>NW_027043253.1:0-310532 GCF_036013475.1 Columba livia
TGAAGAAGAAAGGAAGAAGAAAGAAAGATAGAAGAAAGAAAGAAGAAAGAAAGAAAGAAGTAAGAAAGAAGAAAGAAAGAAAGTAGAAAGAAAGAAAGAAGAAAGAAAGAACAAAGAAAGAAAGAAGAAAGAAAGAAAGAAGAAAGAAAGAAGAAAGAAGAAGAAAGGAAGAAGAAAGAAAGATAGAAGAAAGAAAGAAGAAAGAAAGAAAGAAGTAAGAAAGAAGAAAGAAAGAAGAAAGAAAGAAGAAAGAAGAAAGAAGAAGAAAGAAGAAAGAATAAAGAAGAAAGAAAGAAGAAATAAAAAGAAAGAAAGAAAGAAGAAGAAAGAAATAAGAAAGAAGAAAGAAAAAGAAAGAAAGAAAGATGAAAGAAGGAATGAAGAAAGAAGAAAGAAAGAAGAAAGAAGGAAGAAAGAAAGAAGAAGAGGAAAGAAAGAAGAAAGAAGAAAGAAAGAAAGAAGAAAGAAAAAAGAAGAAAGAAAAAAAAGAAAGAAAGAAGAAAGAAAGAAGAAAGAAGAAAAGAAGAAGAAAGAAAGAAAGAAGAAAGAAAGAAGAAAGAAAAGAAAAGAAAGAAAGAAAGAAGAAAGAAGAAGAAAGAAAGAAGAAAGAAAAAGAAAAGAAAGAAACAAAGAATAAAAAAAGAAGAAAGAAAGAAAGAAGAAAGAAGGAAGAAAGAAAGAAGAAAGAAAGAAGAAAAAAAAAGAAAGAAAGAAAGAAGAAAGAAAGAAGAAGATAGAAAGAAGAAAGAAAGAAGAAAGAAGAAGAAGGAAAGAAGAAAGAAAGAAAGAGGAAAGAAAGAAAGAACAAAGAAAGAATAAAGAAAAAAGAGAGAAGAAATAAAGAAGAAAGAAAGGAAGAAGAAAGAAAAAGAGGAAAGAAGAAAGAAATTAGAAAGAAAGAAATAAGAAAGAAAAAAGAAAGTAAGAAAGAAAGAAGAAAGAAAGAAGAAAGAAGAAAGAAAGAAGAAAGAAAGAAGAAAAAGAAAGAACAAAGAATAAAGAAAGAAGAAAGAAAGAACAAAGAAAGAATAAAGAAAAAAGAAAGAAGAAATAAAGAAGAAAGAAGGAAGAAGAAAGAAAAAGAGGAAAGAAGAAAGAAATTAGAAAGAAAGAAATAAGAAAGAAGAAAGAAGAAAGAAAGAAAGAAGAAAGAAGGAAGAAAGAAGGAAGAAAGAAGAAAGAAAGAATTAAGAAAAAATTAAGAAAGGAGAAAGAAAGAAAGAAGGAAGAAAGAAAGAAGAAGAAAGAAGAAAGAAGAAGTAAGAAAGAATTAAGAAAAAATTAAGAAAGGAGAAAGGAAAAGAAAGAAAGAAAGAAGAAAGAAAGAATAAAGAAAGTAGAAAGAAAAGAAAGAAGAAAGAAAGAACAAAGAAAGAAGAAAGAAAGAAGAAAGAAAGAAGAAAGAAAAAGAAAGAAGAAAGAAAGAAGAAAGAAAGAAGAAAGAAAGAATAAAGAAGAAAGAAGAAGAAAGAAAGAAATAAGAAGAAAGAATAAAGAAGTAAGAAAGAAGAAAGAAAGAATAAAGAAGAAAGAAAGAAGAAAGAAAGAAGAAAGAAAGAAGAAAGAAAGAAGAAAGAAGTAAGAAAGAAGAAAGAAAGAATAAAGAAGAAAGAAAGAAGAAAGAAAGAAGAAAGAAGAAGAAAGCAGTAAGAAAGAAGAAAGAAAGAAGAAAGAAGAAAGAAAGAAGAAAGAAAGAAGAAAGAAAGAAGAAAGAAAGAAGAAAGAAGTAAGAAAGAAGAAAGAAAGAATAAAGAAGAAAGAAAGAAGAAAGAAAGAAGAAAGAAAGAAGTAAGAAAGAAGAAAGAAGTAAGAAAGAAGAAAGAAAGAATAAAGAAGAAAGAAAGAAGAAAGAAAGAAAGAAGAAAGAAAGAAGAAAGAAAGAAGAAAGAAAGAAGAAAGAAAGAAAGAAGAAAGAAAGAAGAAAGAAGAAAGAAAGAAAGAAGAAAGAAGAAAGAAAGAAAGAAGAAAGAAAGAAATAAGAAAGAAAGAAGAAAGAAAGAAGAAAGAAAGAAGAAAGAAAGAAGAAAGAAAGAAGAAAGAAAGAAGAAAGAAAGAAGAAAGAAAGAAAGAAGAAAGAAAGAAAGAAGAAAGAAAGAAGAAAAAAGAAAGAAGAAAGAAAGAAGAAAGAAAGAAGAAAGAAAAAATAAAGAAGAAAGAAGAAAGAAAGAAAGAAGAAAGAAAGAAGAAAGAAAGAAGAAAGAAAGAAGAAAGAAAGAATAAAGAAGAAAGAAGAAAGAAAGAAAGAAGAAAGAAGAAAGAAAGAAAGAAGAAAGAAATAAAGAAGAAAGAAGAAAGAAGAAAGAATAAAGAAGAAAGAAGAAAGAAAGAATAAAGAAGAAAGAAAGAAGAAAGAAAGAGAAAGAAGAAAGAAAGAATAAAGAAGAAAGAAGAAGAAAGAGAGAATAAAGAAGAAAGAAAGAAGAAAGACAGAATAAAGAAGAAAGAAAGAAGAAAGAAAGAAGAAAGAAAGAAAGAAGAAAGAAAGAAGAAAGAAAGAAAGAAGAAAGAAAGAAGAAAGAAAGAAGAAAGAAAGAAGAAAGAAAGAAAGAAGAAAGAAAGAAGAAAGAAAGAAGGAAGAAAGAATAAAGAAGAAAGAAAGAAGAAAGAAAGAAGAAGAAAGAAGAAAGAAAGAAAGAAAGAAGAAAGAAAGAAAGAAGAAAGAAGAAAGAAAGAAAGAAGAAAGAAAAGAAAGAAGAAGAAAGAAAGAAAGAAGAAAGAAAAGAAAGAAAGAAGAAAGAAAGAAAGAAGAAAGAAAGAATAAAGAAGAAAGAAAGAAGAAAGAAAGAAGTAAGAAAGAAAGAAAGAAAGAAAAGAAAGAATAAAGTAGAAAGAAAGAAAGAAGAAAGAAAGAAGAAAGAAGAAAGAAAGAAAGAAGAAAGAAGAAAGAAAGAAAGAAGAAAGAAAGAAAGAAGAAAGAAAGAAGAAAGAAAGAAAGAAGAAAGAAAGAAGAAAGAAAGAAGAAAGAAAGAAGAAAGAAAGAAGAAAGAAAGAAAGAAGAAAGAAAGAAGAAAGGAAGAAGAAAGAAAGAAAGAAGAAAGAAAGAAGAAAGAAAGAAGAAAGAAAGAATAAAGAAGAAAGAAGAAAGAAAGAAAGAAGAAAGAAGAAAGAAAGAAAGAAGAAAGAAATAAAGAAGAAAGAAGAAAGAAGAAAGAATAAAGAAGAAAGAAGAAAGAAAGAATAAAGAAGAAAGAAAGAAGAAAGAAAGAAGAAAGAAGAAAGAAAGAATAAAGAAGAAAGAAAGAAGAAAGAGAGAATAAAGAAGAAAGAAAGAAGAAAGACAGAATAAAGAAGAAAGAAAGAAGAAAGAAAGAAGAAAGAAAGAAAGAAGAAAGAAAGAAGAAAGAAAGAAGAAAGAAAGAAGAAAGAAAGAAAGAAGAAAGAAAGAAGAAAGAAAAAAGGAAGAAAGAATAAAGAAGAAAGAAAGAAGAAAGAAAGAAAGAAGAAAGAAGAAAGAAAGAAAGAAGAAAGAAAGAAAGAAGAAAGAAGAAAGAAAGAAAGAAGAAAGAAAGAATAAAGAAGAAAGAAAGAAGAAAGAAAGAAAGAAGAAAGAAAGAAAGAAAGAAAAGAAAGAATAAAGAAGAAAGAAAGAAGAAAGGAAGAAAGAAGAAAGAAGAAAGAAAGAAAGAAGAAAGAAATAAAGAAGAAAGAAGAAAGGAAGAAAGAAGAAAGAAGAAAGAAAGAAAGAAGAAAGAAATAAAGAAGAAAGAAGAAAGAAAGAAAGAAGAAAGAAAGAAAGAAGAAAGAAAGAAAGAAGAAAGAAAGAAAGAAGAAAGAAAGAAGAAAGAAAGAAAGAAGAAAGAAAGAAGAAAGAAAGAAGAAAGAAAGAACAAAGAAAGAACAAAGAAAGAATGAAGAAAGAACGAAGAAAGAAAGAAGAAAGAAAGAACAAATAAAGAGCAAAGAAAGAACGAAGAAAGAACGAGGAAAGAAAGAAGAAAGAAATAAGAAAGAAAAAAGAAAGAAAGAAAGAAAAAGAAAGAAAGAAGAAAGAAAGAAGAAAGAAGAAGAAAGAATTAAGAAAGAATTAAGAAATAATTAAGAAAGAAAGAAGAAAGAAAGAACAAAGAAAGAACAAAGAAAGAACAAAGAAAGAACGAAGAAAGAACGAAGAAAGAAAGAAGAAAGAAAAAAGAAAGAAAGAAAGAAAAAGAAAGAAAGAAGAAAGAAAGAAGAAAGAAGAAAGAAAAAGAAAGAGAGAAAGAAGAAAGAAAAAAGAAAGGAGAAAGAAAAAGAAAGAAAGAAAGAAGAAAGAAAGAAGAAAGAAGAAAGAAAGAGAGAAAGAAGAAAGAAGAAAACAAGAAGAAAGAAAAAAGAAAGAAGAAAGAAAGAAGAAAGAAAGAGAGAAAGAAGAAAGAAGAAAAAAAGAAGAAAGAAAAAAGAAAGAAGAAAGAAAGAAGAAAGAAAGAATAAAGAAGAAAGAAAGAAGAAAGGAAGAAGAAAGAAGAAAGAATAAAGAAGAAAGAAAGAAGAAGAAAGAATATAGAAGAAAGTAAGAAGAAAGAAAGAATAAAGAAGAAAGAAAGAAGAAAGAATAAAGAAGAAAGAAAGAAGAAAGAATAAAGAAGAAAGAAAGAAGAAAGAAAGAAGAAAGAAAGAAGAAAGAAAGAAGAAATTAACAAGAAAGAAAGAAGAAAGAAAGAAGAAAGAAAGAAGAAAGAAGAAGAAAGAAAAAGAAAGAGAGAAAGAAGAAAGAAGAAAGGAAGAAGAAAGAAAGAAAGAAGAAAGAGGAAAGAAAGAAGAAAGAATAAAAAAGAAAGAAAGAAGAAAGAATAAAAAAGAAAGAAGAAAGAGGAAAGAAAGAAGAAAGAATAAAGAAGAAAGAAAGAAGAAAGAATAAAAAAAGAAAGAAGAAGAAAGAAATAAGAAAGAAAAAAGAAGAAAGAAAAAGAGAAAGAAGAAAGAAAGAAGAAAGAAAGAACAAAAAAAGAAGAAAGAAAGAAAGAAGAAAGAAAGACGAAAGAAAGAAGAAATTAACAAGAAAGAAAGAAGAAAGAAAGAAGAAAGAAGAAGAAAGAAAAGAAGAGAGAAAGAAGAAAGAAAAAAGAAAGTAGAAAGAAAAAGAAAGAAAGAAAGAAGAAAGAAAGAAGAAAGAAGAAAGAAGAAAGAAGAAAGAAGAAAGAAGAAAGAAGAAAGAAAGAAGAAGAAAGAATATAGAAGAAAGAAAAAAGAGAGAAAGAATAAAGAAGAAAGAAAGAAGAAAGAAGAAAGAATAAAGAAGAAAGAAAGAAGAAAGAAAGAAGAATTTAACAAGAAAGAAAGAAGAAAGAAAGAAGAAAGAAGAAGAAAGAAAAAGAAAGAGAGATAGAAGAAAGAAGAAAGGAAGAAGAAAGAAAGAAAGAAAGAAGAAAGAGGAAAGAAAGAAGAAAGAAAGAAGAAAGAAGGAAAGAAGAAAGAATAAAGAAGAAAGGAAGAAGAAAGAGGAAAGAAAGAAGAAAGAAAGAAGGAAGAAGGAAAGAAGAAAGAATAAAGAAGAAAGGAAGAAGAAAGAGGAAAGAAAGAAGAAACAATAAAGAAGAAAGAAAGAAGAAATAATAAAGAAGAAAGAAAGAAGAAAGAATGAAGAAAGAAGAAAGAAAGAAGAAAGAATAAAGAAAGAAAGAAGAAAGAAGAAAGAAAGAAGAAAGAAAAAAAGAAGAAAGAAAGAAGAAAGAAGAAAGAAAGAGGAAGAAAGAAGAAAGAAAGAAGAAAGAAAAAAAGAAGAAAGAAAGAAGAAAGAAGAAAGAAAGAAGAAAGAAGAAAGAAGAAAGAAAGAAGAAAGAAGAAATAAGAAAGAAAGAAGAAAGGAAGGAAGAAGAAAGAAAGAAGAAAGAAAAAAGAAAGAAGAAAGAAAGAAGAAAGAAGAAATAAGAAAGAAAGAAGAAAGGAAGGAAGAAGAAAGAAAGAAGAAAGAGAGAAGAAAGAAAGAAGAAAGAAAGAAGAAAGAAAGAAGTAATAAAGAAGTAAGGAAGAAGTAAGAAAGAAGTAAGGAGGAATGAAGAAAGAAGTAAGAAAGAAGTAAGAAAGAAGTAAGAAAGAAGTAAGAAAGAAGTAAGAAAGAAGTAAGAAAGGAAGAAGTAATAAAGAAGTAAGAAAGAAGTAAGAAAGACGTAAGAAAGAAAGAAGAAAGACAGAAGAAAAAAGAAGTTAGAAAGAAGTAAGAAAGAAGTAAGAAAGAAGTAAGAAAGAAGAAAGAAAGAAGTAAGAAAGAAGGAAGAAAGAAATAAGAAAGAAATAAGAAAGAAGTAAAGAAAGAGGTACGAAAGAAGTAAGAAAAAGTAAGAAAGAAGTAAGAAAGAAGTTAGAAAGAAGTAAGAAAGAAGTAAGAAAGAAGTAAGAAAGGAAGAAGTAATAAAGAAGAAAAAAGAAGTTAGAAAGAAGTAAGAAAGAAGTAAGAAAGAAGAAAGAAGTAATAAAGAAGAAAGAAAGAAGTAAGAAAGAAGAAAGAAAGAAGTAAGAAAGAAGTAAGAAAGAAGTAAGAAAGAAGTAAGAAAGAAGTAAGAAAGAAGTAAGAAAGAGGTAAGAAAGAATTAAGAAAGAAGTAAGAAAGGAAGAAGTAATAAAGAAGTAAGAAAGAAGTAAGAAAGAAGTAAGAAAGAAGTAAGAAAGAAGTAAGAAAGAAAGAAGAAAGACAGAAGAAAAAAGAAGTTGGAAAGAAGTAAGAAAGAAGTAAGAAAGAAGAAAGAAGTAATAAAGAAGAAAGAAAGAAGTAAGAAAGAAGAAAGAAAGAAGTAAGAAAGAAGTAAGAAAGAAGTAAGAAAGAAGTAAGAAAGAAAGACGAAAGAAGGAAGAAAGAAGTAAGAAAGAAGTAAAGAAAGAAGTAAGAAAGAAGTAAGAAAGAAAGAAGTAAGAAAGAAGTAAGAAAGAAAGAAGAAAGAAAGAAGAAAGAAAGAAGAAAAAAGAAGTTAGAAAGAAGTAAGAAGGAAGTAAGAAAGAAGTAAGAAAGAAGAAAGAAAGAAGTAAGAAAGAAGGAAGAAAGAAATAAGAAAGAAATAAGAAAGAAGTAAAGAAAGAGGTACGAAAGAAGTAAGAAAGAAGTAAGAAAGAAGTAAGAAAGAAAGAAGTAAGAAAGAAGTAAGAAAGAAGTAAGAAAGAAGAAAGAAAGAAGTTAGAAAGAAGTAAGAAAGAAGTAAGAAAGAAGAAAGAAAGAAGAAAGAAAGAAGAAAGAAAGAAGAAAGAAATTAGTTAGAAAGAAGAAAGAAAGAAGAAATAAAGAAGAAAGAAAGAAGTTAGAAAGAATTAAGAAAGAAGTAATAAAGAAGTAAGAAAGAAGTAAGAAAGAAGTAAGAAAGAAGACAGAAAGAAAGAAGTATGAAAGAAATAAGAAAGAAGTTAGAAAGAAGTTAGAAAGAATTTAGAAATAAGAAAGAAAGAAGAAAGCAAGAAGAAAGTAAGAAAGAAGTAAGAAAGAAGTAAGAAAGAATTAAGAAAGAAGTAAGAAAGAAAGAAGAAAGATGAAGAAAGAAAGAAGAAAGAGAGAAGAAAGAAAGAAGAAAGAAAGAAGAAAGAAAGAAGTAATAAAGAAGTAAGGAAGAAGTAAGAAAGAAGTAAGGAGGAATGAAGAAAGAAGTAAGAAAGAAGTAAGAAAGAAGTAAGAAAGAACTAAGAAAGAAGTAAGAAAGAAGTAAGAAAGGAAGAAGTAATAAAGAAGTAAGAAAGAAGTAAGAAAGACGTAAGAAAGAAAGAAGAAAGACAGAAGAAAAAAGAAGTTAGAAAGAAGTAAGAAAGAAGTAAGAAAGAAGAAAGAAGTAATAAAGAAGAAAGAAAGAAGTAAGAAAGAAGAAAGAAAGAAGTAAGAAAGAAGTAAGAAAGAAGTTAGAAAGAAGTAAGAAAGAAAGACGAAAGAAGGAAGAAAGAAATAAGAAAGAAGTAAGAAAGAAGTAAAGAAAGAAGTAAGAAAGAAGTAAGAAAGAAAGAAGTAAGAAAGAAGTAAGAAAGGAGTAAGAAAGAAGAAAGAAAGAAGAAAGAAAGAAGAAAAAAGAAGTTAGAAAGAAGTAAGAAAGAAGTAAGAAAGAAGGAAGAAAGAAATAAGAAAGAAAGAAGAAAGAAAGAAGAAAAAAGAAGTTAGAAAGAAGTAAGAAAGAAGTAAGAAAGAAGGAAGAAAGAAATAAGAAAGAAATAAGAAAGAAGTAAAGAAAGAGGTACGAAAGAAGTAAGAAAAAGTAAGAAAGAAGTAAGAAAGAAGTTAGAAAGAAGTAAGAAAGAAGTAAGAAAGAAGTAAGAAAGGAAGAAGTAATAAAGAAGTAAGAAAGAAGTAAGAAAGAAGTAAGAAAGAAAGAAGAAAGAAAGAAGAAAAAAGAAGTTAGAAAGAAGTAAGAAAGAAGTAAGAAAGAAGAAAGAAGTAATAAAGAAGAAAGAAAGAAGTAAGAAAGAAGAAAGAAAGACGTAAGAAAGACGTAAGAAAGAAGTAAGAAAGAAGTAAGAAAGAAGTAAGAAAGAAGTAAGAAAGAAGTAAGAAAGAAGTAAGAAAGAAGTAAGAAAGAAGTAAGAAAGAGGTAAGAAAGAATTAAGAAAGAGGTAAGAAAGAATTAAGAAAGAAGTAAGAAAGAAGTAAGAAAGGAAGAAGTAATAAAGAAGTAAGAAAGAAGTAAGAAAGAAGTAAGAAAGAAGTAAGAAAGAAGTAAGAAAGAAGTAAGAAAGAAAGAAGAAAGACAGAAGAAAGACAGAAGAAAAAAGAAGTTGGAAAGAAGTAAGAAAGAAGTAAGAAAGAAGAAAGAAGTAATAAAGAAGAAAGAAAGAAGTAAGAAAGAAGAAAGAAAGAAGTAAGAAAGAAGTAAGAAGGAAGTAAGAAAGAAGTAAGAAAGAAGTAAGAAAGAAAGACGAAAGAAGGAAGAAAGAAGTAAGAAAGAAGTAAAGAAAGAAGTAAGAAAGAAGTAAGAAAGAAAGAAGTAAGAAAGAAGTAAGAAAGAAAGAAGAAAGAAAGAAGAAAGAAAGAAGAAAAAAGAAGTTAGAAAGAAGTAAGAAGGAAGTAAGAAAGTAGTAAGAAAGAAGAAAGAAAGAAGTAAGAAAGAAGGAAGAAAAAAATAAGAAAGAAATAAGAAAGAAGTAAAGAAAGAGGTACGAAAGAAGTAAGAAAGAAGTAAGAAAGAAGTAAGAAAGAAAGAAGTAAGAAAGAAGTAAGAAAGAAGTAAGAAAGAAGTAAGAAAGAAGTAAGAAAGAAGTAAGAAAGAGGTAAGAAAGAATTAAGAAAGAGGTAAGAAAGAATTAAGAAAGAAGTAAGAAAGGAAGAAGTAATAAAGAAGTAAGAAAGAAGTAAGAAAGAAGTAAGAAAGAAGTAAGAAAGAAGTAAGAAAGAAGTAAGAAAGAAGTAAGAAAGAAAGAAGAAAGAAAGAAGAAAAAAGAAGTTGGAAAGAAGTAAGAAAGAAGTAAGAAAGAAGAAAGAAGTAATAAAGAAGAAAGAAAGAAGTAAGAAAGAAGAAAGAAAGAAGTAAGAAAGAAGTAAGAAAGAAGTAAGAAAGAAGTAAGAAAGAAGTAAGAAAGAAGTAAGAAAGAAAGACGAAAGAAGGAAGAAAGAAGTAAGAAAGAAGTAAAGAAAGAAGTAAGAAAGAAGTAAGAAAGAAGTAAGAAAGAAGTAAGAAAGAAGTAAGAAAGAAAGACGAAAGAAGGAAGAAAGAAGTAAGAAAGAAGTAAAGAAAGAAGTAAGAAAGAAGTAAGAAAGAAAGAAGTAAGAAAGAAGTAAGAAAGAAAGAAGAAAGAAAGAAGAAAAAAGAAGAAAAAAGAAGTTAGAAAGAAGTAAGAAGGAAGTAAGAAAGAAGTAAGAAAGAAGAAAGAAAGAAGTAAGAAAGAAGGAAGAAAGAAATAAGAAAGAAATAAGAAAGAAGTAAAGAAAGAGGTACGAAAGAAGGAAGAAAGAAGAAGGAAAGAAGAAAGAAAGAAGTAAGAAAGAAGTAAGAAAGAAGTAAGAAAGAAGTAAGAAAGAAGTAAGAAAGAAGACGAAAGAAGGAAGAAAGAAGTAAGAAAGAAGTAAAGAAAGAAGTAAGAAAGAAGTAAGAAAGAAAGAAGTAAGAAAGAAGTAAGAAAGAAAGAAGAAAGAAAGAAGAAAAAGAAGAAAAAAGAAGTTAGAAAGAAGTAAGAAGGAAGTAAGAAAGAAGTAAGAAAGAAGAAAGAAAGAAGTAAGAAAGAAGGAAGAAAGAAATAAGAAAGAAATAAGAAAGAAGTAAAGAAAGAGGTACGAAAGAAGTAAGAAAGAAGTAAGAAAGAAGTAAGAAAGAAAGAAGTAAGAAAGAAGTAAGAAAGAAGTAAGAAAGAAGAAAGAAAGAAGTTAGAAAGAAGTAAGAAAGAAGAAAGAAAGAAGAAAGAAAGAAGAAAGAAAGAAGAAAGAAATTAGTTAGAAAGAAGAAAGAAAGAAGAAATAAAGAAGAAAGAAAGAAGTTAGAAAGAATTAAGAAAGAAGTAATAAAGAAGTAAGAAAGAAGTAAGAAAGAAAGAAAGAAGTAAGAAAGAAGTAAGAAAGAAGTAAGAAAAAAGTAACAAAGAAAGAAGTAAAAAAGAAGTAAGAAAGAGAAAGAAGAAGAAAGAAAGAAGAAAGAAAGAAGTTAGAAAGAAGTAAGAAAGAAGTAAGAAAGAAGTTAGAAAGAAGTTAGAAAGAAGTAAGAAAGAAGTAAGAAAGAAGTAAGAAAGAAGTAAGAAAGAAAGAAGAAAAAAAGAAGAAAGAAAGAAGAAAGAAGTAAGAAGTAAGAAAGAAGTAAGAAAGAAGTAAGAAAGAAAGAAGAAAGAAAAGAAGAAAAAAAGAAAGAAAGAAGAAAGAAAGAAGAAAGAAGAAAAGAAAGAAGAAAGAAAGAGGAATGAAAGAAGAAAGAAAGAAAGAAGAAAGAAAGAAGAAAGAAGAAAGAAGAAAGAAGAAAGAAGAAGAAAGAAAGAAACAAAGAAAGAAGTGAGAAAGAAGTAAGAAAGAAGTAAGAAAGAAGTAAGAAAGAAAGAAGAAAGACAGAAGAAAAAAGAAGTTAGAAATAAGTAAGAAAGAAGTAAGAAAGAAGAAAGAAGTAATAAAGAAGAAAGAAAGAAGTAAGAAAGAAGAAAGAAAGAAGTAAGAAAGAAGTAAGAAAGAAGTAAGAAAGAAGTAAGAAAGAAAGACGAAAGAAGGAAGAAAGAAATAAGAAAGAAGTAAGAAAGAAGTAAAGAAAGAAGTAAGAAAGAAGTAAGAAAGAAAGAAGTAAGAAAGAATTAAGAAAGGAGTAAGAAAGAAGTAAGAAAGAAAGAAGAAAGAAGTAAGAAAGAAGTAAGAAAGAAGTAAGAAAGAAGTAAGAAAGAAGTAAGAAAGAAGTAAGAAAGAAGTAAGAAAGAAGTAAGAAAGAAGTAAGAAAGAAGTAAGAAAGAAGTAAGAAAGGAAGAAGTAAGAAAGAAGTAAGAAAGAAGTAAGAAAGAAAGAAGAAAGAAAGAAGAAAAAAGAAGTTAGAAAGAAGTAAGAAAGAAGTAAGAAAGAAGAAAGAAAGAAGAAAGAAGTAAGAAAGAAGTAAGAAAGAAGTAAGGAAGAAGTTAGAAAGAAGTAAGAAAGAAATAAGAAAGAAGTAAGAAAGAAGTAAGAAAGAAAGAAGAAAGAAGTAAGAAAGAAAGAAGAAAGAAGTAAGAAAGAAGTAAGAAAGAAGTAAGAAAGAAGTAAGAAAGAAGTAAGAAAGAAGTAAGAAAGAAGAAAGAAAGAAGTAAGAAAGAAGTAAGAAAGAAGTAAGAAAGAAGTAAGAAAGAAGTAAGAAAGAAGTAAGAAAGGAAGAAGTAATAAAGAAGTAAGAAAGAAGTAAGAAAGAAGTAAGAAAGAAAGAAGAAAGAAGAAGAAAAAAGAAGTTAGAAAGAAGTAAGAAAGAAGTAAGAAAGAAGAAAGAAGTAATAAAGAAGAAAGAAAGAAGTAAGAAAGAAGAAAGAAAGAAGTAAGAAAGAAGTAAGAAAGAAGTAAGAAAGAAGTAAGAAAGAAGTAAGAAAGAAAGACGAAAGAAGGAAGAAAGAAATAAGAAAGAAGTAAGAAAGAAGAAAGAAAGAAGTAAGAAAGAAGTAAGAAAGAAGTAAGAAAGAAAGAAGAAAAAAGAAGAAAGAAAGAAGAAAGAAGTAAGAAGTAAGAAAGAAGTAAGAAAGAAGTAAGAAAGAAGTAAGAAAGAAAGAAGAAAGAAAGAAGAAAAAAGAAGTTAGAAAGAAGTAAGAAAGAAGTAAGAAAGAAGAAAGAAGTAATAAAGAAGAAAGAAAGAAGTAAGAAAGAAGAAAGAAAGAAGTAAGAAAGAAGTAAGAAAGAAGTAAGAAAGAAGTAAGAAAGAAGTAAGAAAGAAAGACGAAAGAAGGAAGAAAGAAATAAGAAAGAAGTAAGAAAGAAGAAAGAAAGAAGTAAGAAAGAAGTAAGAAAGAAGTAAGAAAGAAAGAAGAAAAAAAGAAGAAAGAAAGAAGAAAGAAGTAAGAAGTAAGAAAGAAGTAAGAAAGAAGTAAGAAAGAACTAAGAAAGAAAGAAGAAAGAAAGAAGAAAGAAAGAAGAAAAAAGAAAGAAAGAAGAAAGAAAGAAGAAAGAAAGAAGAAAAGAAAGAAGAAAGAAAGAGGAAAGAAAGAAGAAAGAAAGAAAGAAGAAAGAAAGAAGAAAGAAGAAAGAAGAAAGAAGAAAGAAGAAAGAAGAAAGAAGAAAGAAAGAAAGAAACAAAGAAAGAAGTGAGAAAGAAGTAAGAAAGAAGTAAGAAAGAAGTAAGAAAGAAGTAAGAAAGAAGTAAGAAAGAAGTAAGAAATAAGACAGAAAGAAAGAAGTATGAAAGAAATAAGAAAGAAGTTAGAAAGAAGTTAGAAAGTATTTAGAAATAAGAAAGAAAGAAGAAAGCAAGAAGAAAGTAAGAAAGAAGTAAGAAAGAAGTAAGAAAGAAGTAAGAAAGAAGTAAGAAAGAAAGAAGAAAGATGAAGAAAGAAAGAAGAAAGAGAGAAGAAAGAAAGAAGAAAGAAAGAAGAAAGAAAGAAGTAATAAAGAAGTAAGGAAGAAGTAAGAAAGAAGTAAGAAAGGAGTAAGAAAGAAGTAAGAAAGAAAGAAGAAAGAAGTAAGAAAGAAGTAAGAAAGAAGTAAGAAAGAAAGACGAAAGAAGGAAGAAAGAAATAAGAAAGAAGTAAGAAAGAAGTAAAGAAAGAAGTAAGAAAGAAGTAAGAAAGAAAGAAGAAAGAAGTAAGAAAGAAAGAAGAAAGAAAGAAGAAAGAAAGAAGAAAAAAGAAGTTAGAAAGAAGTAAGAAGGAAGTAAGAAAGAAGTAAGAAAGAAGAAAGAAAGAAGTAAGAAAGAAGGAAGAAAGAAATAAGAAAGAAATAAGAAAGAAGTAAAGAAAGAGGTACGAAAGAAGTAAGAAAGAAGTAAGAAAGAAGTAAGAAAGAAAGAAGTAAGAAAGAAGTAAGAAAGAAGTAAGAAAGAAGAAAGAAAGAAGTTAGAAAGAAGTAAGAAAGAAGTAAGAAAGAAGAAAGAAGTAATAAAGAAGAAAGAAAGAAGTAAGAAAGAAGAAAGAAAGAAGTAAGAAAGAAGTAAGAAAGAAGTAAGAAAGAAAGACGAAAGAAGGAAGAAAGAAATAAGAAAGAAGTAAGAAAGAAGTAAAGAAAGAAGTAAGAAAGAAGTAAGAAAGAAAGAAGTAAGAAAGAAGTAAGAAAGAAGTAAGAAAGAAGAAAGAAAGAAGTAAGAAAGAAGGAAGAAAGAAATAAGAAAGAAATAAGAAAGAAGTAAAGAAAGAAGTAAGAAAAAGTAAGAAAGAAGTAAGAAAGAAGTTAGAAAGAAGTAAGAAAGAAGTAAGAAAGAAGTAAGAAAGAAAGAAGAAAGAAAGAAGAAAAAAGAAGTTAGAAAGAAGTAAGAAAGAAGTAAGAAAGAAGAAAGAAGTAATAAAGAAGAAAGAAAGAAGTAAGAAAGAAGAAAGAAAGAAGTAAGAAAGAAGTAAGAAAGAAGTAAAGAAAGAAGTAAGAAAGAAGTAAGAAAGAAGTAAGAAAGAGGTAAGAAAGAATTAAGAAAGAAGTAAGAAAGGAAGAAGTAAGAAAGAAGTAAGAAAGAAGTAAGAAAGAAAGACGAAAGAAGGAAGAAAGAAATAAGAAAGAAGTAAGAAAGAAGTAAAGAAAGAAGTAAGAAAGAAGTAAGAAAGAAAGAAGTAAGAAAGAAGTAAGAAAGGAGTAAGAAAGAAGTAAGAAAGAAAGAAGAAAGAAAGAAGAAAGACAGAAGAAAAAAGAAGTTGGAAAGAAGTAAGAAAGAAGTAAGAAAGAAGAAAGAAGTAATAAAGAAGAAAGAAAGAAGTAAGAAAGAAGAAAGAAAGAAGTAAGAAAGAAGTAAGAAAGAAGTAAGAAAGAAGTAAGAAAGAAGTAAGAAAGAAAGACGAAAGAAGGAAGAAAGAAGTAAGAAAGAAGTAAAGAAAGAAGTAAGAAAGAAGTAAGAAAGAAAGAAGTAAGAAAGAAGTAAGAAAGAAAGAAGAAAGAAAGAAGAAAGAAAGAAGAAAAAAGAAGTTAGAAAGAAGTAAGAAGGAAGTAAGAAAGAAGTAAGAAAGAAGAAAGAAAGAAGTAAGAAAGAAGGAAGAAAGAAATAAGAAAGAAATAAGAAAGAAGTAAAGAAAGAGGTACGAAAGAAGTAAGAAAGAAGTAAGAAAGAAGTAAGAAAGAAGAAAGAAAGAAGAAAGAAAGAAGTAAGAAAGAAGAAAGAAAGAAGAAAGAAAGAAGAAAGAAAGAAGAAAGAAATTAGTTAGAAAGAAGAAAGAAAGAAGAAATAAAGAAGAAAGAAAGAAGTTAGAAAGAATTAAGAAAGAAGTAATAAAGAAGTAAGAAAGAAGTAAGAAAGAAAGAAAGAAGTAAGAAAGAAGTAAGAAAGAAGTAAGAAAGAAGTAAGAAAAAAGTAACAAAGAAAGAAGTAAAAAAGAAGTAAGAAAGAAGAAAGAAAGAAGAAAGAAAGAAGTTAGAAAGAAGTAAGAAAGAAGTAAGAAAGAAGTAAGAAAGAAGTTAGAAAGAAGTTAGAAAGAAGTAAGAAAGAAGTAAGAAAGAAGTAAGAAAGAAGTAAGAAAGAAAGAAGAAAAAAAGAAGAAAGAAAGAAAAAAGAAGTAAGAAGTAAGAAAGAAGTAAGAAAGAAGTAAGAAAGAAAGAAGAAAGAAAGAAGAAAAAAAGAAAGAAAGAAGAAAGAAAGAAGAAAGAAAGAAGAAAAGAAAGAAGAAAGAAAGAGGAATGAAAGAAGAAAGAAAGAAAGAAGAAAGAAAGAAGAAAGAAGAAAGAAGAAAGAAGAAAGAAGAAAGAAGAAAGAAGAAAGAAGAAAGAAAGAAAGAAACAAAGAAAGAAGTGAGAAAGAAGTAAGAAAGAAGTAAGAAAGAAGTAAGAAAGAAAGAAGAAAGATGAAGAAAGAAAGAAGAAAGAGAGAAGAAAGAAAGAAGAAAGAAAGAAGAAAGAAAGAAGTAATAAAGAAGTAAGGAAGAAGTAAGAAAGAAGTAAGGAGGAATGAAGAAAGAAGTAAGAAAGAAGTAAGAAAGAAGTAAGAAAGAAGTAAGAAAGAAGTAAGAAAGAAGTAAGAAAGAAGTAAGAAAGGAAGAAGTAATAAAGAAGTAAGAAAGAAGTAAGAAAGAAGTAAGAAAGAAAGAAGAAAGACAGAAGAAAAAAGAAGTTAGAAATAAGTAAGAAAGAAGTAAGAAAGAAGAAAGAAGTAATAAAGAAGAAAGAAAGAAGTAAGAAAGAAGAAAGAAAGAAGTAAGAAAGAAGTAAGAAAGAAGTAAGAAAGAAGTAAGAAAGAAAGACGAAAGAAGGAAGAAAGAAATAAGAAAGAAGTAAGAAAGAAGTAAAGAAAGAAGTAAGAAAGAAGTAAGAAAGAAAGAAGTAAGAAAGAAGTAAGAAAGGAGTAAGAAAGAAGTAAGAAAGAAAGAAGAAAGAAGTAAGAAAGAAGTAAGAAAGAAGTAAGAAAGAAGTAAGAAAGAAGTAAGAAAGAAGTAAGAAAGAAGTAAGAAAGAAGAAAGAAAGAAGAAAAAAGAAGTTAGAAAGAAGTAAGAAAGAAGTAAGAAAGAAGAAAGAAGTAATAAAGAAGAAAGAAAGAAGTAAGAAAGAAGAAAGAAAGAAGTAAGAAAGAAGTAAGAAAGAAGTAAGAAAGAAGTAAGAAAGAAAGAAGAAAGAAGTAAGAAAGAAGGAAGAAAGAAATAAGAAAGAAGTAAGAAAGAAGTAAAGAAAGAAGTAAGAAAGAAGTAAGAAAGAAAGAAGTAAGAAAGAAGTAAGAAAGGAGTAAGAAAGAAGTAAGAAAGAAGTAAGAAAGGAGTAAGAAAGAAGTAAGAAAGAAAGAAGAAAGAAGTAAGAAAGAAGTAAGAAAGAAGTAAGAAAGAAGTAAGAAAGAAGAAAGAAAGAAGAAAAAAGAAGTTAGAAAGAAGTAAGAAAGAAGTAAGAAAGAAGAAAGAAGTAATAAAGAAGAAAGAAAGAAGTAAGAAAGAAGAAAGAAAGAAGTAAGAAAGAAGTAAGAAAGAAGTAAGAAAGAAGTAAGAAAGAAGTAAGAAAGAAAGACGAAAGAAGGAAGAAAGAAATAAGAAAGAAGTAAGAAAGAAGAAAGAAAGAAGTTAGAAAGAAGTTAGAAAGAAGTAAGAAAGAAGTAAGAAAGAAGTAAGAAAGAAGTAAGAAAGAAAGAAGAAAAAAGAAGAAAGAAAGAAGAAAGAAGTAAGAAGTAAGAAAGAAGTAAGAAAGAAGTAAGAAAGAAAGAAGAAAGAAAGAAGAAAAAAAGAAAGAAAGAAGAAAGAAAGAAGAAAGAAAGAAGAAAAGAAAGAAGAAAGAAAGAGGAAAGAAAGAAGAAAGAAAGAAAGAAGAAAGAAAGAAGAAAGAAGAAAGAAGAAAGAAGAAAGAAAGAAAGAAACAAAGAAAGAAGTGAGAAAGAAGTAAGAAAGAAGTAAGAAAGAAGTAAGAAAGAAGTAAGAAAGAAGTAAGAAAGAAGACAGAAAGAAAGAAGTATGAAAGAAATAAGAAAGAAAGAAGAAAGCAAGAAGAAAGTAAGAAAGAAGTAAGAAAGAAGTAAGAAAGAAGTAAGAAAGAAGTAAGAAAGAAAGAAGAAAGATGAAGAAAGAAAGAAGAAAGAGAGAAGAAAGAAAGAAGAAAGAAAGAAGAAAGAAAGAAGTAATAAAGAAGTAAGGAAGAAGTAAGAAAGAAGTAAGAAAGGAGTAAGAAAGAAGTAAGAAAGAAAGAAGAAAGAAGTAAGAAAGAAGAAAGAAAGAAGTAAGAAAGAAGTAAGAAAGAAGTAAGAAAGAAGTAAGAAAGAAAGAAGAAAGATGAAGAAAGAAAGAAGAAAGAGAGAAGAAAGAAAGAAGAAAGAAAGAAGAAAGAAAGAAGTAAGGAAGAAGTAAGGAAGAAGTAAGAAAGAAGTAAGAAAGAAGTAAGAAAGGAGTAAGAATAAAGTAAGAAAGAAAGAAGAAAGAAGTAAAGAAGTAAGAAAGAAGTAAGAAAGAAGTAAGAAAGAAGAAAGAAAGAAGTAAGAAAGAAGTAAGAAAGAAGTAAGAAAGAAGTAAGAAAGAAGTAAGAAAGAAGTAAGAAAGGAAGAAGTAATAAAGAAGTAAGAAAGAAGTAAGAAAGAAGTAAGAAAGAAGTAAGAAAGAAAGAAGAAAGACAGAAGAAAAAAGAAGTTAGAAAGAAGTAAGAAAGAAGTAAGAAAGAAGAAAGAAGTAATAAAGAAGAAAGAAAGAAGTAAGAAAGAAGAAAGAAAGAAGTAAGAAAGAAGTAAGAAAGAAAGACGGAAGAAGGAAGAAAGAAATAAGAAAGAAGTAAGAAAGAAGTAAAGAAAGAAGTAAGAAAGAAGTAAGAAAGAAAGAAGTAAGAAAGAAGTAAGAAAGAAAGAAGAAAGAAAGAAGAAAGAAAGAAGAAAAAAGAAGTTAGAAAGAAGTAAGAAAGAAGTAAGAAAGAAGTAAGAAAGAAGAAAGAAAGAAGTAAGAAAGAAGGAAGAAAGAAATAAGAAAGAAGTATGAAAGAAGTAAAGAAAGAGGTACGAAAGAAGTAAGAAAGAAGTAAGAAAGAAGTAAGAAAGAAAGAAGTAAGAAAGAAGTAAGAAAGAAGTAAGAAAGAAGAAAGAAAGAAGTTAGAAAGAAGTAAGAAAGAAGTAAGAAAGAAGAAAGAAAGAAGAAAGAAAGAAGAAAGAAAGAAGAAAGAAATTAGTTAGAAAGAAGAAAGAAAGAAGAAATAAAGAAGAAAGAAAGAAGTTAGAAAGAAGTAACAAAGAAGTAATAAAGAAGTAAGAAAGAAGTAAGAAAGAAAGAAGAAAGAAGTAAGAAAGAAGTAAGAAAGAAGTAAGAAAGAAGTAAGAAAGAAAGAAGAAAGAAGTAAGAAAGAAGAAAGAAAGAAGAAAGAAAGAAGAAAGAAAGAAGTTAGAAAGAAGTTAGAAAGAAGTAAGAAAGAAGAAAGAAAGAAGTAAGAAAGAAGTAAGAAAGAAGTAAGAAAGAAGTAAGAAAGAAGTAAAAAAGAAGTAAGAAAGAAAGAAGAAAGAAGTAAGAAAGAAGTAAGAAAGAAGAAAGAAAGAAGTTAGAAAGAAGTAAGAAAGAAGTAAGAAAGAAGTTAGAAAGAAGTAAGAAAGAAGTAAGAAAGAAGTAAGAAAGAAGTAAGAAAGAAGTAAGAAAGAAGTAAGAAAGAAAGAAGAAAGAAAGAAGAAAGAAAGAAGAAAAAAAGAAAGAAAGAAGAAATAAAGAAGAAAGAAAGAAGAAAAGAAAGAAGAAAGAAAGAGGAAATAAAGAAGAAAGAAAGAAGAAAGAAAGAAGAAAGAAGAAAGAAGAAAGAAGAAAGAAGAAAGAAAGAAAGAAACAAAGAAAGAAGTGAGAAAGAAGTAAGAAAGAAGTAAGAAAGAAGTAAGAAAGAAGTAAGAAAGAAGACAGAAAGAAAGAAGTATGAAAGAAATAAGAAAGAAGTTAGAAAGAAGTTAGAAAGAATTTAGAAATAAGAAAGAAAGAAGAAAGCAAGAAGAAAGTAAGAAAGAAGTAAGAAAGAAGTAAGAAAGAAGTAAGAAAGAAAAAAGAAAGATGAAGAAAGAAAGAAGAAAGAAAGAAGAAAGAAAGAAGAAAGAAAGAAGAAAGAAAGAAGAAAGAAAGAAGAAAGAAAGAAGAAAGAAAGAAGTAAGAAAGAAGTAAGAAAGAAGTAAGAAAGAAGTAAGGACGAATGAAGAAAGAAGTAAGAAAGAAGTAAGAAAGAAGTACGAAAGGAGTAAGAAAGAAGTAAGAAAGAAAGAAGAAAGTAAGAAAGAAGTAAGAAAGAAGTAAGAAAGCAGTAAGAAAAAAGAAAGAAAGAAGTAAGAAAGAAGTAAGAAAGAAGTAAGAAAGAAGTAAGAAAGAAGTAAGAAAGAAGTAAGAAAGGAAGAAGGAATAAAGAAGTAAGAAAGAAGTAAGAAAGAAGTACGAAAGAAGTAAGAAAGAAAGAAGTAAGAAAGAAGTAAGAAAGAAGTAAGAAAGAAGTAAGAAAGAAGTAAGAAGGAAGTAAGAAGGAAGTAAGAAAGAAAGACGAAAGAAGGAAGAGAGAAATAAGAAAGAAGAAAGAAAGAAGTAAAGAAAGAGGTACGAAAGAAGTAAGAAAGAAGTAAGAAAGAAAGAAGTAAGAAAGAAGTAAGAAAGAAAGAAGAAAGAAAGAAGAAAAAAGAAGTTAGAAAGAAGTAAGAAAGAAGTAAGAAAGAAGTAAGAAAGAAGAAAGAAAGAAGTAAGAAAGAAGGAAGAAAGAAGTAAGAAAGAAGTAAGAAAGAAGTAAGAAAGAAGTAAGAAAGAAGTAAGAAAGAAGTAAGAAAGAAGTAAGAAAGAAGCAAGAAAGAAGTAAGAAAGAATTAAGAAAGAAGTAAGAAGGAATGAAGAAAGAAGTAAGAAAGAAGTAAGAAAGAAGAAAGAAAGAAGTAAGAAAGAAGAAAGAAAGAAGTAAGAAAGAAGTAAGAAAGAAGTAAGAAAGGAGTAAAAAGAAAGAAGAAAGAAGTATGGAAGAAGTAAGAAAGAAGGAAGAAAGAAGTAAGAAAGAATAAAGAAAGAAGTAAGAAAGAAGTAAGAAAGAATTAAGAAAGAAAGAAGAAAGAAGTTAGAAAGAAGTAAGAAAGAAGTAATAAAGAAGAAAGAAAGAAGTAAGAAAGAAGAAAGAAAGAAAGAAGTAAGAAAGAAAGAAGAAAGAAGTAAGAAAGAAGTAAGAAAGAAAGAAGAAAGAAAGAAGAAAGAAAGAAGAAAAAAGAAGTTAGAAAGAAGTAAGAAAGAAGTAAGAAAGAATGAAGTAAGAAAGAAAGAAGAAAGAAGTAAGAAAGAAGTAAGAAAGAAAGAAGAAAGAAAGAAGAAAGAAAGAAGAAAAAAGAAGTTAGAAAGAACTAAGAAAGAAGTAAGAAAGAAGAAAGAATTAAGAAAGAAGAAAGAAAGAAGTAAGAAAGAAGAAAGAAAGAAAGAAGAAAGAAGTAAGGAAAAAGTAAGAAAGAAGTAAGAAAGAAGTAAGAAAGAAAGAAGAAAGAAAGAAGAAAGAAAGAAGTTAGAAAGAAGTAAGAAAGAAAGAAGAAAGAAAGAAGAAAGAAAGAAGAAAAAAGAAGTTAGAAAGAAGTAAGAAAGAAGTAAGAAAGAAGTAAGAAAGAAGAAAGAAAGAAGTAAGAAAGAAGTAAGAAAGAAGTAAGAAAGAAGTAAGAAAGAAGTAAGAAAGAATGAAGTAAGAAAGAAGTAAGAAAGAAAGAAGAAAGAAGTAAGAAAGAAGTAAGAAAGAAAGAAGAAAGAAAGAAGAAAGAAAGAAGAAAAAAGAAGTTAGAAAGAAGTAAGAAAGAAGTACGAAAGAAGTAAGAAAGAAGAAAGAAAGAAGAAAGAAAGAAGAAAGAAATAAGTTAGAAGGAATTAAGAAAGAAGTAATAAAGAAGTAAGAAAGAAGTAAGAAAGAAAGAAGAAAGAAGTAAGAAAGAAGGAAGAAAGAAAGAAGAAAGAAAGAAGAAAGAAAGAAGAAAAAAGAAGTTAGAAAGAAGTAAGAAAGAAGTAAGAAAGAAAGAAGAAAAAAGAAGTTAGAAAGAAGTAAGAAAGAAGTAAGAAAGAAAGAAGAAAGAAAGAAGAAAGAAAGAAGAAAGAAAGAAGAAAGAAATAAGTTAGAAAGAATTAAGAAAGAAGTAAGAAAGAAGTAAGAAAGAAGTAAGAAAGAAGTAAGAAAGAAGTAAGAAAGAAGTAAGAAAGAAGTAAGAAAGAAAGACGAAAGTAGGAAGAAAGAAGTAAGAAAGAAGTAGGAAAGAAGTAAAGAAAGAGGTACGAAAGAAGTAAGAAAGAAGTAAGAAAGAAGTAAGAAAGAAGTAAGAAAGTAGAAAGAAAAAAGTAAGAAAGAAGCAAGAAAGAAGTAAGAAAGAGGTAAGAAAGAAGTAAAGAAAGAGGTACAAAAGAAGTAAGAAAGAAGTAAGAAGGAAAGAAGTAAGAAAGAAGTAAGAAAGAAAGAAGAAAGAAAGAAGAAAGAAGTAAGAAAGAAGTAAGAAAGAAGTAAGAAAGAAGTAAGAAAGAAGTAAGAAAGAAGTAAGAAAGAAGAAAGAAAGAAGTAAGAAAGAAGAAAGAAAGAAAGAAGAAAGAAGTAAGAAAAAAGTAAGAAAGAAGTAAGAAAGAAGTAAGAAAGAAAGAAGTAAGAAGGAAGTAAGAAAGAAGTAAGAAAGAAGTAAGAAAGAAAGAAGAAAGAAAGAAGAAAGAAAGAAGAAAAGAAAGAAGAAAGAAAGAGGAAATAAAGAAGAAAGAAAGAAAGAAGAAAGAAAGAAGAAAGAAGAAAGAAGAAAGAAGAAAGAAGAAAGAAGAAAGAAAGAAAGAAACAAAGAAAGAAGTGAGAAAGAAGTAAGAAAGAAGTAAGAAAGAAGTAAGAAAGAAGTAAGAAAGAAGACAGAAAGAAAGAAGTATGAAAGAAATAAGAAAGAAGTTAGAAAGAAGTTAGAAAGAATTTAGAAATAAGAAAGAAAGAAGAAAGCAAGAAGAAAGTAAGAAAGAAGTAAGAAAGAAGTAAGAAAGAAGTAAGAAAGAAGTAAGAAAGAAAAAAGAAAGATGAAGAAAGAAAGAAGAAAGAGAGAAGAAAGAAAGAAGAAAGAAAGAAGAAAGAAAGAAGTAAGAAA
Organism: Columba livia; assembly: GCF_036013475.1. NCBI lineage: Eukaryota > Metazoa > Chordata > Aves > Columbiformes > Columbidae > Columba > Columba livia. Next base: position 21,933 of record NW_027043253.1, read on the forward strand.
GAAGTAAGAAAGATGTAAGAAAGAAGTAAGGAGGAATGAAGAAAGAAGTAAGAAAGAAGTAAGAAAGAAGTACGAAAGGAGTAAGAAAGAAGTAAGAAAGAAAGAAGAAAGTAAGAAAGAAGTAAGAAAGAAGTAAGAAAGCAGTAAGAAAAAAGAAAGAAAGAAGTAAGAAAGAAGTAAGAAAGAAGTAAGAAAGAAGTAAGAAAGAAGTAAGAAAGAAGTAAGAAAGGAAGAAGGAATAAAGAAGTAAGAAAGAAGTAAGAAAGAAGTACGAAAGAAGTAAGAAAGAAAGAAGTAAGAAAGAAGTAAGAAAGAAGTAAGAAAGAAGTAAGAAAGAAGTAAGAAAGAAGTAAGAAGGAAGTAAGAAAGAAGTAAGAAAGAAAGACGAAAGAAGGAAGAGAGAAATAAGAAAGAAGAAAGAAAGAAGTAAAGAAAGAGGTACGAAAGAAGTAAGAAAGAAGTAAGAAAGAAAGAAGTAAGAAAGAAGTAAGAAAGAAAGAAGAAAGAAAGAAGAAAGAAAGAAGAAAAAAGAAGTTAGAAAGAAGTAAGAAAGAAGTAAGAAAGAAGTAAGAAAGAAGTAAGAAAGAAGTAAGAAAGAAGGAAGAAAGAAGGAAGAAAGAAATAAGAAAGAAGTAAGAAAGAAGTAAGAAAGAAGTAAGAAAGAAGTAAGAAAGAAGTAAGAAAGAAGCAAGAAAGAAGTAAGAAAGAATTAAGAAAGAAGTAAGAAGGAATGAAGAAAGAAGTAAGAAAGAAGTAAGAAAGAAGAAAGAAAGAAGTAAGAAAGAAGAAAGAAAGAAGTAAGAAAGAAGTAAGAAAGAAGTAAGAAAGGAGTAAAAAGAAAGAAGAAAGAAGTATGGAAGAAGTAAGAAAGAAGGAAGAAAGAAGTAAGAAAGAATAAAGAAAGAAGTAAGAAAGAAGTAAGAAAGAATTAAGAAAGAAAGAAGAAAGAAGTTAGAAAGAAGTAAGAAAGAAGTAAGAAAGAAGAAAGAAAGAAGTAAGAAAGAAGAAAGAAAGAAAGAAGAAAGATTTAAGAAAGAAGTAAGAAAGAATGAAGTAAGAAAGAAGTAAGAAAGAAAGAAGAAAGAAGTAAGAAAGAAGTAAGAAAGAAAGAAGAAAGAAAGAAGAAAGAAAGAAGAAAAAAGAAGTTAGAAAGAAGTAAGAAAGAAGTAAGAAAGAAGAAAGAATTAAGAAAGAAGAAAGAAAGAAGTAAGAAAGAAAGAAGAAAGAAAGAAAGGAAAAAGTAAGAAAGAAGTAAGAAAGAAGTAAGAAAGAAAGAAGAAAGAAAGAAGAAAGAAAGAAGTTAGAAAGAATTAAGAAAGAAGTAAGAAAGAAGTAAGAAAGAAGTTAGAAAGAAAGAAGAAAGAAAGAAGTTAGAAAGAAGTTAGAAAGAAGTAAGAAAGAAGTAAGAAAGAAGTAAGAAAGAAGTTAGAAAGAAGTAAGAAAGAAGTTAGAAAGAAGTAAGAAAAAGTAAGAAAGAAAGAAGAAACAAGTAAGAAACAAGTAAGAAAGAAGTAAGAAAGAAGTAAGAAAAAGTAAGAAAGAAGTAAGAAAGAAGTAAGAAAGAAGTAAGAAAGAAAGAAGAAAGAAAGAAGTTAGAAAGAAGTAAGAAAGAAAGAAGAAAGAAAGAAGAAAGAAAGAAGAAAAAAGAAGTTAGAAAGAAGTAAGAAAGAAGTAAGAAAGAAGTAAGAAAGAAGAAAGAAAGAAGTAAGAAAGAAGTAAGAAAGAAGTAAGAAAGAAGTAAGAAAGAAGTAAGAAAGAAAGAAGAAAGAAAGAAGAAAGAAAGAAGAAAAAAGAAGTTAGAAAGAAGTAAGAAAGAAGTAAGAAAGAAGTAAGAAAGAAGAAAGAAAGAAGTAAGAAAGAAGGAAGAAAGAAAGAAGAAAGAAAGAAGAAAGAAAGAAGAAAAAAGAAGTTAGAAAGAAGTAAGAAAGAAGTAAGAAAGAAAGAAGAAAGAAAGAAGAAAGAAAGAAGAAAGAAAGAAGAAAGAAATAAGTTAGAAAGAATTAAGAAAGAAGTAATAAAGAAGTAAGAAAGAAGTAAGAAAGAAGTAAGAAAGAAGTAAGAAAGAAGTAAGAAAGAAGTAAGAAAGAAAGACGAAAGTAGGAAGAAAGAAGTAAGAAAGAAGTAAGAAAGAAGTAAAGAAAGAGGTACGAAAGAAGTAAGAAAGAAGTAAGAAAGAAGTAAGAAAGAAGTAAGAAAGTAGAAAGAAAAAAGTAAGAAAGAAGCAAGAAAGAAGTAAGAAAGAGGTAAGAAAGAAGTAAAGAAAGAGGTACGAAAGAAGTAAGAAAGAAGTAAGAAGGAAAGAAGTAAGAAAGAAGTAAGAAAGAAAGAAGAAAGAAAGAAGAAAGAAAGAAGAAAAAAGTTAGAAAGAAGTAAGAAAGAAGTAAGAAAGAAGTAAGAAAGAAGTAAGAAAGAAGTAAGAAAGAAGTAAGAAAGAAGAAAGAAAGAAGAAAGAAGTAAGAAGTAAGAAAGAAGAAAGAAAGAAGTAAGAGAGAAAGAAGAAAGAAGTAAGAAAGAAAGAAGAAAGAAAGAAGAAAGAAAGAAGAAAGAAAGAAGAAAAAAGAAGTTAGAAAGAAGTAAGAAAGAAGTAAGAAAGAAGTAAGAAAGAAGTAAGAAAGTAGAAAGAAAAAAGTAAGAAAGAAGCAAGAAAGAAGTAAGAAAGAGGTAAGAAAGAAGTAAAGAAAGATGTACGAAAGAAGTAAGAAAGAAGTAAGAAGGAAAGAAGTAAGAAAGAAGTAAGAAAGAAAGAAGAAATAAAGAAGAAAGAAAGAAGAAAAAAGTTAGAAAGAAGTAAGAAAGAAGTAAGAAAGAAGTAAGAAAGAAGAAAGAAAGAAGTAAGAAAGAAGTAAGAAAGAAAGAAGTAAGAAGGAAGTAAGAAAGAAGTAAGAAAGAAGTAAGAAAGAAAGAAGTAAGAAAGAAGAAAGAAAGAAGAAAGAAAGAAGTTAGAAAGAATTAAGAAAGAAGTAAGAAAGAAGTAAGAAAGAATAAGAAAGAAGTAAGAAAGAATGAAGAAAGAAGTAAGAAAGAAGTAAGAAAGAAGTAAGAAAGAAGTAAGAAAGAAAGAAGAAAGAAAGAAGAAAGAAAGAAGAAAGAGAGAAGAAAGAAAGAAGAAAGAAAGAAGAAAGAAAGAAAGAAGTTAGAAAGAAGTAAGAAATAAGAAAGAAAGAAGAAAGAAAGAAGAAAGAAAAAAGAAAGAAAGAAGAAAGAAAGAAGAAAGAAAGAAGAAAGAAAGAAGAAAGAAAGAGAGAAGAGAGAAAGAAAAAAGAAAGAAGAAATAAAGAAGAAAGAGAGAAGAAAGAGAGAAGAAAGAAAGAAGAAAGAAAGAAGAAAGAAGAAAGAAAGAAGAAAGAAAGAAAGAAAGAAAGAAGAAAGAAAAAAGAAAGAAAGAAGAAAGAAAGAGGAAAGAAAGAAGAAGGAAAGAAAGAATTAAGAAAGAAGTAAGAAAAAATTAAGAAAGAAGTACGAAATAAGTAAGAAAGAAGTAAGAAAGAAGTAAGAAAGAAAGAATTAAGAAAGAAGTAAGAAAGAAGTAAGAAAGAAGTTAGAAAGAAGTAAGAAAGAAGTAAGAAAGAAGTAAGAAAGAAGTAAGAAAGAAGTAAGAAAGAAGTAAGAAGGAATGAAGAAAGAAGTAAGAAAGAAGTAAGAAAGAAGTAAGAAAGAAAGAAGTAAGAAAGAAGTAAGAAAGTAGTTAGAAAGAAGTAAGAAAGAAAGAAGTAAGAAAGAAGAAAGAAAGAAGTTAGAAAGAAAGAAGTAAGAAAGAAATAAGAAAGAAGTAAGAAAGAGGGAAGAAAGAAAGAAGTAAGAAAGAAGTAAGAAAGTAGTTAGAAAGAAGTAAGAAAGAAAGAAGAAAGAAAGAAGAAAGAAAGAAGAAAGAAAGAAGTTAGAAAGAAGTTAGAAAGAAGTAAGAAAGAAGAAAGAAAGAAAGAAGAAAGAAGTAAGAAAGAAGTAAGAAAGAAGTAAGAAAGAAGTAAGAAAGAAGTAAGAAAAAAGTAAGAAAGAAGTAAGAAAGAAGTAAGAAAGAAGAAAGAAAGAAGAAAGAAAGAAGAAAGAAGAAAGAAGAAAGAAAGAAACAAAGAAAGAAGTGAGAAAGAAGTAAGAAAGAAGTAAGAAAGAAAGAAGAAAGAAAGAAGAAAGAAAGAAGAAAGAAAGAAGAAAGAATTAAGAAAGAGGTAAGAAAGAAGTAAGAAAGAAGTTAGAAAGAAAGAAGAAAGAAAGAAGAAAGAAAGAAGTTAGAAAGAAGTAAGAAAGAAGTAAGAAAGAAGTAAGAAAGAAGTTAGAAAGAAGTAAGAAAGAAGTTAGTAAGAAGTAAGAAAGAAGTAAGAAAGAAAGAAGAAACAAGTAAGAAAAAAGTAAGAAAGAAGTAAGAAAGAAGTAAGAAAAAGTAAGAAAGAAGTAAGAAAGAAGTAAGCAAGAAGTAAGAAAGAAAGAAGAAAGAAGTAAGAAAGAAGTAAGAAAGAAGTAAGAAAGAAGAAAGAAAGAAGAAAGAAAGAAGTTAGAAAGAAGTAAGAAAGAAGTAAGAAAGAAGTTAGAAAGAAGTAAGAAAGAAGGAAGTAAGAAAGAAGTAAGAAAGAAGTAAGAAAGAAGAAAGAAAGAAAGAAGTTAGAAAGAATTAAGAAAGAGGTAAGAAAGAAGTAAGAAAGAAGTTAGAAAGAAAGAAGAAAGAAAGAAGAAAGAAAGAAGTAAGAAAGAAGTAAGAAAGAAGTAAGAAAGAAGTAAGAAAAAAGTAAGAGAGAAGTAAGAAAGAAAGACGAAAGTAGGAAGAAATAAGTAAGAAAGAAGTAAGAAAGAAAGAATAAAGAAAGAAGAGAGAAAGAAGAAAGAAAGAAGTTAGAAAGAAGAAAGCAAGAAGAAAGAAAGAAGAAAGAAAGAAGAAAGAAAGAAGAAAAAAGAAGTTAGAAAGAAGTAAGAAAGAAGTAAGAAAGAAGTAAGAAAGAAGTAAGAAAGAAGAAAGAAAAAAGTAAGAATGAAGCGAGAAAGAAGTAAGAAAGAGGTAAGAAAGAAGTAAAGAAAGAGGTACGAAAGAAGTAAGAAAGAAGTAAGAAAGAAAGAAGTAAGAAAGAAGTAAGAAAGAAAGAAGAAAGAAAGAAGAAAGAAAGAAGAAAAAAGAAGTTAGAAAGAAGTAAGAAAGAAGTAAGAAAGAAGTAAGAAAGAAGAAAGAAAGAAAGAAGAAAGAAGTAAGAAAAAAGTAAGGAAGAAGTAAGAAAGAAGTAAGAACGAAAGAAGTAAGAAAAAAGTAAGAAAGAAGTAAGAAAGAAGTAAGAAAGAAAGAAGAAAGAAAGAAGAAAGAAAGAAGAAAGAAAGAAGAAAGAAAGAAGAAAGAAAGAAGTTATAAATAATTAAGAAAGAATAAGAAAGAAGTAAGAAAGAATGAAGAAAGAAGTAAGAAAGAAGTAAGAAAGAAGTAAGAAAGAAAGAAGAAAGAAAGAAGAAAGAGAGAAGAAAGAGAGAAGAAAGAAAGAAGAAAGAAAGAAGAAAGAAAGAAGAAAGAAAGAAGAAAGAAATAAGTTAGAAAGAAGTAAGAAAGAAGTAAGAAAGAAGTAAGAAAGAAGTATGAAAGAAGTAAGAAAGAAAGAAGAAAGAGGTAAGAAAGAAGAAAGAGAGAAGTAAGAAAGAAGTAAGAAAGAAGTAAGAAAGAAGTAAGAAAGAAGTAAGAAAGAAGTAAGAAAGGAAGAAGTAAGAAAGAAGTAAGAAAGAAGTAAGAAAGAAGTACGAAAGAAGTAAGAAAGAAGTAAGAAAGAAAGAAGTAAGAAAGAAGTAAGAAAGCAGAAAGAAAGAAAGAAGAAAGAAGTAAGAAAGACGAAAGAAGGAAGAAAGAAGTAAGAAAGAAGTAAGAAAGAAGTAAAGAAAGAGGTACGAAAGAAGTAAGAAAGAAGTAAGAAAGAAGTAAGAAAGAAAGAAGTAAGAAAGAAGAAAGAAAGAAAAAAGAAAGAAGAAAGAAAGAAGAAAAAAGAAGTTAGAAAGAAGTAAGAAAGAAGTAAGAAAGAAGTAAGGAAGGAAGAAGTAAGAAAGAAGTAAGAAAGAAAGAGGTAAGAAAAAATTAAGAAAGAAGTAAGAAAGAAAGAAGAAAGAAAGAAGAAAGAAAGAAGTTAGAAAGAATTAAGAAAGAAGTAAGAAAGAAGTAAGAAAGAAGTTAGAAAAAGTAAGAAGAAAGAAAGAAGAAAGAAAGAATAAAGAAAGAATTTAGAAAGAAGAAAGAAAGAAGAAAGAAAGAAGAAAGAAAGAAGTTAGAAAGAAGTAAGAAAGAAGTAAGGAAGAAGTTAGAAAGAACTAAGAAAGAAATAAGAAAGAAGTAAGAAAGAAGTAAGAAAGAAAGAAGAAAGAAGTAAGAAAGAAAGAAGAAAGAAGTAAGAAAGAAGTAAGAAAGAAGAAAGAAAGAAGAAAGAAAGAATTTAGAAAGAAGTAAGAAAGAAGTAAGAAAGAAGAAAGAAAGAATTAAGAAAGAATTAAGAAAGAAGTAAGAAAGAAGTAAGAAAGAAGTAAAAAAAAAGTAAGAAAGAAGTAAGAAAGAAGTAAGAAAGAAGTAAGAAGGAATGAAGAAAGAAGTAACAAAGAAGTTAGAAAGAAGTAAGAAAGAAGTAAAAAAAAAGTAAGAAAGAAGTAAGAAAAAAGTAAGAAAGAAGTAAGAAAGAAAGAAGAAAGAAGTAAGAAAAAATTAGGAAAGAAGTACGAAATAAGTAAGAAAGAAGTAAGAAAGAAAGAAGTAAGAAAGAAGTAAGAAAGAAAGAAGTAAGAAAGAAGTAAGAAAGAAGTAAGAAAGAATTAAGAAAGTAGTATGAAAGAAGTAAGAAAGAAGTTAGAAAGAAAGAAGTAAGAAAGAAGTAAGAAAGAAGTAAGAAAGAAGTCAGAAAGAAGAAAAAAAAATTAAGAAGGAATGAAGAAAGAAGTAAGAAAGAAGTAAGAAAAAGTAAGAAAGAAGTTAGAAAGAAATAAGAAAGAAGTATGAAAGAAGTAAGAAAGAAGTAAGAAAGAAGTAAGAAAGAAAGAAGAAAGAAGTAAGAAAAAATTAAGAAAGAAGCACGAAATAAGTAAGAAATAAGTAAGAAAGAAAGAAGTCATAAAGAAGTAAGAAAGAAAGAAGTAAGAAAGAAGTAAGAAAGAAGTAAGAAAGAAGTTAGAAAGAAGTTAGAAAGAAGTAAGAAAGAAGTAAGAAAGAAGTAAGAAAGAAGTAAGAAAGTAGTATGAAAGAAGTAATAAAGAAGTAAGAAAGAAAGAAGTAAGAAAGAATTTAGAAAGAAGTAAGAAAGAAGTAAGAAAGAAGAAAGAAAGAAAGAAGAAAGAATTAAGAAAGAAGTAAGAAAGAAGTAAGAAAGAAGTAAAAAAAAAGTAAGAAAGAAGTAAGAAAGAAGTAAGAAAGAAGTAAGAAGGAATGAAGAAAGAAGTAACAAAGAAGTTAGAAAGAAGTAAGAAAGAAGTAAGAAAAAAGTAAGAAAGAGGTAAGAAAGAAAGAAGAAAGAAGTAAGAAAAAATTAGGAAAGAAGTACGAAATAAGTAAGAAAGAAGTAAGAAAGAAAGAAGTAAGAAAGAAGTAAGAAAGAAAGAAGTAAGAAAGAAGTAAGAAAGAAGTAAGAAAGAAGTCAGAAAGAAGAAAAAAAAAATTAAGAAGGAATGAAGAAAGAAGTAACAAAGAAGTAAGAAAGAAGTAAGAAAGAAGTAAGAAAGAAGTTAGAAAGAAATAAGAAAGAAGTATGAAAGAAGTAAGAAAGAAGTAAGAAAGAAGTAAGAAAGAAAGAAGAAAGAAGTAAGAAAAAATTAAGAAAGAAGCACGAAATAAGTAAGAAATAAGTAAGAAAGAAAGAAGTCATAAAGAAGTAAGAAAGAAAGAAGTAAGAAAGAAGTAAGAAAGAAGTAAGAAAGAAGTTAGAAAGAAGTAAGAAAGAAGTAAGAAAGAAGTAAGAAAGAAGTAAGAAAGAAGTCAGAAAGAAGAAAAAAAAAATTAAGAAGGAATGAAGAAAGAAGTAAAAAAGAAGTAAGAAAGAAGTAAGAAAGAAAGAAGAAAGAAAGAAGTAAGAAAGAAGAAAGAAAGAAGTAAGAAAGAAGTAAGAAAGAAGTAAGAAAGAAAGAAGAAAAGATTAAGAAAGAAGTAAGAAAGGACTACGAAAGAAGTAAGAAAGAAGTAAGAAAGAAAGAAGTAAGAAAGAAGTAAGAAAGAGGTACGAAACAAGTAAGAAAGAAGTAAGAAAGAAAGAAGTAAGAAAGAAGTAAGAAAGAAGAAAGAAAGAAGAAAGAAAGAAGAAAGAAATAAGAAAAAAGAAGTTAGAAAGAAGTAAGAAAGAAGTAAGAAAGAAGTAAGGAAGAAGTAAGAAAGAAAGAGGTAAGAAAAAATTAAGAAAGAAGTAAGAAAGAAAGAAGAAAGAAAGAAGAAAGAAAGAAGTTAGAAAGAATTAAGAAAGAAGTAAGAAAGAAGTAAGAAAGAAGTTAGAAAGAAAGAAGAAAGAAAGAAGAAAGAAAGAAGAAAGAAAGAATTTAGAAAGAAGAAAGAAAGAAGAAAGAAAGAAGAAAGAAAGAAGAAAGAAAGAAGTTAGAAAGAAGTAAGAAAGAAGTAAGAAAGAAGTTAGAAAGAAGTAAGAAAGAAGTAAGAAAGAAGTAAGAAAGAAGTAAGAAAGGAAGAAGTAAGAAAGAAGTAAGAAAGAAGTACGAAAGAAGTAAGAAAGAAGTAAGAAAGAAAGAAGTAAGAAAGAAGTAAGAAAGAAGTAAGAAAGAAGTAAGAAAGAAAGAAGAAAGAAAGAAGAAAGAAAGAAGTAAGAAAGAAAGAAGAAAGAAAGAAGAAAGAAAGAAGAAAAAAGAAGTTAGAAAGAAGTAAGAAAGAAGTAAGAAAGAAGAAAGAAGTAAGAAAGAAGAAAGAAAGAAGTAAGAAAGAAGAAAGAAAGAAGTAAGAAAGCAGAAAGAAAGAAAGAAGAAAGAAGTAAGAAAGACGAAAGAAGGAAGAAAGAAGTAAGAAAGAAGTAAGAAAGAAGTAAAGAAAGAGGTACGAAAGAAGTAAGAAAGAAGTAAGAAAGAAAGAAGTAAGAAAGAAGAAAGAAAGAAGAAAGAAAGAAGAAAGAAAGAAGAAAAAAGAAGTTAGAAAGAAGTAAGAAAGAAGTAAGAAAGAAGTAAGGAAGGAAGAAGTAAGAAAGAAGTAAGAAAGAAAGAGGTAAGAAAAAATTAAGAAAGAAGTAAGAAAGAAAGAAGAAAGAAAGAAGAAAGAAAGAAGTTAGAAAAAGTAAGAAGAAAGAAAGAATAAAGAAAGAATTTAGAAAGAAGAAAGAAAGAAGAAAGAAAGAAGAAAGAAAGAAGTTAGAAAGAAGTAAGAAAGAAGTAAGAAAGAAGTTAGAAAGAAGTAAGAAAGAAGTAAGAAAGAAGTAAGAAAGAAGTAAGAAAGAAAGAAGAAAGAAGTAAGAAAGAAGTAAGAAAGAAAGAAGTAAGAAAGAAGTAAGAAAGAAGTAAGAAAGAAGTAAGAAAGAAAGAAGAAAGAAAGAAGAAAGAAAGAAGAAAAAAGAAGTTAGAAAGAAGTAAGAAAGAAGTAAGAAAGAAGAAAGAAGTAAGAAAGAAGAAAGAAAGAAGTAAGAAAGAAGAAAGAAAGAAGTAAGAAAGAAGAAAGAAAGAAGTAAGAAAGCAGAAAGAAAGAAAGAAGAAAGAAGTAAGAAAGACGAAAGAAGGAAGAAAGAAGTAAGAAAGAAGTAAGAAAGAAGTAAAGAAAGAGGTACGAAAGAAGTAAGAAAGAAAGAAGTAAGAAAGAAGTAAGAAAGAAGAAAGAAAGAAGAAAGAAAGAAGAAAGAAAGAAGAAAAAAGAAGTTAGAAAGAAGTAAGAAAGAAGTAAGAAAGAAGTAAGGAAGGAAGAAGTAAGAAAGAAGTAAGAAAGAAAGAGGTAAGAAAAAATTAAGAAAGAAGTAAGAAAGAAAGAAGAAAGAAAGAAGAAAGAAAGAAGTTAGAAAGAATTAAGAAAGAAGTAAGAAAGAAGTAAGAAAGAAGTTAGAAAAAGTAAGAAGAAAGAAAGAAGAAAGAAAGAATAAAGAAAGAATTTAGAAAGAAGAAAGAATGACGAAAGAAAGAAGAAAGAAAGAAGTTAGAAAGAAGTAAGAAAGAAGTAAGGAAGAAGTTAGAAAGAAGTAAGAAAGAAATAAGAAAGAAGTAAGAAAGAAGTAAGAAAGAAAGAAGAAAGAAGTAAGAAAGAAAGAAGAAAGAAGTAAGAAAGAAGAAAGAAAGAAGAAAGAAAGAATTTAGAAAGAAGTAAGAAAGAAGTAAGAAAGAAGAAAGAAAGAAAGAAGAAAGAATTAAGAAAGAAGTAAGAAAGAAGTAAGAAAGAAGTAAAAAAAAAGTAAGAAAGAAGTAAGAAAGAAGTAAGAAAGAAGTAAGAAGGAATGAAGAAAGAAGTAACAAAGAAGTTAGAAAGAAGTAAGAAAGAAGTAAGAAAAAAGTAAGAAAGAAGTAAGAAAGAAAGAAGAAAGAAGTAAGAAAAAATTAGGAAAGAAGTACGAAATAAGTAAGAAAGAAGTAAGAAAGAAAGAAGTAAGAAAGAAGTAAGAAAGAAAGAAGTAAGAAAGAAGTAAGAAAGAAGTAAGAAAGAATTAAGAAAGTAGTATGAAAGAAGTAAGAAAGAAGTTAGAAAGAAAGAAGTAAGAAAGAAGTAAGAAAGAAGTAAGAAAGAAGTCAGAAAGAAGAAAAAAAAAATTAAGAAGAAATGAAGAAAGAAGTAAGAAAGAAGTAAGAAAAAGTAAGAAAGAAGTTAGAAAGAAATAAGAAAGAAGTATGAAAGAAGTAAGAAAGAAGTAAGAAAGAAGTAAGAAAGAAAGAAGAAAGAAGTAAGAAAAAATTAAGAAAGAAGCACGAAATAAGTAAGAAATAAGTAAGAAAGAAAGAAGTCATAAAGAAGTAAGAAAGAAAGAAGTAAGAAAGAAGTAAGAAAGAAGTAAGAAAGAAGTTAGAAAGAAGTAAGAAAGAAGTAAGAAAGAAGTAAGAAAGAAGTAAGAAAGTAGTATGAAAGAAGTAATAAAGAAGTAAGAAAGAAAGAAGTAAGAAAGAAGTCAGAAAGAAGAAAAAAAAAATTAAGAAGGAATGAAGAAAGAAGTAAAAAAGAAGTAAGAAAGAAAGAAGAAAAAAAGAAGTAAGAAAGAAGAAAGAAAGAAGTAAGAAAGAAGTAAGTAAGAAAGAAGTAAGAAAGAAGTAAGAAAGAAGAAAGAAAGAAGAAAGAAAGAAGAAAGAAAGAAGTTAGAAAGAAGTAAGAAAGAAGTAAGAAAGAAGTTAGAAAGAAGTAAGAAAGGACTACGAAAGAAGTAAGAAAGAAGTAAGAAAGAAAGAAGTAAGAAAGAAGTAAGAAAGAGGTACGAAAGAAGTAAGAAAGAAGTAAGAAAGAAAGAAGTAAGAAAGAAGTAAGAAAGAAGAAAGAAAGAAGAAAGAAAGAAGAAAGAAAGAAGAAAAAAGAAGTTAGAAAGAAGTAAGAAAGAAGTAAGAAAGAAGTAAGGAAGAAGGAAGAAAGAAAGAGGTAAGAAAAAATTAAGAAAGAAGTAAGAAAGAAAGAAGAAAGAAAGAAGAAAGAAAGAAGTTAGAAAGAATTAAGAAAGAATTAAGAAAGAAGTAAGAAAGAAGTAAGAAAGAAGTTAGAAAGAAAGAAGAAAGAAAGAAGAAAGAAAGAAGAAAGAAAGAATTTAGAAAGAAGAAAGAAAGAAGAAAGAAAGAAGAAAGAAAGAAGTTAGAAAGAAGTAAGAAAGAAGTAAGAAAGAAGTAAGAAAGAAGTAATAAAGAAGTAAGAAAGAAGTAAGAAAGAAGTAAGAAAGAAAGAAGAAAGAAGTAAGAAAGAAAGAAGAAAGAAGTAAGAAAGAAGTAAGAAAGAAGAAAGAAAGAAGAAAGAAAGAATTTAGAAAGAAGTAAGAAAGAAGTAAGAAAGAAGAAAGAAAGAAAGAAGAAAGAATTTAGAAAGAAGTAAGAAAGAAGTAAGAAAGAAGAAAGAAAGAAAGAAGAAAGAAGTAAGAAAGAAGTAAGAAAGAAAGAAGTAAGAAAGAAGTAAGAAAGAAGTAAGAAAGAAGTCAGAAAGAAGAAAAAAAAAATTAAGAAGGAATGAAGAAAGAAGTAACAAAGAAGTAAGAAAGAAGTAAGAAAGAAGTAAGAAAGAAGTTAGAAAGAAATAAGAAAGAAGTATGAAAGAAGTAAGAAAGAAGTAAGAAAGAAGTAAGAAAGAAAGAAGAAAGAAGTAAGAAAAAATTAAGAAAGAAGCACGAAATAAGTAAGAAATAAGTAAGAAAGAAAGAAGTCATAAAGAAGTAAGAAAGAAAGAAGTAAGAAAGAAGTAAGAAAGAAGTAAGAAAGAAGTTAGAAAGAAGTAAGAAAGAAGTAAGAAAGAAGTAAGAAAGAAGTAAGAAAGAAGTCAGAAAGAAGAAAAAAAAAATTAAGAAGGAATGAAGAAAGAAGTAAAAAAGAAGTAAGAAAGAAGTAAGAAAGAAAGAAGAAAGAAAGAAGTAAGAAAGAAGAAAGAAAGAAGTAAGAAAGAAGTAAGAAAGAAGTAAGAAAGAAAGAAGAAATGATTAAGAAAGAAGTAAGAAAGGACTACGAAAGAAGTAAGAAAGAAGTAAGAAAGAAAGAAGTAAGAAAGAAGTAAGAAAGAGGTACGAAACAAGTAAGAAAGAAGTAAGAAAGAAAGAAGTAAGAAAGAAGTAAGAAAGAAGAAAGAAAGAAGAAAGAAAGAAGAAAGAAATAAGAAAAAAGAAGTTAGAAAGAAGTAAGAAAGAAGTAAGAAAGAAGTAAGGAAGAAGTAAGAAAGAAAGAGGTAAGAAAAAATTAAGAAAGAAGTAAGAAAGAAAGAAGAAAGAAAGAAGAAAGAAAGAAGTTAGAAAGAATTAAGAAAGAAGTAAGAAAGAAGTAAGAAAGAAGTTAGAAAGAAAGAAGAAAGAAAGAAGAAAGAAAGAAGAAAGAAAGAATTTAGAAAGAAGAAAGAAAGAAGAAAGAAAGAAGAAAGAAAGAAGTTAGAAAGAAGTAAGAAAGAAGTAAGAAAGAAGTTAGAAAGAAGTAAGAAAGAAGTAAGAAAGAAGTAAGAAAGAAGTAAGAAAGGAAGAAGTAAGAAAGAAGTAAGAAAGAAGTACGAAAGAAGTAAGAAAGAAGTAAGAAAGAAAGAAGTAAGAAAGAAGTAAGAAAGAAGTAAGAAAGAAGTAAGAAAGAAGTAAGAAAGAAAGAAGAAAGAAAGAAGAAAGAAAGAAGAAAAAAGAAGTTAGAAAGAAGTAAGAAAGAAGTAAGAAAGAAGAAAGAAGTAAGAAAGAAGAAAGAAAGAAGTAAGAAAGAAGAAAGAAAGAAGTAAGAAAGCAGAAAGAAAGAAAGAAGAAAGAAGTAAGAAAGACGAAAGAAGGAAGAAAGAAGTAAGAAAGAAGTAAGAAAGAAATAAAGAAAGAGGTACGAAAGAAGTAAGAAAGAAGTAAGAAAGAAAGAAGTAAGAAAGAAGAAAGAAAGAAGAAAGAAAGAAGAAAGAAAGAAGAAAAAAGAAGTTAGAAAGAAGTAAGAAAGAAGTAAGAAAGAAGTAAGGAAGGAAGAAGTAAGAAAGAAGTAAGAAAGAAAGAGGTAAGAAAAAATTAAGAAAGAAGTAAGAAAGAAAGAAGAAAGAAAAAAGAAAGAAAGAAGTTAGAAAAAGTAAGAAGAAAGAAAGAAGAAAGAAAGAATAAAGAAAGAATTTAACAAGAAGAAAGAAAGAAGAAAGAAAGAAGAAAGAAAGAAGAAAGAAAGAAGTTAGAAAGAAGTAAGAAAGAAGTAAGAAAGAAGTTAGAAAGAAGTAAGAAAGAAGTAAGAAAGAAGTAAGAAAGAAGTAAGAAAGAAAGAAGAAAGAAGTAAGAAAGAAGTAAGAAAGAAAGAAGTAAGAAAGAAGTAAGAAAGAAGTAAGAAAGAAGTAAGAAAGAAAGAAGAAAGAAAGAAGAAAGAAAGAAGAAAAAAGAAGTTAGAAAGAAGTTAGAAAGAAGTAAGAAAGAAGAAAGAAGTAAGAAAGAAGAAAGAAAGAAGTAAGAAAGAAGAAAGAAAGAAGTAAGAAAGCAGAAAGAAAGAAAGAAGAAAGAAGTAAGAAAGACGAAAGAAGGAAGAAAGAAGTAAGAAAGAAGTAAGAAAGAAGTAAAGAAAGAGGTACGAAAGAAGTAAGAAAGAAAGAAGTAAGAAAGAAGTAAGAAAGAAGAAAGAAAGAAGAAACAAAGAAGAAAGAAAGAAGAAAAAAGAAGTTAGAAAGAAGTAAGAAAGAAGTAAGGAAGGAAGAAGTAAGAAAGAAGTAAGAAAGAAAGAGGTAAGAAAAAATTAAGAAAGAAGTAAGAAAGAAAGAAGAAAGAAAGAAGAAAGAAAGAAGTTAGAAAGAATTAAGAAAGAAGTAAGAAAGAAGTAAGAAAGAAGTTAGGAAAAGTAAGAAGAAAGAAAGAAGAAAGAAAGAATAAAGAAAGAATTTAGAAAGAAGAAAGAAAGACGAAAGAAAGAAGAAAGAAAGAAGTTAGAAAGAAGTAAGAAAGAAGTAAGGAAGAAGTAAGAAAGAAGTAAGAAAGAAAGAAGAAAGAAGTAAGAAAGAAAGAAGAAAGAAGTAAGAAAGAAGTAAGAAAGAAGAAAGAAAGAAGAAAGAAAGAATTTAGAAAGAAGTAAGAAAGAAGTAAGAAAGAAGAAAGAAAGAAAGAAGAAAGAGTTAAGAAAGAAGTAAGAAAGAAGTAAGAAAGAAGTAAAAAAAAAGTAAGAAAGAAGTAAGAAAGAAGTAAGAAAGAAGTAAGAAGGAATGAAGAAAGAAGTAACAAAGAAGTTAGAAAGAAGTAAGAAAGAAGTAAGAAAAAAGTAAGAAAGAAGTAAGAAAGAAAGAAGAAAGAAGTAAGAAAAAATTAGGAAAGAAGTACGAAATAAGTAAGAAAGAAGTAAGAAAGAAAGAAGTAAGAAAGAAGTAAGAAAGAAAGAAGTAAGAAAGAAGTAAGAAAGAAGTAAGAAAGAATTAAGAAAGTAGTATGAAAGAAGTAAGAAAGAAGTTAGAAAGAAAGAAGTAAGAAAGAAGTAAGAAAGAAGTCAGAAAGAAGTCAGAAAGAAGAAAAAAAAATTAAGAAGAAATGAAGAAAGAAGTAAGAAAGAAGTAAGAAAAAGTAAGAAAGAAGTTAGAAAGAAATAAGAAAGAAGTATGAAAGAAGTAAGAAAGAAGTAAGAAAGAAGTAAGAAAGAAAGAAGAAAGAAGTAAGAAAAAATTAAGAAAGAAGCACGAAATAAGTAAGAAATAAGTAAGAAAGAAAGAAGTCATAAAGAAGTAAGAAAGAAAGAAGTAAGAAAGAAGTAAGAAAGAAGTAAGAAAGAAGTTAGAAAGAAGTAAGAAAGAAGTAAGAAAGAAGTAAGAAAGTAGTATGAAAGAAGTAATAAAGAAGTAAGAAAGAAAGAAGTAAGAAAGAAGTCAGAAAGAAGAAAAAAAAAATTAAGAAGGAATGAAGAAAGAAGTAAAAAAGAAGTAAGAAAGAAGTAAGAAAGAAAGAAGAAAGAAAGAAGAAAGAAAGAAGAAAGAAAGAAGTAAGAAAGAAGTAAGTAAGAAAGAAGTAAGAAAGAAGTAAGAAAGAAGAAAGAAAGAAGAAAGAAAGAAGAAAGAAAGAAGTTAGAAAGAAGTAAGAAAGAAGTAAGAAAGAAGTTAGAAAGAAGTAAGAAAGGACTACGAAAGAAGTAAGAAAGAAGTAAGAAAGAAAGAAGTAAGAAAGAAGTAAGAAAGAGGTACGAAAGAAGTAAGAAAGAAGTAAGAAAGAAAGAAGTAAGAAAGAAGTAAGAAAGAAGAAAGAAAGAAGAAAGAAAGAAGAAAGAAAGAAGAAAAAAGAAGTTAGAAAGAAGTAAGAAAGAAGTAAGAAAGAAGTAAGGAAGAAGGAAGAAAGAAAGAGGTAAGAAAAAATTAAGAAAGAAGTAAGAAAGAAAGAAGAAAGAAAGAAGAAAGAAAGAAGTTAGAAAGAATTAAGAAAGAAGTAAGAAAGAAGTAAGAAAGAAGTTAGAAAGAAAGAAGAAAGAAAGAAGAAAGAAAGAAGAAAGAAAGAATTTAGAAAGAAGAAAGAAAGAAGAAAGAAAGAAGAAAGAAAGAAGTTAGAAAGAAGTAAGAAAGAAGTAAGAAAGAAGTTAGAAAGAAGTAAGAAAGAAGTAAGAAAGAAGTAAGAAAGAAGTAAGAAAGAAAGAAGAAAGAAGTAAGAAAGAAAGAAGAAAGAAGTAAGAAAGAAGTAAGAAAGAAGAAAGAAAGAAGAAAGAAAGAATTTAGAAAGAAGTAAGAAAGAAGTAAGAAAGAAGAAAGAAAGAAAGAAGAAAGAATTAAGAAAGAAGTAAGAAAGAAGTAAGAAAGAAGTAAAAAAAAAGTAAGAAAGAAGTAAGAAAGAAGTAAGAAAGAAGTAAGAAGGAATGAAGAAAGAAGTAACAAAGAAGTTAGAAAGAAGTAAGAAAGAAGTAAGAAAAAAGTAAGAAAGAAGTAAGAAAGAAAGAAGAAAGAAGTAAGAAAAAATTAGGAAAGAAGTACGAAATAAGTAAGAAAGAAGTAAGAAAGAAAGAAGTAAGAAAGAAGTAAGAAAGAAAGAAGTAAGAAAGAAGTAAGAAAGAAGTAAGAAAGAATTAAGAAAGTAGTATGAAAGAAGTAAGAAAGAAGTAAGAAAGAAAGAAGTAAGAAAGAAGTAAGAAAGAAGTAAGAAAGAAGTCAGAAAGAAGAAAAAAAAAATTAAGAAGGAATGAAGAAAGAAGAAAGAAAGAAGTAAGAAAGAAGTAAGAAAGAAGTAAGAAAGAAGTTAGAAAGAAATAAGAAAGAAGTATGAAAGAAGTAAGAAAGAAGTAAGAAAGAAGTAAGAAAGAAAGAAGAAAGAAGTAAGAAAAAATTAAGAAAGAAGCACGAAATAAGTAAGAAATAAGTAAGAAAGAAAGAAGTCATAAAGAAGTAAGAAAGAAAGAAGTAAGAAAGAAGTAAGAAAGAAGTAAGAAAGAAGTTAGAAAGAAGTAAGAAAGAAGTAAGAAAGAAGTAAGAAAGAAGTAAGAAAGTAGTATGAAAGAAGTAATAAAGAAGAAAGAAAGAAAGAAGTAAGAAAGAAGTAAGAAAGAAGTAAGAAAGAAGTCAGAAAGAAGAAAAAAAAATTAAGAAGGAATGAAGAAAGAAGTAAAAAAGAAGTAAGAAAGAAGTAAGAAAGAAAGAAGAAAGAAAGAAGTAAGAAAGAAGAAAGAAAGAAGTAAGAAAGAAGTAAGAAAGAAGTAAGAAAGAAAGAAGAAAAGATTAAGAAAGAAGTAAGAAAGGACTACGAAAGAAGTAAGAAAGAAGTAAGAAAGAAAGAAGTAAGAAAGAAGTAAGAAAGAGGTACGAAACAAGTAAGAAAGAAGTAAGAAAGAAAGAAGTAAGAAAGAAGTAAGAAAGAAGAAAGAAAGAAGAAAGAAAGAAGAAAGAAATAAGAAAAAAGAAGTTAGAAAGAAGTAAGAAAGAAGTAAGAAAGAAGTAAGGAAGAAGTAAAAAGAAAGAGGTAAGAAAAAATTAAGAAAGAAGTAAGAAAGAAAGAAGAAAGAAAGAAGAAAGAAAGAAGTTAGAAAGAATTAAGAAAGAAGTAAGAAAGAAGTAAGAAAGAAGTTAGAAAGAAAGAAGAAAGAAAGAAGAAAGAAAGAAGAAAGAAAGAATTTAGAAAGAAGAAAGAAAGAAGAAAGAAAGAAGAAAGAAAGAAGTTAGAAAGAAGTAAGAAAGAAGTAAGAAAGAAAGAAGAAAGAAGTAAGAAAGAAAGAAGAAAGAAGTAAGAAAGAAGTAAGAAAGAAGAAAGAAAGAAGAAAGAAAGAATTTAGAAAGAAGTAAGAAAGAAGTAAGAAAGAAGAAAGAAAGAAAGAAGAAAGAATTAAGAAAGAAGTAAGAAAGAAGTAAGAAAGAAGTAAAAAAAAAGTAAGAAAGAAGTAAGAAAGAAGTAAGAAAGAAGTAAGAAGGAATGAAGAAAGAAGTAACAAAGAAGTTAGAAAGAAGTAAGAAAGAAGTAAGAAAAAAGTAAGAAAGAAGTAAGAAAGAAAGAAGAAAGAAGTAAGAAAAAATTAGGAAAGAAGTACGAAATAAGTAAGAAAGAAGTAAGAAAGAAAGAAGTAAGAAAGAAGTAAGAAAGAAAGAAGTAAGAAAGAAGTAAGAAAGAAGTAAGAATGAATTAAGAAAGTAGTATGAAAGAAGTAAGAAAGAAGTAAGAAAGAAAGAAGTAAGAAAGAAGTAAGAAAGAAGTAAGAAAGAAGTCAGAAAGAAGAAAAAAAAAATTAAGAAGGAATGAAGAAAGAAGTAAGAAAGAAGTAAGAAAGAAGTAAGAAAGAAGTTAGAAAGAAATAAGAAAGAAGTATGAAAGAAGTAAGAAAGAAGTAAGAAAGAAAGAAGAAAGAAGTAAGAAAAAATTAAGAAAGAAGCACGAAATAAGTAAGAAAGAAGTAAGAAAGAAAGAAGTAAGAAAGAAGTAAGAAAGAAGTAAGAAAGAAGTTAGAAAGAAGTAAGAAAGAAGTAAGAAAGAAGTAAGAAAGAAGTAAGAAAGTAGTATGAAAGAAGTAATAAAGAAGTAAGAAAGAAAGAAGTAAGAAAGAAGTAATAAAGAAGTAAGAAAGAAGTCAGAAAGAAGAAAGAAAAAATTAAGAAGGAATGAAGAAAGAAGTAAGAAAGAAGTAAGAAAGAAGTAAGAAAGAAAGAAGAAAGAAAGAAGTAAGAAAGAAGAAAGAAAGAAGTAAGAAAGAAGTAAGAAAGAAGTAAGAAAGAAAGAAGTAAGAAAGAAGTAAGAAAGAAGTAAGAAAGAAAGAAGAAAAGATTAAGAAAGAAGTAAGAAAGGACTACGAAAGAAGTAAGAAAGAAGTAAGAAAGAAAGAAGTAAGAAAGAAGTAAGAAAGAAAGAAGTTAGAAAGAAGTTAGAAAGAATTTAGAAATAAGAAAGAAAGAAGAAAGCAAGAAGAAAGAAAGAAAGAAGTAAGAAAGAAGTAAGAAAGAAGTAAGAAAGAAAGAAGAAAGAAAGAAAAAAGAAAGAAGTAAGAAAAAAGTAAGAAAGAAGTAAGAAAGAAGTAAGAAGGAATGAAGAAAGAAGTAAGAAAGAAGAAAGAAGTAAGAAAGAAGTAAGAAAGAAGTAAGAAAGAAGTAAGAAAGAAGTTAAGAAAGAAGTAAGAAAGAAGAAAGAAAGAAAGAAGAAGTACGAAAGAAGTAAGAAAGATGTAAGAAAGAAAGAAGTAAAAAGAAGTAAGAAATAAGTAAGAAAGAAGTAAGAAAGAAGTAAGAAAGAAAGAAGAAAGAAAGAAGAAAGAAAGAAGTAAGAAAGAAGTAAGAAAGAAGTAAGAAAGAACTTAGAAAGAAGTAAGAAAGAAGTAAGAAAGAAGTAAGAAAGAAGTAAGAAAGTAGTAAGAAAGAAGAAAGAAAGAAGTAAGAAAGAAGTAAGAAAGAATAAAGAAAGAAGTAAGGAGGAAGAAAGAAAGAAGAAAGGAAGAAGTAAGAAAGAAGTAAGAAAGAAGTAAGAAAGAAGTAAGAAAGAAAGAAGTAAGAAAGAAGAAAGAAAGAAGAAAGAAAAAATTTAGAAAGAAGTATGAAAGAAGTAAGAAAGAAGTAAGAAAGTAGTTAGAAAGAAGTAAGAAAGAAGTAAGAAAGAAAGAAGAAAGAAAGAAGAAAGAAAAAATAAAAAAGAAGTTAGAAAGAAGTAAGAAAGAAGTAAGAAAGAAGAGAGAAAGAAGTAAGAAAGAAGAAAGAAAGAAATAAGAAAGAAGTAAGAAAGAAGTAAGAAAGTAGTATGAAAGAAGTAAGAAAGAAGTAAGAAAGAAAGAAGTAAGAAAGAAGTAAGAAAGAAGTAAGAAAGAAAGAATAAAGAAAGAAGAAAGAAAGAAGAAAGAAAGAAGAAAGAAAGAAGAAAGAAAGAAGAAAGAAAAAAGAAAGAAAGAAGAAAGAAAGAAGTAAGAAAGAAGTTAGAGAGTAGTTAGAAAGAAGTAAGAAAGAAAGAAGTAAGAAAGAAGTAAGAAAGTAGTTAGAAAGAAGAAAGAAAGAAAGAAGAAAGAAAGAAGAAAGAAAGAAGTTAGAAAGAAAGAAGAAAGAAAGAAATAAGAAAGAAGTAAGAATGAAGGAAGAAAGAAAGAAGTAAGAAAGAAGTAAGAAAGTAGTTAGAAAGAAGTAAGAAAGAAAGTAGAAAGAAAGAAGAAAGAAAGAAGAAAGAAAGAAGTTAGAAAGAAGTTAGAAAGTAGTAAGAAAGAAGTAAGAAAGAAGAAAGAAAGAAAGAAGAAAGAAGTAAGAAAGAAGTAAGATATAAGTAAGAAAGAAGTAAGAAAGAAGTAAGAAAGAAGTAAGAAACAAGTAAGAAAGAAGAATAAAAGAAGTTAGAAAAAAGTAAGAAAGAAGTAAGAAAGAAAGAAGAAAGAAGTAAGAATGAGGAAAGAAAGAAGTAAGAAAGAAGTAAGAAAGGAGTAAGAAAGAAAGAAGAAAGAAGTAGGAAAGAAGTAAGAAAGAAGAAAGAAAGAAGTAAGAAAGATGAAAGAAAGAAGTAAGAAAGAAGTAAGAAAGAAGAAAGAAAGAAAGAAGAAAGAAGTAAGAAAAAATTAAGAAAGAAGTACGAAATAAGTAAGAAAGAAGTAAGAAAGAAAGAAGTAAGAAAGAAGTCAGAAAGAAGAAAAAAAAAATTAAGAAGGAATGAAGAAAGAAGTAAGAAAGAAGTAAGAATGAAGTAAGAAAGAAGTTAGAAAGAAATAAGAAAGAAGTAAGAAAGAAGAAAGAAAGAAGTAAGGAAGAAGTAAGAAAGAAAGAAGAAAGAAAGAAGAAAGAAAGAAGAAAGAGAGAAGAAAGAAAGAAGAAAGAAAGAAGAAAGAAAGAAGTTAGAAAGAAGTAAGAAAGAAGTAAGAAAGAAGTTAGAAAGAAGTAAGATAGAAGTAAGAACGAAGAAAGAAAGAAGTAAGAAAGAAGAAAGAAAGAAGAAAGAAAGAAGTAAGAAAGAAGAAAGAAAGAAGTAAGAAAGAAAAAGAAAGAAGTAAGAAAGAAGAAAGAAAGAAGTAAGAAAGAAAAAGAAAGAAGTAAGAAAGAAGTAAGAAAGAAGTAAGAAAGAAAGAAGAAAGAAAGAAGAAAGAAAGAAGAAAAAAGAAGTTAGAAAGAAGTAAGAAAGAAGTAAGAAAGAGAGAAGAAAGAAAGAAGAAAGAAAGAAGAAAAAAGAAGTTAGAAAGAAGTAAGAAGAAGTTAGAAAGAAGTAAGGAAGAAGTAAGAAAGAAGAAAGAAAGAAGATAGAAAGAAGAAAGAAAGAAGAAAGAATTAGAAAAAAGTAAGAAAGAAGTAAGAAAGAAGTAAGAAAGAAAGAAGTAAGAAAAAAGTAAGAAAGAAGTAAGAAAGAAGTAAGAAAGAAGAAAGAAAGAAGAAAAAAAGAAGAAAGAAAGAAGTTAAAAAGAATTAAGAAAGAAGTAAGAAAGAAGTAAGAACGAAGTTAGAAGGAAAGAAGAAAGAAAGAAGAAAGAAAGAAGAAAGAAAGAAGAAAGAAATTAGTTAGAAAGAAGAAAGAAAGAAGAAATAAAGAAGAAAGAAAGAAGTTAGAAAGATGTAAGAAAGAAGTAATAACGAAGTAAGAAAGAAGTTAGAAAGAAGTAAGAAAGAAGTAAGAAAGAAGTAAGAAAGAAAGAAGAAAGAAGTAAGAAAGAAGTAAGAAAGAAGTAAGAAAGAGGTAAGAAAAAAGTAAGAAAGAAGTAAGAAAGAAGTGAGAAAGAAAGAAGAAAGAAGTAAGAAAGAAGTAAGAAAGAAGTAAGAAAGAAGAATGAAAGAAGAAAGAAAGAAGTTAGAAAGAAGTTAGAAAGAAGTAAGAAAGAAGTTAGAAAGAAGTAAGAAAGAAGTAAGAAAGAAGTAAGAAAGAAAGAAGAAAGAAAGAAGAAATAAAGAAGAAAGAAAGAAGTTAGAAAGAAGTAAGAAAGAAGTAAGAAAGAAGTTAGAAAGAAGTAAGAAAGAAGTAAGAAAGAGGTAAGAAAGAAAGAAGAAAGAAAGAAGAAAGAAAGAAGAAAGAAAGAAGAAAGAAAGAAGAAAGAAAGAAAGAAAGAAAGAAAGAAAGAAAGAAAGAAAGAAAGAAAGAAAGAAAGAAAGAAAGAAGAAAGAAGAAAGAAAGAAGAAAAGAAAGAAGAAGGAAAGAGGAAAGAAAGAAGAAAAAAAGAAAGAAGAAAGAAAGAAGAAATAAGAAAGAAGAGAGAAAGAAAGAAACAAAGAAAGAAGTGAGAAAGAAGTAAGAAAGAGGTAAGAAAGAAGTAAGAAAGAAGTTAGAAAGAAGTAAGAAAGAAGACAGAAAGAAAGAAGTAAGAAAGAAGTAAGAAAGAAGTAAGAAAGAAGTAAGAAAGAAGTAAGAAGGAATGAAGAAAGAAGTAACAAAGAAGTTAGAAAGAAGTTAGGAAAAAGTAAGAAAGAAGTAAGAAAGAAGAAAGAGAGAAGAAAGAAAGAAGAAAGAAAGAAGAAAGAAAGAAGTAAGAAAGAAGTAAGAAAGAAAGAAGAAAGAAGTAAGAAAGAGGTAAGAAAGAAGTAAGAAAGAAGTAAGAAAGAAGTAAGAAAGAAGTAAGAAAGAAGTAAGAAAGAAGTAAGAAAGAAGTAAGAAAGAAAGAAAGAAGAAAGAAGTAAGAAAGAAGTAAGAAAGAAGTAAGAAAGGAAGAAGTAAGAAAGAAGTAAGAAAGAACTATGAAAGAAGTAAGAAAGAAAGAAGTAAGAAAGAAGTAAGAAAGAAGTAAGAAAGAAAGAAGAAAGAAAGAAGAAAGAAAGAAGAAAAAAGAAGTTAGAAAGAAGTAAGAAAGAAGTAAGAAAGAAGTAAGAAAGAAGTAAGAAAGAAGTAAGAAAGAAGGAAGAAAGAAGTAAGAAAGAAAGAATAAAAAAAGAAGAAAGAAAGAAGAAAGAAAGAAGTTAGAAGTAAGAAAGAAGAAAGATGTTAGAAAGAAGTAAGAAAGAAGTAAGAAAGAATTAAGAAACAAGTAAGAAAGATGTGAGGAAGAAGTAAGAAAGAAGTAAGAAAGGAAGAAGAAAGAAGTAAGAAAGAAGTAAGAAAGAAGTAAGAAAGAAGTAAGAAAGAAAGAAGTAAGAAAGAAGTAAGAAAGAAGTAAGAGAGAAGTAAGAAAGAAGTAAGAAAGAAGTAAGAAAGAAGTAAGAAAGAAGTAAGAAAAGAAGAAGTAAGAAAGAAGTAAGAAAGAAGTAAGAAAGAAGTAAGAAAGAAAGAAGAAAGAAAGAAGAAAAAAGAAGTTAGAAAGAAGTAAGAAAGAAGTAAGAAAGAAGAAAGAAGTAATAAGGAAGAAAGAAAGAAGTAAGAAAGAAGAAAGAAAGAAGTAAGAAAGAAGTAAGAAAGAAGTAAGAAAGAAGTAAGAAAGAAGTAAGAAAGAAAGACGAAAGAAGGAAGAAAGAAATAAGAAAGAAAGAAGAAAGAAAGAAGAAAAAAGAAGTTAGAAAGAAGTAAGAAAGAAGTAAGAAAGAAGTAAGAAAGAAGAAAGAAAGAAGTAAGAAAGAAGGAAGAAAGAAATAAGAAAGAAGTAAGAAAGAAGTAAAGAAAGAGGTACGAAAGAAGTAAGAAAGAAGTAAGAAAGAAGTAAGAAAGAAAGAAGTAAGAAAGAAGTAAGAAAGAAGTAAGAAAGAAGAAAGAAAGAAGTCAGAAAGAAGTAAGAAAGAAGTAAGAGAGAAGAAAGAAAGAAGAAAGAAAGAAGAAAGAAAGAAGAAAGAAATTAGTTAGAAAGAAGAAAGAAAGAAGAAATAAAGAAGAAAGAAAGAAGTTAGAAAGAAGTAAGAAAGAAGTAATAAAGAAGTAAGAAAGAAGTTAGAAAGAAGTAAGAAAGAAGTAAGAAAGAAGTAAGAAAGAAGTAAGAAAGAAATAAGAAAGAAAGAAGAAAGAAGTAAGAAAGAAGTAAGAAAGAAGTAAGAAAGAAGTAAGAAAAAAGTAAGAAAGAAAGAAGTAAAAAAGTAGTAAGAAAGAAGTAAGAAAGAAGAAAGAAAGAAGTTAGAAAGAAGTAAGAAAGAAGAAAGAAGAAAGAAAGAAGAAAGAAAGAAGTAAGAAAGAAGTAAGAAAGAAGTAAGAAAGAAGTAAAAAAGAAGTAAGAAAGAAAGAAGAAAGAAGTAAGAAAGAAGTAAGAAAGAAGAAAGAAAGAAGTTAGAAAGAAGTAAGAAAGAAGTAAGAAAGAAGTTAGAAAATAGTAAGAAAGAAGTAAGAAAGAAGTAAGAAAGAAGTAAGAAAGAAAGAAGAAAGAAAGAAGAAAGAAAGAAGAAAAAAAGAAAGAAAGAAGAAAGAAAGAAGAAAGAAAGAAGAAAAGAAAGAAGAAAGAAAGAGGAAAGAAAGAAGAAAGAAAGAAAGAAGAAAGAAGAAAGAAGAAAGAAGAAAGAAGAAAGAAGAAAGAAGAAAGAAGAAAGAAAGATAGAAACAAAGAAAGAAGTGAGAAAGAAGTAAGAAAGAAGTAAGAAAGAAGTAAGAAAGAAGTAAGAAAGAAGTAAGAAAGAAGTAAGAAAGAAGTAAGAAAGAAGACAGAAAGAAAGAAGTATGAAAGAAATAAGAAAGAAGTTAGAAAGAAGTTAGAAAGAATTTAGAAATAAGAAAGAAAGAAGAAAGCAAGAAGAAAGTAAGAAAGAAGTAAGAAAGAAGTAAGAAAGAAGTAAGAAAGAAGTAAGAAAGAAGTAAGAAAGAAGTAAGAAAGAAAAAAGAAAGATGAAGAAAGAAAGAAGAAAGAAAGGAGAAAGAAAGAAGTAAGAAAGAAGTAAGAAAGAAGTAAGAAAGAAGTAAGGAGGAATGAAGAAAGAAGTAAGAAAGAAGTAAGAAAGAAGTAAGAAAGGAGTAAGAAAGAAGTAAGAAAGAAAGAAGAAAGAAGTAAGAAAGAAGTAAGAAAGAAGTAAGAAAGAAGTAAGAAAGAAGAAAGAAAGAAGTAAGAAAGAAGGAAGAAAGAAGTAAGAAAGAAGTAAGAAAGAAGTAAGAAAGAAGTAAGAAAGAAGTAAGAAAGAAGTAAGAAAGGAAGAAGGAATAAAGAAGTAAGAAAGAAGTAAGAAAGAAGTACGAAAGAAGTAAGAAAGAAAGAAGTAAGAAAGAAGTAAGAAAGAAAGAAGTAAGAAAGAAGTAAGAAGTAAGAAAGAAGAAAGAAAGAAGTAAGAAAGAAGTAAGAAGGAAGAAAAAAAGAAGTAAGAAAGAAGTAAGAAAGAAGTAAGAAGGAAGTAAGAAAGAAGTAAGAAAGAAAGACGAAAGAAGTAAGAAAGAAATAAGAAAGAAGAAAGAAAGAAGTAAAGAAAGAGGTACGAAAGAAGTAAGAAAGAAGTAAGAAAGAAAGAAGTAAGAAAGAAGTAAGAAAGAAAGAAGAAAGAAAGAAGAAAGAAAGAAGAAAAAAGAAGTTAGAAAGAAGTAAGAAAGAAGTAAGAAAGAAGTAAGAAAGAAGAAAGAAAGAAGTAAGAAAGAAGGAAGAAAGAAATAAGAAAGAAGTAAGAAAGAAGTAAAGAAAGAGGTACGAAAGAAGTAAGAAAGAAGTAAGAAAGAAAGAAGTAAGAAAGAAGTAAGAAAGAAAGAAGAAAGAAAGAAGAAAGAAAGAAGAAAAAAGGAGTTAGAAAGAAGTAAGAAAGAAGTAAGAAAGAAAGAAGAAAGAAAGAAGAAAGAAAGAAGAAAAAAGAAGTTAGAAAGAAGTAAGAAAGAAGTAAGAAATAAGTAAGAAAGAAGAAAGAAAGAAGTAAGAAAGAAGAAAGAAAGAAAGAAGAAAGATTTAAGAAAGAAGTAAGAAAGAAGTAAGAAAGAAGTAATAAAGAAGTAAGAAAGAAGTAAGAAAGAAGCAAGAAAGAAGTAAGAATGAATTAAGAAAGAAGTAAGAATGAATGAAGAAAGAAGTAACAAAGAAGTTAGAAAGAAGTTAGGAAGAAGTAAGAAAGAAGTAAGAAAGAAGAAAGAAAGAAGTAAGAAAGAAGAAAGAAAGAAGTAAGAAAGAAGTAAGAAAGAAGTAAGAAAGGAGTAAAAAGAAAGAAGAAAGAAGTAGGGAAGAAGTAAGAAAGAAGGAAGAAAGAAGTAAGAAAGAATAAAGAAAGAAGTAAGAAAGAAGTGAGAAAAAAGTAAGAAAGAAAGAAGAAAGAAGTTAGAAAGAAGTAAGAAAGAAGTAAGAAAGAAGAAAGAAAGAAGTAAGAAAGAAGAAAGAAAGAAAGAAGAAAGATTTAAGAAAGAAGTCAGAAAGAAGTAAGAAAGAAGGAAGAAAGAAGTAAGAAAGAAGTAAGAAAGAAGTAAGAAAGAAGTAAGAAAGAAGTAAGAAAGAAAGAAGTAAGAAAGAAGTAAGAAAGAAAGAAGAAAGAAGTAAGAAAGAAGTAAGAAAGAAAGAAGAAAGAAAGAAGAAAGAATGAAGAAAAAATAAGGTAGAAAGAAGTAAGAAAGAAGTAAGAAAGAAGAAAGAATTAAGAAAGAAGAAAGAAAGAAGTAAGAAAGAAGAAAGAAAGAAAGAAGAAAGAAGTAAGGAAAAAGTAAGAAAGAAGTAAGAAAGAAGTAAGAAATAAAGAAGAAAGAAAGAAGAAAGAAAGAAGAAAGAAAGAAGTTAGAAAGAATTAAGAAAGAAGTAAGAAAGAAGTAAGAAAAAATAAGAAAGAAGTAAGAAAGAATGAAGAAAGAAGTAAGAAAGAAGTAAGAAAGAAGTAAGAAAGAAGTAAGAAAGAAAGAAGAAAGAAAGAAGAAAGAGAGAAGAAAGAGAGAAGAAAGAAAGAAGAAAGAAAGAAGAAAGAAAGAAAGAAGTTAGAAAGAAGTAAGAAATAAGAAAGAAAGAAGAAAGAAAGAAGAAAGAAAGAAGAAAGAAAGAAGAAAGAAAGAAGAAAGAAAGAAGAAAGAAAGAAGAAAGAAAGAAGAAAGAAAGAGAGAAGAGAGAAAGAAAAAAGAAAGAAGAAATAAAGAAGAAAGAGAGAAGAAAGAAAGAAGAAAGAAAGAAGAAAGAAGAAAGAAAGAAGAAAGAAAGAAGAAAGAAAGAAAGAAAGAAGAAAGAAAAAAAGAAAGAAAGAAGAAAGAAAGAGGAAAGAAAGAAGAAGGAAAGAAAGAAGAAAGAAAGAAGAAAGAAAGAAGAAAGAAAGAAAAAAGAAAGAAAGAAATAAGAAA
This sequence comes from Columba livia, assembly GCF_036013475.1. NCBI lineage: Eukaryota > Metazoa > Chordata > Aves > Columbiformes > Columbidae > Columba > Columba livia. The sequence continues at coordinate 48,863 of NW_027043253.1, forward strand.
GAAGTAAGAAAAAATTAAGAAAGAAGTACGAAATAAGTAAGAAAGAAATAAGAAAGAAAGAATTAAGAAAGAATTAAGAAAGAAGTAAGAAAGAAGTAAGAAAGAAGTAAGAAAGAAGTAAGAAAGAAGTAAGAAAGAAGTAAGAAAGAAGAAAGAAAGAAAGAAAGAAAGAAAGAAAGAAAGAAAGAAAGAAAGAAAGAAAGAAAGAAAGAAAGAAAGAAAGAAGAAAGAAAGAAGAAAGAAAGAAAGAAAGAAAGAAAGAAAGAAAGAAAGAAAGAAAGAAAGAAAGAAGAAAGAAGAAAGAAAGAAACAAACAAAGAAAGAAGTGAGAAAGAAGTAAGAAAGAAGTAAGAAAGAAAGAAGAAAGAAAGAAGAAAGAAAGAAGAAAGAAAGAAGTTAGAAAGAATTAAGAAAGAGGTAAGAAAGAAGTAAGAAAGAAGTTAGAAAGAAAGAAGAAAGAAAGAAGTTAGAAAGAAGTAAGAAAGAAGTAAGAAAGAAGTAAGAAAGAAGTTAGAAAGAAGTAAGAAAGAAGTTAGAAAGAAGTAAGAAAGAAGTAAGAAAGAAAGAAGAAACAAGTAAGAAAAAAGTAAGAAAGAAGTAAGAAAGAAGTAAGAAAAAGTAAGAAAGAATTAAGAAAGAAGTAAGAAAGAAGTAAGAAAGAAAGAAGAAAGAAGTAAGAAAGAAGTAAGAAAGAAGTAAGAAAGAAGTAAGAAAGAAGAAAAAAGAAGAAAGAAAGAAGTTAGAAAAAAGTAAGAAAGAAGTTAGAAAGAAGTAAGAAAGAAGTAAGAAAGAAGAAAGAAGGAAGCAAGAAAGAAGAAAGAAAGAAAGAAGAAAGAAGTAGAAAAAAGTAAGAAAGAAGTAAGAAAGAAGTAAGAAAGAAAGAAGTAAGAAAAAAGTAAGAAAGAAGTAAGAAAGAAGAAAGAAAGGAGAAAAAAAGAAGAAAGAAAGAAGTTAAAAATAATTAAGAAAGAAGTAAGAAAGAAGTAAGAACGAAGTTAGAAGGAAAGAAGAAAGAAAGAAAGAAAGAAGAAAGAAAGAAGAAAGAAATTAGTTAGAAAGAAGAAAGAAAGAAGAAATAAAGAAGAAAGAAAGAAGTTAGAAAGATGTAAGAAAGAAGTAATAAAGAAGTAAGAAAGAAGTTAGAAAGAAGTAAGAAAGAAGTAAGAAAGAAGTAAGAAAGAAAGAAGAAAGAAGTAAGAAAGAAGTAAGAAAGAAGTAAGAAAGAGGTAAGAAAAAAGTAAGAAAGAAGTAAGAAAAAAGTAAGAAAGAAAGAAGAAAGAAGTAAGAACGAAGTAAGAAAGAAGTAAGAAAGAAGAATGAAAGAAGAAAGAAAGAAGTTAGAAAGAAGTAAGAAAGAAGTAAGAAAGAAGTAAGAAAGAAGTAAGAAAGAAGTAAGAAAGAAGTAAGAAAGAAGTAAGAAAGAAAGAAGAAAGAAAGAAGAAAGAAAGAAGAAAGAAGTAAGAAGTAAGAAAGAAGTAAGAAAGAAGTAAGAAAGAAGTAAGAAAGAAAGAAGAAAGAAAGAAGAAAGAAAGAAAGAAAGAAAGAAAGAAAGAAAGAAAGAAAGAAAGAAAGAAAGAAAGAAAGAAAGAAAGAAAGAAAGAGAGAAAGAAAGAAAGAAAGAAGAAAGAAAGAAGAAAAGAAAGAAGAAGGAAAGAGGAAAGAAAGAAAGAAGAAAAAAAGAAAGAAGAAAGAAGGAAGAAATAAGAAAGAAGAATGAAAGAAAGAAACAAAGAAAGAAGTGAGAAAGAAGTAAGAAAGAAGTAAGAAAGAAGTAAGAAAGAAGTTAGAAAGAAGTAAGAAAGAAGACAGAAAGAAAGAAGTAAGAAAGAAGTAAGAAAGAAGTAAGAAAGAAGTAAGAAGGAATGAAGAAAGAAGTAACAAAGAAGTTAGAAAGAAGTTAGGAAAAAGTAAGAAAGAAGTAAGAAAGAAGAAAGAGAGAAGAAAGAAAGAAGAAAGAAAGAAGAAAGAAAGAAGTAAGAAAGAAGTAAGAAAGAAGTAAGAAAGAAGTAAGAAAGGAGTAAGAAAGAAGTAAGAAAGAAAGAAGAAAGAAGTAAGAAAGAGGTAAGAAAGAAGTAAGAAAGAAGTAAGAAAGAAGTAAGAAAGAAGTAAGAAAGAAGTAAGAAAGAAGTAAGAAAGAAAGAAAGAAGAAAGAAGTAAGAAAGAAGTAAGAAAGAAGTAAGAAAGGAAGAAGTAAGAAAGAAGTAAGAAAGAACTATGAAAGAAGTAAGAAAGAAAGAAGTAAGAAAGAAGTAAGAAAGAAGTAAGAAAGAAAGAAGAAAGAAAGAAGAAAGAAAGAAGAAAAAAGAAGTTAGAAAGAAGTAAGAAAGAAGTAAGAAAGAAGTAAGAAAGAAGTAAGAAAGAAGTAAGAAAGAAGGAAGAAAGAAGTAAGAAAGAAAGAAGAAAAAAAGAAGAAAGAAAGAAGAAAGAAAGAAGTTAGAAGTAAGAAAGAAGAAAGATGTTAGAAAGAAGTAAGAAAGAAGTAAGAAAGAATTAAGAAACAAGTAAGAAAGATGTGAGGAAGAAGTAAGAAAGAAGTAAGAAAGGAAGAAGAAAGAAGTAAGAAAGAAGTAAGAAAGAAGTAAGAAAGAAGTAAGAAAGAAAGAAGTAAGAAAGAAGTAAGAAAGAAGTAAGAGAGAAGTAAGAAAGAAGTAAGAAAGAAGTAAGAAAGAAGTAAGAAAGAAGTAAGAAAAGAAGAAGTAAGAAAGAAGTAAGAAAGAAGTAAGAAAGAAGTAAGAAAGAAAGAAGAAAGAAAGAAGAAAAAAGAAGTTAGAAAGAAGTAAGAAAGAAGTAAGAAAGAAGAAAGAAGTAATAAGGAAGAAAGAAAGAAGTAAGAAAGAAGAAAGAAAGAAGTAAGAAAGAAGTAAGAAAGAAGTAAGAAAGAAGTAAGAAAGAAGTAAGAAAGAAAGACGAAAGAAGGAAGAAAGAAATAAGAAAGAAAGAAGAAAGAAAGAAGAAAAAAGAAGTTAGAAAGAAGTAAGAAAGAAGTAAGAAAGAAGTAAGAAAGAAGAAAGAAAGAAGTAAGAAAGAAGGAAGAAAGAAATAAGAAAGAAGTAAGAAAGAAGTAAAGAAAGAGGTACGAAAGAAGTAAGAAAGAAGTAAGAAAGAAGTAAGAAAGAAAGAAGTAAGAAAGAAGTAAGAAAGAAAGAAGTTAGAAAGAAGTAAGAAATAAGAAAGAAAGAAGAAAGAAAGAAGAAAGAAAGAAGAAAGAAAGAAGAAAGAAAGAAGAAAGAAAGAAGAAAGAAAGAAGAAAGAAAGAAGAAAGAAAGAGAGAAGAGAGAAAGAAAAAAGAAAGAAGAAATAAAGAAGAAAGAGAGAAGAAAGAAAGAAGAAAGAAAGAAGAAAGAAGAAAGAAAGAAGAAAGAAAGAAGAAAGAAAGAAAGAAAGAAGAAAGAAAAAAAGAAAGAAAGAAGAAAGAAAGAGGAAAGAAAGAAGAAGGAAAGAAAGAAGAAAGAAAGAAGAAAGAAAGAAGAAAGAAAGAAAAAAGAAAGAAAGAAATAAGAAAGAAGTAAGAAAAAATTAAGAAAGAAGTACGAAATAAGTAAGAAAGAAATAAGAAAGAAAGAATTAAGAAAGAATTAAGAAAGAAGTAAGAAAGAAGTAAGAAAGAAGTAAGAAAGAAGTAAGAAAGAAGTAAGAAAGAAGTAAGAAAGAAGAAAGAAAGAAAGAAAGAAAGAAAGAAAGAAAGAAAGAAAGAAAGAAAGAAAGAAAGAAAGAAAGAAAGAAGAAAGAAAGAAGAAAGAAAGAAAGAAAGAAAGAAAGAAAGAAAGAAAGAAAGAAAGAAAGAAAGAAGAAAGAAGAAAGAAAGAAACAAACAAAGAAAGAAGTGAGAAAGAAGTAAGAAAGAAGTAAGAAAGAAAGAAGAAAGAAAGAAGAAAGAAAGAAGAAAGAAAGAAGTTAGAAAGAATTAAGAAAGAGGTAAGAAAGAAGTAAGAAAGAAGTTAGAAAGAAAGAAGAAAGAAAGAAGTTAGAAAGAAGTAAGAAAGAAGTAAGAAAGAAGTAAGAAAGAAGTTAGAAAGAAGTAAGAAAGAAGTTAGAAAGAAGTAAGAAAGAAGTAAGAAAGAAAGAAGAAACAAGTAAGAAAAAAGTAAGAAAGAAGTAAGAAAGAAGTAAGAAAAAGTAAGAAAGAATTAAGAAAGAAGTAAGAAAGAAGTAAGAAAGAAAGAAGAAAGAAGTAAGAAAGAAGTAAGAAAGAAGTAAGAAAGAAGTAAGAAAGAAGAAAAAAGAAGAAAGAAAGAAGTTAGAAAAAAGTAAGAAAGAAGTTAGAAAGAAGTAAGAAAGAAGTAAGAAAGAAGAAAGAAGGAAGCAAGAAAGAAGAAAGAAAGAAAGAAGAAAGAAGTAGAAAAAAGTAAGAAAGAAGTAAGAAAGAAGTAAGAAAGAAAGAAGTAAGAAAAAAGTAAGAAAGAAGTAAGAAAGAAGAAAGAAAGGAGAAAAAAAGAAGAAAGAAAGAAGTTAAAAATAATTAAGAAAGAAGTAAGAAAGAAGTAAGAACGAAGTTAGAAGGAAAGAAGAAAGAAAGAAAGAAAGAAGAAAGAAAGAAGAAAGAAATTAGTTAGAAAGAAGAAAGAAAGAAGAAATAAAGAAGAAAGAAAGAAGTTAGAAAGATGTAAGAAAGAAGTAATAAAGAAGTAAGAAAGAAGTTAGAAAGAAGTAAGAAAGAAGTAAGAAAGAAGTAAGAAAGAAAGAAGAAAGAAGTAAGAAAGAAGTAAGAAAGAAGTAAGAAAGAGGTAAGAAAAAAGTAAGAAAGAAGTAAGAAAAAAGTAAGAAAGAAAGAAGAAAGAAGTAAGAACGAAGTAAGAAAGAAGTAAGAAAGAAGAATGAAAGAAGAAAGAAAGAAGTTAGAAAGAAGTAAGAAAGAAGTAAGAAAGAAGTAAGAAAGAAGTAAGAAAGAAGTAAGAAAGAAGTAAGAAAGAAGTAAGAAAGAAAGAAGAAAGAAAGAAGAAAGAAAGAAGAAAGAAGTAAGAAGTAAGAAAGAAGTAAGAAAGAAGTAAGAAAGAAGTAAGAAAGAAAGAAGAAAGAAAGAAGAAAGAAAGAAAGAAAGAAAGAAAGAAAGAAAGAAAGAAAGAAAGAAAGAAAGAAAGAAAGAAAGAAAGAAAGAAAGAGAGAAAGAAAGAAAGAAAGAAGAAAGAAAGAAGAAAAGAAAGAAGAAGGAAAGAGGAAAGAAAGAAAGAAGAAAAAAAGAAAGAAGAAAGAAGGAAGAAATAAGAAAGAAGAATGAAAGAAAGAAACAAAGAAAGAAGTGAGAAAGAAGTAAGAAAGAAGTAAGAAAGAAGTAAGAAAGAAGTTAGAAAGAAGTAAGAAAGAAGACAGAAAGAAAGAAGTAAGAAAGAAGTAAGAAAGAAGTAAGAAAGAAGTAAGAAGGAATGAAGAAAGAAGTAACAAAGAAGTTAGAAAGAAGTTAGGAAAAAGTAAGAAAGAAGTAAGAAAGAAGAAAGAGAGAAGAAAGAAAGAAGAAAGAAAGAAGAAAGAAAGAAGTAAGAAAGAAGTAAGAAAGAAGTAAGAAAGAAGTAAGAAAGGAGTAAGAAAGAAGTAAGAAAGAAAGAAGAAAGAAGTAAGAAAGAGGTAAGAAAGAAGTAAGAAAGAAGTAAGAAAGAAGTAAGAAAGAAGTAAGAAAGAAGTAAGAAAGAAGTAAGAAAGAAAGAAAGAAGAAAGAAGTAAGAAAGAAGTAAGAAAGAAGTAAGAAAGGAAGAAGTAAGAAAGAAGTAAGAAAGAACTATGAAAGAAGTAAGAAAGAAAGAAGTAAGAAAGAAGTAAGAAAGAAGTAAGAAAGAAAGAAGAAAGAAAGAAGAAAGAAAGAAGAAAAAAGAAGTTAGAAAGAAGTAAGAAAGAAGTAAGAAAGAAGTAAGAAAGAAGTAAGAAAGAAGTAAGAAAGAAGGAAGAAAGAAGTAAGAAAGAAAGAAGAAAAAAAGAAGAAAGAAAGAAGAAAGAAAGAAGTTAGAAGTAAGAAAGAAGAAAGATGTTAGAAAGAAGTAAGAAAGAAGTAAGAAAGAATTAAGAAACAAGTAAGAAAGATGTGAGGAAGAAGTAAGAAAGAAGTAAGAAAGGAAGAAGAAAGAAGTAAGAAAGAAGTAAGAAAGAAGTAAGAAAGAAGTAAGAAAGAAAGAAGTAAGAAAGAAGTAAGAAAGAAGTAAGAGAGAAGTAAGAAAGAAGTAAGAAAGAAGTAAGAAAGAAGTAAGAAAGAAGTAAGAAAAGAAGAAGTAAGAAAGAAGTAAGAAAGAAGTAAGAAAGAAGTAAGAAAGAAAGAAGAAAGAAAGAAGAAAAAAGAAGTTAGAAAGAAGTAAGAAAGAAGTAAGAAAGAAGAAAGAAGTAATAAGGAAGAAAGAAAGAAGTAAGAAAGAAGAAAGAAAGAAGTAAGAAAGAAGTAAGAAAGAAGTAAGAAAGAAGTAAGAAAGAAGTAAGAAAGAAAGACGAAAGAAGGAAGAAAGAAATAAGAAAGAAAGAAGAAAGAAAGAAGAAAAAAGAAGTTAGAAAGAAGTAAGAAAGAAGTAAGAAAGAAGTAAGAAAGAAGAAAGAAAGAAGTAAGAAAGAAGGAAGAAAGAAATAAGAAAGAAGTAAGAAAGAAGTAAAGAAAGAGGTACGAAAGAAGTAAGAAAGAAGTAAGAAAGAAGTAAGAAAGAAAGAAGTAAGAAAGAAGTAAGAAAGAAGTAAGAAAGAAGAAAGAAAGAAGTCAGAAAGAAGTAAGAAAGAAGTAAGAGAGAAGAAAGAAAGAAGAAAGAAAGAAGAAAGAAAGAAGAAAGAAATTAGTTAGAAAGAAGAAAGAAAGAAGAAATAAAGAAGAAAGAAAGAAGTTAGAAAGAAGTAAGAAAGAAGTAATAAAGAAGTAAGAAAGAAGTTAGAAAGAAGTAAGAAAGAAGTAAGAAAGAAGTAAGAAAGAAGTAAGAAAGAAATAAGAAAGAAAGAAGAAAGAAGTAAGAAAGAAGTAAGAAAGAAGTAAGAAAGAAGTAAGAAAAAAGTAAGAAAGAAAGAAGTAAAAAAGTAGTAAGAAAGAAGTAAGAAAGAAGAAAGAAAGAAGTTAGAAAGAAGTAAGAAAGAAGAAAGAAGAAAGAAAGAAGAAAGAAAGAAGTAAGAAAGAAGTAAGAAAGAAGTAAGAAAGAAGTAAAAAAGAAGTAAGAAAGAAAGAAGAAAGAAGTAAGAAAGAAGTAAGAAAGAAGAAAGAAAGAAGTTAGAAAGAAGTAAGAAAGAAGTAAGAAAGAAGTTAGAAAATAGTAAGAAAGAAGTAAGAAAGAAGTAAGAAAGAAGTAAGAAAGAAAGAAGAAAGAAAGAAGAAAGAAAGAAGAAAAAAAGAAAGAAAGAAGAAAGAAAGAAGAAAGAAAGAAGAAAAGAAAGAAGAAAGAAAGAGGAAAGAAAGAAGAAAGAAAGAAAGAAGAAAGAAGAAAGAAGAAAGAAGAAAGAAGAAAGAAGAAAGAAGAAAGAAAGATAGAAACAAAGAAAGAAGTGAGAAAGAAGTAAGAAAGAAGTAAGAAAGAAGTAAGAAAGAAGTAAGAAAGAAGTAAGAAAGAAGTAAGAAAGAAGACAGAAAGAAAGAAGTATGAAAGAAATAAGAAAGAAGTTAGAAAGAAGTTAGAAAGAATTTAGAAATAAGAAAGAAAGAAGAAAGCAAGAAGAAAGTAAGAAAGAAGTAAGAAAGAAGTAAGAAAGAAGTAAGAAAGAAGTAAGAAAGAAGTAAGAAAGAAGTAAGAAAGAAAAAAGAAAGATGAAGAAAGAAAGAAGAAAGAGAGAAGAAAGAAAGAAGAAAGAAAGGAGAAAGAAAGAAGTAAGAAAGAAGTAAGAAAGAAGTAAGAAAGAAGTAAGGAGGAATGAAGAAAGAAGTAAGAAAGAAGTAAGAAAGAAGTAAGAAAGGAGTAAGAAAGAAGTAAGAAAGAAAGAAGAAAGAAGTAAGAAAGAAGTAAGAAAGAAGTAAGAAAGAAGTAAGAAAGAAGAAAGAAAGAAGTAAGAAAGAAGGAAGAAAGAAGTAAGAAAGAAGTAAGAAAGAAGTAAGAAAGAAGTAAGAAAGAAGTAAGAAAGAAGTAAGAAAGGAAGAAGGAATAAAGAAGTAAGAAAGAAGTAAGAAAGAAGTACGAAAGAAGTAAGAAAGAAAGAAGTAAGAAAGAAGTAAGAAAGAAAGAAGTAAGAAAGAAGTAAGAAGTAAGAAAGAAGAAAGAAAGAAGTAAGAAAGAAGTAAGAAGGAAGAAAAAAAGAAGTAAGAAAGAAGTAAGAAAGAAGTAAGAAGGAAGTAAGAAAGAAGTAAGAAAGAAAGACGAAAGAAGTAAGAAAGAAATAAGAAAGAAGAAAGAAAGAAGTAAAGAAAGAGGTACGAAAGAAGTAAGAAAGAAGTAAGAAAGAAAGAAGTAAGAAAGAAGTAAGAAAGAAAGAAGAAAGAAAGAAGAAAGAAAGAAGAAAAAAGAAGTTAGAAAGAAGTAAGAAAGAAGTAAGAAAGAAATAAGAAAGAAAGAAGAAAGAAAGAAGAAAAAAGAAGTTAGAAAGAAGTAAGAAAGAAGTAAGAAAGAAAGAAGAAAGAAAGAAGAAAGAAAGAAGAAAAAAGAAGTTAGAAAGAAGTAAGAAAGAAGTAAGAAATAAGTAAGAAAGAAGAAAGAAAGAAGTAAGAAAGAAGAAAGAAAGAAAGAAGAAAGATTTAAGAAAGAAGTAAGAAAGAAGTAAGAAAGAAGTAATAAAGAAGTAAGAAAGAAGTAAGAAAGAAGCAAGAAAGAAGTAAGAATGAATTAAGAAAGAAGTAAGAATGAATGAAGAAAGAAGTAACAAAGAAGTTAGAAAGAAGTTAGGAAGAAGTAAGAAAGAAGTAAGAAAGAAGAAAGAAAGAAGTAAGAAAGAAGAAAGAAAGAAGTAAGAAAGAAGTAAGAAAGAAGTAAGAAAGGAGTAAAAAGAAAGAAGAAAGAAGTAGGGAAGAAGTAAGAAAGAAGGAAGAAAGAAGTAAGAAAGAATAAAGAAAGAAGTAAGAAAGAAGTGAGAAAGAAGTAAGAAAGAAAGAAGAAAGAAGTTAGAAAGAAGTAAGAAAGAAGTAAGAAAGAAGAAAGAAAGAAGTAAGAAAGAAGAAAGAAAGAAAGAAGAAAGATTTAAGAAAGAAGTCAGAAAGAAGTAAGAAAGAAGGAAGAAAGAAGTAAGAAAGAAGTAAGAAAGAAGTAAGAAAGAAGTAAGAAAGAAGTAAGAAAGAAAGAAGTAAGAAAGAAGTAAGAAAGAAAGAAGAAAGAAGTAAGAAAGAAGTAAGAAAGAAAGAAGAAAGAAAGAAGAAAGAATGAAGAAAAAATAAGGTAGAAAGAAGTAAGAAAGAAGTAAGAAAGAAGAAAGAATTAAGAAAGAAGAAAGAAAGAAGTAAGAAAGAAGAAAGAAAGAAAGAAGAAAGAAGTAAGGAAAAAGTAAGAAAGAAGTAAGAAAGAAGTAAGAAATAAAGAAGAAAGAAAGAAGAAAGAAAGAAGAAAGAAAGAAGTTAGAAAGAATTAAGAAAGAAGTAAGAAAGAAGTAAGAAAAAATAAGAAAGAAGTAAGAAAGAATGAAGAAAGAAGTTAGAAAGAAGTAAGAAAGAAGTAAGAAAGAAGTAAGAAAGAAGTAAGAAAGAAAGAAGAAAGAAAGAAGAAAGAGAGAAGAAAGAAAGAAGAAAGAAAGAAGAAAGAAAGAAAGAAGTTAGAAAGAAGTAAGAAATAAGAAAGAAAGAAGAAAGAAAGAAGAAAGAAAGAAGAAAGAAAGAAGAAAGAAAGAAGAAAGAAAGAAGAAAGAAAGAAGAAAGAAAGAAGAAAGAAAGAGAGAAGAGAGAAAGAAAAAAGAAAGAAGAAATAAAGAAGAAAGAGAGAAGAAAGAAAGAAGAAAGAAAGAAGAAAGAAGAAAGAAAGAAGAAAGAAAGAAGAAAGAAAGAAAGAAAGAAGAAAGAAAAAAAGAAAGAAAGAAGAAAGAAAGAGGAAAGAAAGAAGAAGGAAAGAAAGAAGAAAGAAAGAAGAAAGAAAGAAGAAAGAAAGAAAAAAGAAAGAAAGAAATAAGAAAGAAGTAAGAAAAAATTAAGAAAGAAGTACGAAATAAGTAAGAAAGAAATAAGAAAGAAAGAATTAAGAAAGAATTAAGAAAGAAGTAAGAAAGAAGTAAGAAAGAAGTAAGAAAGAAGTAAGAAAGAAGTAAGAAAGAAGAAAGAAAGAAAGAAAGAAAGAAAGAAAGAAAGAAAGAAAGAAAGAAAGAAAGAAGAAAGAAAGAAGAAAGAAAGAAAGAAAGAAAGAAAGAAAGAAAGAAAGAAAGAAAGAAAGAAGAAAGAAGAAAGAAAGAAACAAACAAAGAAAGAAGTGAGAAAGAAGTAAGAAAGAAGTAAGAAAGAAAGAAGAAAGAAAGAAGAAAGAAAGAAGAAAGAAAGAAGTTAGAAAGAATTAAGAAAGAGGTAAGAAAGAAGTAAGAAAGAAGTTAGAAAGAAAGAAGAAAGAAAGAAGTTAGAAAGAAGTAAGAAAGAAGTAAGAAAGAAGTAAGAAAGAAGTTAGAAAGAAGTAAGAAAGAAGTTAGAAAGAAGTAAGAAAGAAGTAAGAAAGAAAGAAGAAACAAGTAAGAAAAAAGTAAGAAAGAAGTAAGAAAGAAGTAAGAAAAAGTAAGAAAGAATTAAGAAAGAAGTAAGAAAGAAGTAAGAAAGAAAGAAGAAAGAAGTAAGAAAGAAGTAAGAAAGAAGTAAGAAAGAAGTAAGAAAGAAGAAAAAAGAAGAAAGAAAGAAGTTAGAAAAAAGTTAGAAAGAAGTTAGAAAGAAGTAAGAAAGAAGTAAGAAAGAAGAAAGAAGGAAGCAAGAAAGAAGAAAGAAAGAAAGAAGAAAGAAGTAGAAAAAAGTAAGAAAGAAGTAAGAAAGAAGTAAGAAAGAAAGAAGTAAGAAAAAAGTAAGAAAGAAGTAAGAAAGAAGAAAGAAAGGAGAAAAAAAGAAGAAAGAAAGAAGTTAAAAATAATTAAGAAAGAAGTAAGAAAGAAGTAAGAACGAAGTTAGAAGGAAAGAAGAAAGAAAGAAAGAAAGAAGAAAGAAAGAAGAAAGAAATGAGTTAGAAAGAAGAAAGAAAGAAGAAATAAAGAAGAAAGAAAGAAGTTAGAAAGATGTAAGAAAGAAGTAATAAAGAAGTAAGAAAGAAGTTAGAAAGAAGTAAGAAAGAAGTAAGAAAGAAGTAAGAAAGAAAGAAGAAAGAAGTAAGAAAGAAGTAAGAAAGAAGTAAGAAAGAGGTAAGAAAAAAGTAAGAAAGAAGTAAGAAAAAAGTAAGAAAGAAAGAAGAAAGAAGTAAGAACGAAGTAAGAAAGAAGTAAGAAAGAAGAATGAAAGAAGAAAGAAAGAAGTTAGAAAGAAGTAAGAAAGAAGTAAGAAAGAAGTAAGAAAGAAGTAAGAAAGAAGTAAGAAAGAAGTAAGAAAGAAGTAAGAAAGAAAGAAGAAAGAAAGAAGAAAGAAAGAAGAAAGAAGTAAGAAGTAAGAAAGAAGTAAGAAAGAAGTAAGAAAGAAGTAAGAAAGAAAGAAGAAAGAAAGAAGAAAGAAAGAAAGAAAGAAAGAAAGAAAGAAAGAAAGAAAGAAAGAAAGAAAGAGAGAAAGAAAGAAAGAAAGAAGAAAGAAAGAAGAAAAGAAAGAAGAAGGAAAGAGGAAAGAAAGAAAGAAGAAAAAAAGAAAGAAGAAAGAAGGAAGAAATAAGAAAGAAGAATGAAAGAAAGAAACAAAGAAAGAAGTGAGAAAGAAGTAAGAAAGAAGTAAGAAAGAAGTAAGAAAGAAGTTAGAAAGAAGTAAGAAAGAAGACAGAAAGAAAGAAGTAAGAAAGAAGTAAGAAAGAAGTAAGAAAGAAGTAAGAAGGAATGAAGAAAGAAGTAACAAAGAAGTTAGAAAGAAGTTAGGAAAAAGTAAGAAAGAAGTAAGAAAGAAGAAAGAGAGAAGAAAGAAAGAAGAAAGAAAGAAGAAAGAAAGAAGTAAGAAAGAAGTAAGAAAGAAGTAAGAAAGAAGTAAGAAAGGAGTAAGAAAGAAGTAAGAAAGAAAGAAGAAAGATGAAGAAAGATGAAGGAGGAATGAAGAAAGAAGTAAGAAAGAAGTAAGAAAGAAGTAAGAAAGGAGTAAGAAAGAAGTAAGAAAGAAAGATGAAAGAAGTAAGAAAGAGGTAAGAAAGAAGAAAGAAAGAAAGAAGAAAGATTTAAGAAAGAAGTAAGAAAGAAGTAAGAAAGAAGGAAGAAAGAAGTAAGAAAGAAGTAAGAAAGAAGTAAGAAAGAAGTAAGAAAGAAAGAAGAAAGAAGTAAGAAAGAAGTAAGAAAGAAGTAAGAAATAAGTAAGAAAGAAGTAAGAAAGAAGTAAGAAAGGAAGAAGTAAGAAAGAAGTAAGAAAGAAGTAAGAAAGAAGAAAGAAAGAAGAAAGAAAGAAGAAAAAAGAAGTTAGAAAGAAGTAAGAAAGAAGTTAGAAAGAAGTAAGGAAGAAGTAAGAAAGAAGAAAGAAAGAAGTAAGAAAGAAGAAAGAAAGAAAGAAGAAAGAATTAGAAAAAAGTAAGAAAGAAGAAAGAAAGAAGTAAGAAAGAAGGAAGAAAGAAATAAGAAAGAAGTAAGAAAGAAGTAAAGAAAGAGGTACGAAAGAAGTAAGAAAGAAGTAAGAAAGAAGTAAGAAAGAAAGAAGTAAGAAAGAAGTAAGAAAGAAGTAAGAAAGAAGAAAGAAAGAAGTCAGAAAGAAGTAAGAAAGAAGTAAGAGAGAAGAAAGAAAGAAGAAAGAAAGAAGAAAGAAAGAAGAAAGAAATTAGTTAGAAAGAAGAAAGAAAGAAGAAATAAAGAAGAAAGAAAGAAGTTAGAAAGAAGTAAGAAAGAAGTAATAAAGAAGTAAGAAAGAAGTTAGAAAGAAGTAAGAAAGAAGTAAGAAAGAAGTAAGAAAGAAGTAAGAAAGAAATAAGAAAGAAAGAAGAAAGAAGTAAGAAAGAAGTAAGAAAGAAGTAAGAAAGAAGTAAGAAAGAAGTAAGAAAGAAGTAAGAAAGAAAGAAGTAAGAAAGAAGTAAGAAAGAAAGAAGAAAGAAGTAAGAAAGAAGTAAGAAAGAAAGAAGAAAGAAAGAAGAAAGAATGAAGAAAAAATAAGGTAGAAAGAAGTAAGAAAGAAGTAAGAAAGAAGAAAGAATTAAGAAAGAAGAAAGAAAGAAGTAAGAAAGAAGAAAGAAAGAAAGAAGAAAGAAGTAAGGAAAAAGTAAGAAAGAAGTAAGAAAGAAGTAAGAAATAAAGAAGAAAGAAAGAAGAAAGAAAGAAGAAAGAAAGAAGTTAGAAAGAATTAAGAAAGAAGTAAGAAAGAAGTAAGAAAAAATAAGAAAGAAGTAAGAAAGAATGAAGAAAGAAGTTAGAAAGAAGTAAGAAAGAAGTAAGAAAGAAGTAAGAAAGAAGTAAGAAAGAAAGAAGAAAGAAAGAAGAAAGAGAGAAGAAAGAAAGAAGAAAGAAAGAAGAAAGAAAGAAAGAAGTTAGAAAGAAGTAAGAAATAAGAAAGAAAGAAGAAAGAAAGAAGAAAGAAAGAAGAAAGAAAGAAGAAAGAAAGAAGAAAGAAAGAAGAAAGAAAGAAGAAAGAAAGAAGAAAGAAAGAGAGAAGAGAGAAAGAAAAAAGAAAGAAGAAATAAAGAAGAAAGAGAGAAGAAAGAAAGAAGAAAGAAAGAAGAAAGAAGAAAGAAAGAAGAAAGAAAGAAGAAAGAAAGAAAGAAAGAAGAAAGAAAAAAAGAAAGAAAGAAGAAAGAAAGAGGAAAGAAAGAAGAAGGAAAGAAAGAAGAAAGAAAGAAGAAAGAAAGAAGAAAGAAAGAAAAAAGAAAGAAAGAAATAAGAAAGAAGTAAGAAAAAATTAAGAAAGAAGTACGAAATAAGTAAGAAAGAAATAAGAAAGAAAGAATTAAGAAAGAATTAAGAAAGAAGTAAGAAAGAAGTAAGAAAGAAGTAAGAAAGAAGTAAGAAAGAAGTAAGAAAGAAGAAAGAAAGAAAGAAAGAAAGAAAGAAAGAAAGAAAGAAAGAAAGAAAGAAGAAAGAAAGAAGAAAGAAAGAAAGAAAGAAAGAAAGAAAGAAAGAAAGAAAGAAAGAAAGAAGAAAGAAGAAAGAAAGAAACAAACAAAGAAAGAAGTGAGAAAGAAGTAAGAAAGAAGTAAGAAAGAAAGAAGAAAGAAAGAAGAAAGAAAGAAGAAAGAAAGAAGTTAGAAAGAATTAAGAAAGAGGTAAGAAAGAAGTAAGAAAGAAGTTAGAAAGAAAGAAGAAAGAAAGAAGTTAGAAAGAAGTAAGAAAGAAGTAAGAAAGAAGTAAGAAAGAAGTTAGAAAGAAGTAAGAAAGAAGTTAGAAAGAAGTAAGAAAGAAGTAAGAAAGAAAGAAGAAACAAGTAAGAAAAAAGTAAGAAAGAAGTAAGAAAGAAGTAAGAAAAAGTAAGAAAGAATTAAGAAAGAAGTAAGAAAGAAGTAAGAAAGAAAGAAGAAAGAAGTAAGAAAGAAGTAAGAAAGAAGTAAGAAAGAAGTAAGAAAGAAGAAAAAAGAAGAAAGAAAGAAGTTAGAAAAAAGTTAGAAAGAAGTTAGAAAGAAGTAAGAAAGAAGTAAGAAAGAAGAAAGAAGGAAGCAAGAAAGAAGAAAGAAAGAAAGAAGAAAGAAGTAGAAAAAAGTAAGAAAGAAGTAAGAAAGAAGTAAGAAAGAAAGAAGTAAGAAAAAAGTAAGAAAGAAGTAAGAAAGAAGAAAGAAAGGAGAAAAAAAGAAGAAAGAAAGAAGTTAAAAATAATTAAGAAAGAAGTAAGAAAGAAGTAAGAACGAAGTTAGAAGGAAAGAAGAAAGAAAGAAAGAAAGAAGAAAGAAAGAAGAAAGAAATGAGTTAGAAAGAAGAAAGAAAGAAGAAATAAAGAAGAAAGAAAGAAGTTAGAAAGATGTAAGAAAGAAGTAATAAAGAAGTAAGAAAGAAGTTAGAAAGAAGTAAGAAAGAAGTAAGAAAGAAGTAAGAAAGAAAGAAGAAAGAAGTAAGAAAGAAGTAAGAAAGAAGTAAGAAAGAGGTAAGAAAAAAGTAAGAAAGAAGTAAGAAAAAAGTAAGAAAGAAAGAAGAAAGAAGTAAGAACGAAGTAAGAAAGAAGTAAGAAAGAAGAATGAAAGAAGAAAGAAAGAAGTTAGAAAGAAGTAAGAAAGAAGTAAGAAAGAAGTAAGAAAGAAGTAAGAAAGAAGTAAGAAAGAAGTAAGAAAGAAGTAAGAAAGAAAGAAGAAAGAAAGAAGAAAGAAAGAAGAAAGAAGTAAGAAGTAAGAAAGAAGTAAGAAAGAAGTAAGAAAGAAGTAAGAAAGAAAGAAGAAAGAAAGAAGAAAGAAAGAAAGAAAGAAAGAAAGAAAGAAAGAAAGAAAGAAAGAAAGAAAGAGAGAAAGAAAGAAAGAAAGAAGAAAGAAAGAAGAAAAGAAAGAAGAAGGAAAGAGGAAAGAAAGAAAGAAGAAAAAAAGAAAGAAGAAAGAAGGAAGAAATAAGAAAGAAGAATGAAAGAAAGAAACAAAGAAAGAAGTGAGAAAGAAGTAAGAAAGAAGTAAGAAAGAAGTAAGAAAGAAGTTAGAAAGAAGTAAGAAAGAAGACAGAAAGAAAGAAGTAAGAAAGAAGTAAGAAAGAAGTAAGAAAGAAGTAAGAAGGAATGAAGAAAGAAGTAACAAAGAAGTTAGAAAGAAGTTAGGAAAAAGTAAGAAAGAAGTAAGAAAGAAGAAAGAGAGAAGAAAGAAAGAAGAAAGAAAGAAGAAAGAAAGAAGTAAGAAAGAAGTAAGAAAGAAGTAAGAAAGAAGTAAGAAAGGAGTAAGAAAGAAGTAAGAAAGAAAGAAGAAAGATGAAGAAAGATGAAGGAGGAATGAAGAAAGAAGTAAGAAAGAAGTAAGAAAGAAGTAAGAAAGGAGTAAGAAAGAAGTAAGAAAGAAAGATGAAAGAAGTAAGAAAGAGGTAAGAAAGAAGAAAGAAAGAAAGAAGAAAGATTTAAGAAAGAAGTAAGAAAGAAGTAAGAAAGAAGGAAGAAAGAAGTAAGAAAGAAGTAAGAAAGAAGTAAGAAAGAAGTAAGAAAGAAAGAAGAAAGAAGTAAGAAAGAAGTAAGAAAGAAGTAAGAAATAAGTAAGAAAGAAGTAAGAAAGAAGTAAGAAAGGAAGAAGTAAGAAAGAAGTAAGAAAGAAGTAAGAAAGAAGAAAGAAAGAAGAAAGAAAGAAGAAAAAAGAAGTTAGAAAGAAGTAAGAAAGAAGTTAGAAAGAAGTAAGGAAGAAGTAAGAAAGAAGAAAGAAAGAAGTAAGAAAGAAGAAAGAAAGAAAGAAGAAAGAATTAGAAAAAAGTAAGAAAGAAGTAAGAAAGAAGTAAGAAAGAAAGAAGTAAGAAAAAAGTAAGAAAGAAGTAAGAAAGAAGTAAGAAAGAAGAAAGAAAGAAAGAAAGAAAGAAAGAAAGAAAGAAGAAAGAAAGAAGAAAGAAAGAAAGAAAGAAAGAAAGAAAGAAAGAAAGAAAGAAAGAAAGAAGAAAGAAGAAAGAAAGAAACAAACAAAGAAAGAAGTGAGAAAGAAGTAAGAAAGAAGTAAGAAAGAAAGAAGAAAGAAAGAAGAAAGAAAGAAGAAAGAAAGAAGTTAGAAAGAATTAAGAAAGAGGTAAGAAAGAAGTAAGAAAGAAGTTAGAAAGAAAGAAGAAAGAAAGAAGTTAGAAAGAAGTAAGAAAGAAGTAAGAAAGAAGTAAGAAAGAAGTTAGAAAGAAGTAAGAAAGAAGTTAGAAAGAAGTAAGAAAGAAGTAAGAAAGAAAGAAGAAACAAGTAAGAAAAAAGTAAGAAAGAATTAAGAAAGAAGTAAGAAAAAGTAAGAAAGAATTAAGAAAGAAGTAAGAAAGAAGTAAGAAAGAAAGAAGAAAGAAGTAAGAAAGAAGTAAGAAAGAAGTAAGAAAGAAGTAAGAAAGAAGAAAAAAGAAGAAAGAAAGAAGTTAGAAAAAAGTTAGAAAGAAGTTAGAAAGAAGTAAGAAAGAAGTAAGAAAGAAGAAAGAAGGAAGCAAGAAAGAAGAAAGAAAGAAAGAAGAAAGAAGTAGAAAAAAGTAAGAAAGAAGTAAGAAAGAAGTAAGAAAGAAAGAAGTAAGAAAAAAGTAAGAAAGAAGTAAGAAAGAAGAAAGAAAGGAGAAAAAAAGAAGAAAGAAAGAAGTTAAAAATAATTAAGAAAGAAGTAAGAAAGAAGTAAGAACGAAGTTAGAAGGAAAGAAGAAAGAAAGAAAGAAAGAAGAAAGAAAGAAGAAAGAAATGAGTTAGAAAGAAGAAAGAAAGAAGAAATAAAGAAGAAAGAAAGAAGTTAGAAAGATGTAAGAAAGAAGTAATAAAGAAGTAAGAAAGAAGTTAGAAAGAAGTAAGAAAGAAGTAAGAAAGAAGTAAGAAAGAAAGAAGAAAGAAGTAAGAAAGAAGTAAGAAAGAAGTAAGAAAGAGGTAAGAAAAAAGTAAGAAAGAAGTAAGAAAAAAGTAAGAAAGAAAGAAGAAAGAAGTAAGAACGAAGTAAGAAAGAAGTAAGAAAGAAGAATGAAAGAAGAAAGAAAGAAGTTAGAAAGAAGTAAGAAAGAAGTAAGAAAGAAGTAAGAAAGAAGTAAGAAAGAAGTAAGAAAGAAGTAAGAAAGAAGTAAGAAAGAAAGAAGAAAGAAAGAAGAAAGAAAGAAGAAAGAAGTAAGAAGTAAGAAAGAAGTAAGAAAGAAGTAAGAAAGAAGTAAGAAAGAAAGAAGAAAGAAAGAAGAAAGAAAGAAAGAAAGAAAGAAAGAAAGAAAGAAAGAAAGAAAGAAAGAGAGAAAGAAAGAAAGAAAGAAGAAAGAAAGAAGAAAAGAAAGAAGAAGGAAAGAGGAAAGAAAGAAAGAAGAAAAAAAGAAAGAAGAAAGAAGGAAGAAATAAGAAAGAAGAATGAAAGAAAGAAACAAAGAAAGAAGTGAGAAAGAAGTAAGAAAGAAGTAAGAAAGAAGTAAGAAAGAAGTTAGAAAGAAGTAAGAAAGAAGACAGAAAGAAAGAAGTAAGAAAGAAGTAAGAAAGAAGTAAGAAAGAAGTAAGAAGGAATGAAGAAAGAAGTAACAAAGAAGTTAGAAAGAAGTTAGGAAAAAGTAAGAAAGAAGTAAGAAAGAAGAAAGAGAGAAGAAAGAAAGAAGAAAGAAAGAAGAAAGAAAGAAGTAAGAAAGAAGTAAGAAAGAAGTAAGAAAGAAGTAAGAAAGGAGTAAGAAAGAAGTAAGAAAGAAAGAAGAAAGATGAAGAAAGATGAAGGAGGAATGAAGAAAGAAGTAAGAAAGAAGTAAGAAAGAAGTAAGAAAGGAGTAAGAAAGAAGTAAGAAAGAAAGATGAAAGAAGTAAGAAAGAGGTAAGAAAGAAGAAAGAAAGAAAGAAGAAAGATTTAAGAAAGAAGTAAGAAAGAAGTAAGAAAGAAGGAAGAAAGAAGTAAGAAAGAAGTAAGAAAGAAGTAAGAAAGAAGTAAGAAAGAAAGAAGAAAGAAGTAAGAAAGAAGTAAGAAAGAAGTAAGAAAAAAGTAAGAAAGAAGTAAGAAAGAAGTAAGAAAGGAAGAAGTAAGAAAGAAGTAAGAAAGAAGTAAGAAAGAAGAAAGAAAGAAGAAAGAAAGAAGAAAAAAGAAGTTAGAAAGAAGTAAGAAAGAAGTTAGAAAGAAGTAAGGAAGAAGTAAGAAAGAAGAAAGAAAGAAGTAAGAAAGAAGAAAGAAAGAAAGAAGAAAGAATTAGAAAAAAGTAAGAAAGAAGTAAGAAAGAAGTAAGAAAGAAAGAAGTAAGAAAAAAGTAAGAAAGAAGTAAGAAAGAAGTAAGAAAGAAGAAAGAAAGAAGAAAAAAAGAAGAAAGAAAGAAGTTAAAAAGAATTAAGAAAGAAGTAAGAAAGAAGTAAGAACGAAGTTAGAAGTAAAGAAGAAAGAAAGAAGAAAGAAAGAAGAAAGAAAGAAGAAAGAAATTAGTTAGAAAGAAGAAAGAAAGAAGAAATAAAGAAGAAAGAAAGAAGTTAGAAAGATGTAAGAAAGAAGTAATAAAGAAGTAAGAAAGAAGTTAGAAAGAAGTAAGAAAGAAGTAAGAAAGAAGTAAGAAAGAAAGAAGAAAGAAGTAAGAAAGAAGTAAGAAAGAAGTAAGAAAGAGGTAAGAAAAAAGTAAGAAAGAAGTAAGAAAGAAGTAAGAAAGAAAGAAGAAAGAAGTAAGAAAGAAGTAAGAAAGAAGTAAGAAAGAAGAATGAAAGAAGAAAGAAAGAAGTTAGAAAGAAGTAAGAAAGAAGTAAGAAAGAAGTTAGAAAGAAGTAAGAAAGAAGTAAGAAAGAAGTAAGAAAGAAAGAAGAAAGAAAGAAGAAAGAAAGAAGAAAGAAGTAAGAAGTAAGAAAGAAGTAAGAAAGAAGTAAGAAAGAAGTAAGAAAGAAGTATGAAAGAAAGAAGAAAGAAAGAAAGAAAGAAAGAAAGAAAGAAAGAAAGAAAGAAAGAAAGAAAGAAAGAAAGAAAGAAAGAAAGAAAGAAAGAAAGAAGAAAGAAAGAAGAAAGAAAGAAGAAAAGAAAGAAGAAGGAAAGAGGAAAGAAAGAAGAAAAAAAGAAAGAAGAAAGAAAGAAGAAATAAGAAAGAAGAAAGAAAGAAAGAAACAAAGAAAGAAGTGAGAAAGAAGTGAGAAAGAAGTAAGAAAGAAGTAAGAAAGAAGTAAGAAAGAAGTAAGAAAGAAGTTAGAAAGAAGTAAGAAAGAAGACAGAAAGAAAGAAGTAAGAAAGAAGTAAGAAAGAAGTAATAAAGAAGTAAGAAGGAATGAAGAAAGAAGTAACAAAGAAGTTAGAAAGAAGTTAGGAAAAAGTAAGAAAGAAGTAAGAAAGAAGAAAGAGAGAAGAAAGAAAGAAGAAAGAAAGAAGAAAGAAAGAAGTAAGAAAGAAGTAAGAAAGAAGTAAGAAAGAAGTAAGGAGGAATGAAGAAAGAAGTAAGAAAGAAGTAAGAAAGAAGTAAGAAAGGAGTAAGAAAGAAGTAAGAAAGAAAGAAGAAAGAAGTAAGAAAGAGGTAAGAAAGAAGTAAGAAAGAAGTAAGAAAGAAGAAAGAAAGAAGTAAGAAAGAAGTAAGAAAGAAGTAAGAAAGAAGTAAGAAAGAAAGAAAGAAGAAAGAAGTAAGAAAGAAGTAAGAAAGAAGTAAGAAAAAAGTAAGAAAGAAGTAAGAAAGAAGTAAGAAAGGAAGAAGTAAGAAAGAAGTAAGAAAGAACTATGAAAGAAGTAAGAAAGAAAGAAGTAAGAAAGAAGTAAGAAAGAAGTAAGAAAGAAAGAAGAAAGAAAGAAGAAAGAAAGAAGAAAAAAGAAGTTAGAAAGAAGTAAGAAAGAAGTAAGAAAGAAGTAAGAAAGAAGTAAGAAAGAAGGAAGAAAGAAGGAAGAAAGAAGTAAGAAAGAAAGAAGAAAGAAAGAAGAAAGAAAGAAGAAAGAAAGAAGTTAGAAGTAAGAAAGAAGAAAGATGTTAGAAAGAAGTAAGAAAGAAGTAAGAAAGAATTAAGAAACAAGTAAGAAAGAAGTGAGGAAGAAGTAAGAAAGAAGTAAGAAAGGAAGAAGAAAGAAGTAAGAAAGAAGTAAGAAAGAAGTAAGAAAGAAGTAAGAAAGAAGTAAGAAAGGAGTAAGAAATTAATAAGAAAGAAAGAAGTAAGAAAGGAAGAAGAAAGAAAGAAGAAAGAAAGAAGTTAGAAAGAAGTAAGAAAGAAGAAAGAAAGAACTAAGAAAGAAGTAAGAAAGAAGTAAGAGAGAAGTAAGAAGGAAGTAAGAAAGAAGTAAGAAAGAAGTAAGAAAGAAGTAAGAAAGAAGTAAGAAAGGAAGAAGAAAGAAAGGAGAAAAAAGATGTTAGAAAGAAGTAAGAAAGAAGTAAGAAAGAAGAAAGAAGTAATAAGGAAGAAAGAAAGAAGTAAGAAATAAGAAAGAAAGAAGTAAGAAAGAAGTAAGAAAGAAGTAAGAAAGAAGTAAGAAAGAAGTAAGAAAGAAGTAAGAAAGAAAGACGAAAGAAGGAAGAAAGAAAGAAGAAAGAAAGAAGAAAGAAAGAAGAAAAAAGAAGTTAGAAAGAAGTAAGAAAGAAGTAAGAAAGAAGTAAAAAGAAGAAAGAAAGAAGTAAGAAAGAAGACAGAAAGAAAGAAGTATGAAAGAAATAAGAAAGAAGTTAGAAAGAAGTTAGAAAGAATTTAGAAATAAGAAAGAAAGAAGAAAGCAAGAAGAAAGTAAGAAAGAAGTAAGAAAGAAGTAAGAAAGAAGTAAGAAAGAAGTAAGAAAGAAGTAAGAAAGAAAAAAGAAAGATGAAGAAAGAAAGAAGAAAGAGAGAAGAAAGAAAGAAGAAAGAAAGGAGAAAGAAAGAAGTAAGAAAGAAGTAAGAAAGAAGTAAGAAAGAAGTAAGGAGTAATGAAGAAAGAAGTAAGAAAGAAGTAAGAAAGAAGTAAGAAAGGAGTAAGAAAGAAGTAAGAAAGAAAGAAGAAAGAAGTTAGAAAGAAGTAAGAAAGAAGTAAGAAAGAAGTAAGAAAGAAGAAAGAAAGAAGAAAGAAAGAAGTAAGAAAGAAGTAAGAAAGAAGTAAGAAAGAAGAAAGAAAGAAGAAAGAAAGAAGTAAGAAAGAAGTAAGAAAGAAGTAAGAAAGAAGTAAGAAAGAAGTAAGAAAGAAGTAAGAAAGGAAGAAGGAATAAAGAAGTAAGAAAGAAGTAAGAAAGAAGTACGAAAGAAGTAAGAAAGAAAGAAGTAAGAAAGAAGTAAGAAAGAAGTAAGAAAGAAAGAAGTAAGAAAGAAGTAAGAAGTAAGAAAGAAGAAAGAAAGAAGTAAGAAAGAAGTAAGAAAGAAGAAAGAAAGAAGTCAGAAAGAAGTAAGAAAGAAGTAAGAAAGAAGAAAGAAAGAAGAAAGAAAGATGAAAGAAAGAAGAAAGAAATTAGTTAGAAAGAAGAAAGAAAGAAGAAATAAAGAAGAAAGAAAGAAGTTAGAAAGAAGTAAGAAAGAAGTAATAAAGAAGTAAGAAAGAATTTAGAAAGAAGTAAGAAAGAAGTAAGAAAGAAGTAAGAAAGAAAGAAGAAAGAAGTAAGAAAGAAGTATAGAAAGAAGTAAGAAAGAAAGAAGAAAGAAGTAAGAAAGAAGTAAGAAAGAAGTAAGAAAGAAGTAAGAAAAAAGTAAGAAAGAAAGAAGTAAAAAAGTAGTAAGAAAGAAGTAAGAAAGAAGAAAGAAAGAAGTTAGAAAGAAGTAAGAAAGAAGAAAGAAGAAAGAAAGAAGAAAGAAAGAAGTAAGAAAGAAGTAAGAAAGAAGTAAGAAAGAAGTAAAAAAGAAGTAAGAAAGAAAGAAGAAAGAAGTAAGAAAGAAGTAAGAAAGAAGAAAGAAAGAAGTTAGAAAGAAGTAAGAAAGAAGTAAGAAAGAAGTAAGAAAGAAGTAAGAAAGAAGTTAGAAAATAGTAAGAAAGAAGTAAGAAAGAAGTAAGAAAGAAGTAAGAAAGAAAGAAGAAAAAAGAAGAAAGAAAGAAGAAAGAATAAGAAGTAAGAAAGAAGTAAGAAAGAAAGAAGAAAGAAAGAAGAAAATAAAGAAGAAAGAAAGAGGAAAGAAAGAAGAAAGAAAGAAAGAAGAAAGAAAGAAGAAAGAAGAAAGAAGAAAGAAGAAAGAAGAAAGAAAGAAAGAAACAAAGAAAGAAGTGAGAAAGAAGTAAGAAAGAAGTAAGAAAGAAGTAAGAAAGAAGTAAGAAAGAAGTAAGAAAGAAGACAGAAAGAAAGAAGTATGAAAGAAATAAGAAAGAAGTTAGAAAGAAGTTAGAAAGAATTTAGAAATAAGAAAGAAAGAAGAAAGCAAGAAGAAAGTAAGAAAGAAGTAAGAAAGAAGTAAGAAAGAAAAAAGAAAGATGAAGAAAGAAAGAAGAAAGAGAGAAGAAAGAAAGAAGAAAGAAAGGAGAAAGAAAGAAGTAAGAAAGAAGTAAGAAAGAAGTAAGAAAGAAGTAAGGAGTAATGAAGAAAGAAGTAAGAAAGAAGTAAGAAAGAAGTAAGAAAGGAGTAAGAAAGAAGTAAGAAAGAAAGAAGAAAGAAGTAAGAAAGAAGTAAGAAAGAAGTAAGAAAGAAGTAAGAAAGGAAGAAGGAATAAAGAAGTAAGAAAGAAGTAAGAAAGAAGTACGAAAGAAGTAAGAAAGAAAGAAGTAAGAAAGAAGTAAGAAAGAAGTAAGAAAGAAAGAAGTAAGAAAGAAGTAAGAAGTAAGAAAGAAGAAAGAAAGAAGTAAGAAAGAAGTAAGAAAGAAGAAAAAAAGAAGTAAGAAAGAAGTAAGAAAGAAGTAAGAAGGAAGTAAGAAAGAAGTAAGAAAGGAAGACGAAAGAAGTAAGAAAGAAATAAGAAAGAAGAAAGAAAGAAGTAAAGAAAGAGGTACGAAAGAAGTAAGAAAGAAGTAAGAAAGAAAGAAGTAAGAAAGAAGTAAGAAAGAAAGAAGAAAGAAAGAAGAAAGAAAGACGAAAAAAGAAGTTAGAAAGAAGTAAGAAAGAAGTAAGAAAGAAGTAAGAAAGAAGAAAGAAAGAAGTAAGAAAGAAGGAAGAAAGAAATAAGAAAGAAGTAAGAAAGAAGTAAAGAAAGAGGTACGAAAGAAGTAAGAAAGAAGTAAGAAAGAAAGAAGTAAGAAAGAAGTAAGAAAGAAAGAAGAAAGAAAGAAGAAAGAAAGAAGAAAGAAAGAAGAAAAAAGAAGTTAGACAGAAGTAAGAAAGTAGTAAGAAAGAAAGAAGAAAGAAAGAAGAAAGAAAGAAGAAAAAAGAAGTTAGAAAGAAGTAAGAAAGAAGTAAGAAATAAGTAAGAAAGAAGAAAGAAAGAAGTAAGAAAGAAGAAAGAAAGAAAGAAGAAAGATTTAAGAAAGAAGTAAGAAAGAAGTAAGAAAGAAGTAAGAAAGAAGTAAGAAAGAAGCAAGAAAGAAGTAAAAATGAATTAAGAAAGAAGTAAGAATGAATGAAGAAAGAAGTAACAAAGAATTTAGAAAGAAGTTAGGAAGAAGTAAGAAAGAAGTAAGAAAGAAGAAAGAAAGAAGTAAGGAAGAAGAAAGAAAGAAGGAAGAAAGAAGTAAGAAAGAATAAAGAAAGAAGTAAGAAAGAAGTAAGAAAGAAGTAAGAATGAAAGAAGAAAGAAGTTAGAAAGAAGTAAGAAAGAAGTAAGAAAGAAGAAAGAAAGAAGTAAGAAAGAAGAAAGAAAGAAAGAAGAAAGATTTAAGAAAGAAGTAAGAAAGAAGTAAGAAAGAAGGAAGAAAGAAGTAAGAAAGAAGTAAGAAAGAAGTAAGAAAGAAGTAAGAAAGAAAGAAGTAAGAAAGAAGTAAGAAAGAAAGAAGAAAGAAGTAAGAAAGAAGTAAGAAAGAAAGAAGAAAGAAAGAAGAAATAATGAAGAAAAAATAAGTTAGAAAGAAGTAAGAAAGAAGTAAGAAAGAAGAAAGAATTAAGAAAGAAGAAAGAAAGAAGTAAGAAAGAAGAAAGAAGTAAGGAAAAAGTAAGAAAGAAGTAAGAAAGAAGTAAGAAATAAAGAAGAAAGAAAGAAGAAAGAAAGAAGAAAGAAAGAAGAAAGAAAGAAGTTAGAAAGAATTAAGAAAGAAGTAAGAAAGAAGTAAGAAAGAAGTTAGAAAGAAAGAAGAAAGAAAGAAGAAAGAAAGAAGTTAGAAAGAAGTAAGAAAGAAGTAAGAAAGAAGTAAGAAAGAAGTTAGAAAGAAGTAAGAAAGAAGTTAGAAAGAAGTAAGAAAGAAGTAAGAAAGAAAGAAGAAACAAGTAAGAAACAAGAAAGAAAGAAGTAAGAAAGAAGTAAGAAAGAAGTAAGAAAAAGTAAGAAAGAAGTAAGAAAGAAGTAAGAAAGAAGTAATAAAGAAAGAAGAAAGAAGTAAGAAAGAAGTAAGAAAGAAGAAAGAAAGAAGAAAGAAAGAAGTTAGAAAGAAGTAAGAAAGAAGTAAGAAAGAAGTTAGAAAGAAGTAAGAAAGAAGTAAGAAAGAAGTAAGAAAGAAGTAAGAAAGAGGTACAAAAGAAGTAAGAAAGAAGTAAGAAAGAAGTAAGAAAGAAAGAAGTAAGAAAGAAGTAAGAAAGAAGTAAGAAAGAAAGAAGAAAGAAAGAAGAAAGAAAGAAGAAAAAAGAAGTAAGAAAGAAGTAAGAAAGAAGTAAGAAAGAAAGAAGAAAGAAAGAAGAAAGAAAGAAGAAAGAAAGAAGAAAGAAATAAGTTAGAAAGAATTAAGAAAGAAGTAATAAAGAAGTAAGAATGAAGTAAGAAAGAAGTAAGAAAGAAGTAAGAAAGAAAGATGAAAGTAGGAAGAAAGAAGTAAGAAAGAAGTAAGAAAGAAATAAATAAAGAGGTACGAAAAAAGTAAGAAAGAAATAAGAAAGAAGTAAGAAAGAAAGAAGAAAGAAAGAAGAAAGAAAGAAGAAAAAAGAAGTTAGAAAGAAGTAAGAAAGAAGTAAGAAAGAAGTAAGAAAGAAAAAGAAAGAAGTAAGAAAGAAGCAAGAAAGAAGCAAGAAAGAGGTAAGAAAGAAGTAAAGAAAGAGGTACGAAAGAAGTAAGAAAGAAGTAAGAAAGAAAGAAGTAAGAAAGAAGTAAGAAAAAAGAAGACAGAAAGAAGAAAGAAAGAAGAAAAAAGTTAGAAAGAAGTAAGAAAGAAGTAAGAAAGAAGTAAGAAAGAAGTAAGAAAGAAGAAAGAAAGAAGTAAGAAAGAAGAAAGAAAGAAGAAAGAAGTAAGAAAGAAGTAAGAAAGAAGTAAGAAAGAAAGAAGAAAGAAAGAAGAAAGAAAGAAGAAAGAAAGAAGTTAGAAAGAATTAAGAAAGAAGTAAGAAAGAAGTAAGAAAGAATAAGAAAGAAGTAAGAAAGAATGAAGAAAGAAGTAAGAAAGAAGTAAGAAAGAAGTAAGAAAGAAGTAAGAAAGAAAGAAGAAAGAAAGAAGAAAGAAAGAAGAAAGAGAGAAGAAAGAAAGAAGAAAGAAAGAAGAAAGAAAGAAAGAAGATAGAAAGAAGTAAGAAATAAGAAAGAAAGAAGAAAGAAAGAAGAAAGAAAGAAGAAAGAAAGAAGAAAGAAAGAAGAAAGAAAGAAGAAAGAAAGAAGAAAGAAAGAAGAAAGAAAGAGAGAAGAGAGAAAGAAAAAAGAAAGAAGAAATAAAGAAGAAAGAGAGAAGAAAGAAAGAAGAAAGAAAGAAGAAAGAAGAAAGAAAGAAGAAAGAAAGAAGAAAGAAAGAAGAAAGAAAGAAGGAAGAAAGAAGAAAGAAAGAAGAAAGAAAGAAGAAAGAAAGAGAGAAGAGAGAAAGAAAAAAGAAAGAAGAAATAAAGAAGAAAGAGAGAAGAAAGAAAGAAGAAAGAAAGAAG
This sequence comes from Columba livia, assembly GCF_036013475.1. Lineage (NCBI taxonomy): Eukaryota > Metazoa > Chordata > Aves > Columbiformes > Columbidae > Columba > Columba livia. Next base: position 75,010 of record NW_027043253.1, read on the forward strand.
AAAGAAGAAAGAAAGAAGAAAGAAAGAAGAAAGAAAGAAAGAAAGAAGAAAGAAAAAAAGAAAGAAAGAAGAAAGAAAGAGGAAAGAAAGAAGAAGGAAAGAAAGAAGAAAGAAAGAAGAAAGAAGAAAGAAAGAAAAAAGAAAGAAAGAAATAAGAAAGAAGTAAGAAAAAATTAAGAAAGAAGTACGAAATAAGTAAGAAAGAAGTAAGAAAGAAGTAAGAAAGAAAGAATTAAGAAAGAAGTAAGAAAGAAGTAAGAAAGAAGTTAGAAAAAAGTAAGAAAGAAGTAAGAAAGAAGTAAGAAAGAAGTAAGAAAGAAGTAAGAAAGAAGTAAGAAGGAATGAAGAAAGAAGTAAGAAAGAAGTAAGAAAGAAGTTAGAAAGAAGTAAGAAAGAAGTAAGAAAGAAGTAAGAAAGAAGTAAGAAAGAAGTAAGAAAGAAGTAAGAAGGAATGAAGAAAGAAGTAAGAAAGAAGTAAGAAAGAAGTAAGAAAGAAAGAAGTAAGAAAGAAATAAGAAAGAAGTTAGAAAGAAGTTAGAAAGAATTTAGAAATAAGAAAGAAAGAAGAAAGCAAGAAGAAAGAAAGAAAGAAGTAAGAAAGAAGTAAGAAAGAAAGAAGAAAGAAAGAAGAAAGAAAGAAGTTAGAAAGAAGTAAGAATGAATTAAGAAAGAAGTATGAAAGAAGTAAGAAAGTAAGAAGAAATAGGTAAGAAAGAAGAAAGAGAGAAGTAAGAAATAAGTAAGAAAGAAGCAAGAAAGAAGTAAGAAAGAAGAAAGAAAGAAGTAAGAAAAAGTAAGAAAGAATTAAGAAAGAAGTAAGAAAGAAGTAAGAAAGAAAGAAGAAAGAAGTAAGAAAGAAGTAAGAAAGAAGTAAGAAACAAGTTAGAAAGAAGTAAGAGAGAAGTAAGAAAGAAAGACGAAAGTAGGAAGAAAGAAGTAAGAAAGAAGTAAGAAAGAAGTAAAGAAAGAGGTACGAAAGAAGTAAGAAAGAAGTAAGAAAGAAGTAAGAAAGAAAGAAGAAAGAAAGAAGAAAGAAAGAAGAAAAAAGAAGTTAGAAAGAAGTAAGAAAGAAGTAAGAAAGAAGTAAGAAAGAAGAAAGAAAGAAAGAAGAAAGAAGTAAGAAAAAAGTAAGGAAGAAGTAAGAAAGAAGTAAGAAAGAAAGAAGTAAGAAATAAGTAAGAAATAAGTAAGAAAGAAGTAAGAAAGAAGTAAGAAAGAAAGAAGAAAGAAAGAAGAAAGAAAGAAGAAAGAAAGAGAGAAGAGAGAAAGAAAAAAGAAAGAGGAAATAAAGAAGAAAGAGAGAAGAAAGAGAGAAGAAAGAAAGAAGAAAGAAAGAAGAAAGAAGAAAGAAAGAAGAAAGAAAGAAGAAAGAAAGAAAGAAAGAAGAAAGAAAAAAGAAAGAAAGAAGAAAGAAAGAGGAAAGAAAGAAGAAGGAAAGAAAGAAGAAAGAAAGAAGAAAGAAAGAAGAAAGAAGAAAAAAGAAAGAAAGAATTAAGAAAGAAGTAAGAAAAAAATAAGAAAGAAGTACGAAATAAGTAAGAAAGAAGTAAGAAAGAAGTAAGAAAGAAGTAAGAAAGAAAGAATTAAGAAAGAAGTAAGAAAGAAGTAAGAAAGAAGTTAGAAAGAAGTAAGAAAGAAGTAAGAAAGAAGTAAGAAAGAAGTAAGAAAGAAGTAAGAAAGAAGTAAGAAGGAATGAAGAAAGAAGTAAGAAAGAAGTAAGAAAGAAGTAAGAAAGAAGTAAGAAAGAAGTAAGAAAGAAAGAAGAAAGAAGTAAGAAAGAAGTAAGAAAGAAGTAAGAAAGAAGTAAGAAAGAAAGAAGGAAGAAGTAAGAAAGAAGTAAGAAAGAAGTAAGAAAGAAAGAAGTAAGAAAGAAGTAAGAAAGAAGTAAGAAAGAAAGAAGGAAGAAGTACGAAAGAAGTAAGAAAGAAGTAAGAAAGAAAGAAGAAAGAAGTAAGAAAGAAGTAAGAAAGAAGTAAGAAAGAAGTAAGAAAAATTAAGAAAGAAGTAAGAAAGAAGTAAGAAAGAAAGAAGAAAGAAGTAAGAAAGAAGTAAGAAAGAAGTAAGAAAGAAGAAAGAAAGAAGAAAGAAAGAAGTTAGAAAGAGGTAAGAAAGAAGTAAGAAAGAAGTTAGAAAGAAGTAAGAAAGAAGTAAGAAAGAAGTAAGAAAGAAGTAAGAAAGAAGTAAGAAAGAAGTAAGAAAGAAAGAAGGAAGAAGTAAGAAAGAAGTAAGAAAGAAGTAAGATAGAAAGAAGTAAGAAAGAAGTAAGAAAGAAGTAAGAAAGAAAGAAGGAAGAAGTACGAAAGAGGTAAGAAAGAAGTAAGAAAGAAAGAAGAAAGAAGTAAGAAGTAAGAAAGAAGAAAGAAAGAAGTAAGAAAGAAAGAAGAAAGAAAGAAGAAAGAAAGAAGAAAGAAAGAAAGAAAGAAGAAAGAAGGAAGAAAGAAGAAAGAAGAAAGAAAGAAAGAAACAAAGAAAGAAGTGAGAAAGAAGTAAGAAAGAAGTAAGAAAGAAGTAAGAAAGAAGTTAGAAGGAAGTTAGAAAAAGTAAGAAAGAAGACAGAAAGAAAGAAGTAAGAAAGAAATAAGAAAGAAGTTAGAAAGAAGTTAGAAAGAATTTAGAAATAAGAAAGAAAGAAGAAAGCAAGAAGAAAGAAAGAAAGAAGTAAGAAAGAAGTAAGAAAGAAAGAAGAAAGATGAAGAAAGAAAGAAGAAAGAGAGAAGAAAGAGAGAAGAAAGAGAGAAGAAAGAAAGAAGAAAGAAAGAAGAAAGAAAGAAGTTAGAAAGAAGTAAGAAAGAAGTAAGAAAGAAGTATGAAAGAAGTAAGAAAGAAAGAAGAAAGAGGTAAGAAAGAAGAAAGAGAGAAGTAAGAAAGAAGTAAGAAAGAAGCAAGAAAGAAGTAAGAACGAAGTAAGAAAGGAAGAAGTAAGAAAGAAGTAAGAAAGAAGTACGAAAGAAGTAAGAAAGAAGTAAGAAAGAAGTAAGAAAGACGAAAGAAGTAAGAAAGAAGTAAGAAAGAAAGAAGTAAGAAAGAAGTAAGAACGAAGAAAGAAAGAAGAAAGAAAGAAGAAAGAAAGAAGAAAGAAAGAAGAAAAAAGAAGTTAGAAAGAAGTAAGAAAGAAGTAAGAAAGAAGTAAGAAAGAAAGAGGTAAGAAAAAATTAAGAAAGAAGTAAGAAAGAAAGAAGAAAGAAAGAAGAAAGAAAGAAGAAAGAAAGAAGAAAGAAAGAAGAAAGAAAGAAGAAAGAAAGAAGAAAGAAAGAAAAAAGAAAGAATTAAGAAAGAAGTAAGAAAAAATTAAGAAAGAAGTACGAAATAAGTAAGAAAGAAGTAAGAAAGAAGTAAGAAAGAAAGAATTAAGAAAGAATTAAGAAAGAAGTAAGAAAGAAGTTAGAAAGAAGTAAGAAAGAAGTAAGAAAGAAGTAAGAAAGAAGTAAGAAAGAAGTAAGAAGGAATGAAGAAAGAAGTAAGAAAGAAGTAAGAAAGAAGTAAGAAAGAAAGAAGTAAGAAAGAAGTAAGAAAGTAGTTAGAAAGAAGTAAGAAAGAAAGAAGTAAGAAAGAAGTAAGAAAGTAGTTAGAAAGAAGTAAGAAAGAAAGAAGAAAGAAAGAAGAAAGAAAGAAGAAAGAAAGAAGTTAGAAAGAAAGAAGTAAGAAAGAAATAAGAAAGAAGAAAGAAAGAAGGAAGAAAGAAAGAAGTAAGAAAGAAGTAAGAAAGTAGTTAGAAAGAAGTAAGAAAGAAAGAAGAAAGAAAGAAGAAAGAAAGAAGAAAGAAAGAAGTTAGAAAGAAGTTAGAAAGAAGTAAGAAAGAAGTAAGAAATAAGAAAGAAAGAAAGAAGAAAGAAGTAAGAAAGAAGTAAGAAAGAAGTAAGAAAGAAGTAAGAAAGAAGTAAGAAAGAAGTAAGAAAGAAGAAAAAAAGAAGTTGGAAAAAAGTAAGAAAGAAGTAAGAAAGAAGTAAGAAAGAAGAAAGAAAGAAGAAAGAAGAAAGAAAGAAAGAAGAAAGAGTTAAGAAAGAAGTAAGAAAGAAGTAAGAAAGAAGTACGAAAGAAGTAAGAAAGAAGTAAGAAAGAAGAAAGAAAGAAGAAAGAAAGAAGAAAGAAGTAAGAAGTAAGAAAGAAGAAAGAAAGAAGTAAGAAAGAAAGAAGAAAGAAAGAAGAAAGAAAGAAGAAAGAAAGAAAGAAAGAAAGAAAGAAAGAAAGAAAGAAAGAAAGAAGGAAGAAAGAAAGAAGAAGAAAGAAGAAAGAAAGAAACAAACAAAGAAAGAAGTGAGAAAGAAGTAAGAAAGAAGTAAGAAAGAAAGAAGAAAGAAAGAAGAAAGAAAGAAGTTAGAAAGAAGTAAGAAAGAAGTAAGAAAGAAGTAAGAAAGAAGTAAGAAAGAAGTTAGAAAGAAGTTAGAAAGAAGTAAGAAAGAAAGAAGAAACAAGTAAGAAAAAAGTAAGAAAGAAGTAAGAAAGAAGAAAAAGTAAGAAAGTTTTAAGAAAGAAGTAAGAAAGAAGTAAGAAAGAAAGAAGAAAGAAGTAAGAAAGAAGTAAGAAAGAAGTAAGAAAGAAGAAAAAAGAAGAAAGAAAGAAGTTAGAAAGAAGTAAGAAAGAAGTAAGAAACAAGTTAGAAAGAAGTAAGAGAGAAGTAAGAAAGAAAGACGAAAGTAGGAAGAAAGAAGTAAGAAAGAAGTAAGAAAGAAGTAAAGAAAGAGGTACGAAAGAAGTAAGAAAGAAGTAAGAAAGAAGTAAGAAAGAAAGAAGAAAGAAAGAAGAAAGAAAGAAGAAAAAAGAAGTTAGAAAGAAGTAAGAAAGAAGTAAGAAAGAAGTAAGAAAGAAGAAAGAAAGAAAGAAGAAAGAAGTAAGAAAAAAGTAAGGAAGAAGTAAGAAAGAAGTAAGAAAGAAAGAAGTAAGAAAAAAGTAAGAAAGAAGTAAGAAAGAAGTAAGAAAGAAAGAAGAAAGAAAGAAGAAAGAAAGAAGAAAGAAAGAAGAAAGAGAGAAGAAAGAAAGAGAGAAGAGAGAAAGAAAAAAGAAAGAAGAAATAAAGAAGTAAGAGAGAAGAAAGAGAGAAGAAAGAAAGAAGAAAGAAAGAAGAAAGAAGAAAGAAAGAAGAAAGAAAGAAGAAAGAAAGAAAGAAAGAAGAAAGAAAAAAGAAAGAAAGAAGAAAGAAAGAGGAAAGAAAGAAGGAAAGAAAGAAGAAAGAAAGAAGAAAGAAAGAAGAAAGAAAGAATAAAGAAAGAAAGAATTAAGAAAGAAGTAAGAAAAAAATAAGAAAGAAGTACGAAATAAGTAAGAAAGAAGTAAGAAAGAAGTAAGAAAGAAGTAAGAAAGAAAGAAGGAAGAAGTAAGAAAGAAGTAAGAAAGAAGTAAGATAGAAAGATGTAAGAAAGAAGTAAGAAAGAAAGAAGAAAGAAGTAAGAAAGAAGTAAGAAAGAAGTAAGAAAGAAGTAAGAAAAATTAAGAAAGAAGTAAGAAAGAAGTAAGAAAGAAAGAAGAAAGAAGTAAGAAAGAAGTAAGAAAGAAGAAAGAAAGAAGAAAGAAAGAAGTTAGAAAGAAGTAAGAAAGAAGTAAGAAAGAAGTTAGAAAGAAGTAAGAAAGAAGTTAGAAAAAAGTAAAAAAGAAGTAAGAAAGAAAGAAGAAAGAAGTAAGAAAGAAGTAAGAAAGAAGAAAGAAAGAAGTTAGAAAGAAGTAAGAAAGAAGTAAGAAAGAAGTAAGAAGTTAGAAAGAAGTAAGAAAGAAGTAAGAGAGAAGTAAGAAAGAAGTAAGAAAGAAGTAAGAGAGAAGTAAGAAAGAAGTAAGAAAGAAGAAAGAAAGGAGAAAGAAAGAAGAAAGAAGTAAGAAGTAAGAAAGAAGAAAGAAAGAAGTAAGAAAGAAAGAAGAAAGAAAGAAGAAAGAAAGAAGAAAGAAAGAAAGAAAGAAAGAAGAAAGAAGGAAGAAAGAAGAAAGAAGAAAGAAAGAAAGAAACAAAGAAAGAAGTGAGAAAGAAGTAAGAAAGAAGTAAGAAAGAAGTAAGAAAGAAGTTAGAAGGAAGTTAGAAAAAGTAAGAAAGAAGACAGAAAGAAAGAAGTAAGAAAGAAATAAGAAAGAAGTTAGAAAGAAGTTAGAAAGAATTTAGAAATAAGAAAGAAAGAAGAAAGCAAGAAGAAAGAAAGAAAGAAGTAAGAAAGAAGTAAGAAAGAAAGAAGAAAGATGAAGAAAGAAAGAAGAAAGAGAGAAGAAAGAGAGAAGAAAGAGAGAAGAAAGAAAGAAGAAAGAAAGAAGAAAGAAAGAAGAAAGAAAGAAGTTAGAAAGAAGTAAGAAAGAAGTAAGAAAGAAGTATGAAAGAAGTAAGAAAGAAAGAAGAAAGAGGTAAGAAAGAAGAAAGAGAGAAGTAAGAAAGAAGTAAGAAAGAAGCAAGAAAGAAGTAAGAACGAAGTAAGAAAGGAAGAAGTAAGAAAGAAGTAAGAAAGAAGTAAGAAAGAAGTACGAAAGAAGTAAAGAAAGAGGTACGAAAGAAGTAAGAAAGAAGTAAGAAAGAAAGAAGTAAGAAAGAAGTAAGAAAGAAGAAAGAAAGAAGAAAGAAAGAAGAAAAAAGAAGTTAGAAAGAAGTAAGAAAGAAGTAAGAAAGAAGTAAGAAAGAAAGAGGTAAGAAAAAATTAAGAAAGAAGTAAGAAAGAAAGAAGAAAGAAAGAAGAAAGAAAGAAGAAAGAAAGAAGTTAGAAAGAATTAAGAAAGAAGTAAGAAAGAAGTAAGAAAGAAGTAAGAAAGAAAGAAGTAAGAAAGAAGTAAGAAAGAAAGAAGAAAGAAAGAAGAAAGAAAGAAGAAAGAGAGAAGAAAGAAAGAAGAAAGAAAGAAGAAAGAAAGAAGTAAGAAGGAATGAAGAAAGAAGTAAGAAAGAAGTAAGAAAGAAGTAAGAAAGAAAGAAGTTAGAAAGAATTAAGAAAGAAGTAAGAAAGAAGTAAGAAAGAAGTAAGAAAGAAAGAATTAAGAAAGAAGTAAGAAAGAAGTAAGAAAGAAGTTAGAAAGAAGTAAGAAAGAAGTAAGAAAGAAGTAAGAAAGAAGTAAGAAAGAAGTAAGAAGGAATGAAGAAAGAAGTAAGACAGAAGTAAGAAAGAAGTAAGAAAGAAAGAAGTAAGAAAGAAGTAAGAAAGTAGTTAGAAAGAAGTAAGAAAGAAAGAAGTAAGAAAGAAGTAAGAAAGTAGTTAGAAAGAAGTAAGAAAGAAAGAAGAAAGAAAGAAGAAAGAAAGAAGAAAGAAAGAAGTTAGAAAGAAAGAAGTAAGAAAGAAATAAGAAAGAAGAAAGAAAGAAGGAAGAAAGAACGAAGTAAGAAAGAAGTAAGAAAGTAGTTAGAAAGAAGTAAGAAAGAAAGAAGAAAGAAAGAAGAAAGAAAGAAGAAAGAAAGAAGTTAGAAAGAAGTTAGAAAGAAGTAAGAAAGAAGTAAGAAAGAAGAAAGAAAGAAAGAAGAAAGAAGTAAGAAAGAAGTAAGAAAGAAGTAAGAAAGAAGTAAGAAAGAAGTAAGAAAGAAGTAAGAAAGAAGTAAGAAAGAAGTAAGAAAGAAGAAAAAAGAAGTTGGAAAAAAGTAAGAAAGAAGTAAGAAAGAAGTAAGAAAGAAGAAAGAAAGAAGAAAGAAGAAAGAAAGAAAGAAGAAAGAGTTAAGAAAGAAGTAAGAAAGAAGTAAGAAAGAAGTAAGAAAGAAGTAAGAAAGAAGTAAGAAGGAATGAAGAAAGAAGTAAGAAAGAAGTAAGAAAGAAGTAAGAAAGAAGTAAGAAAGAAGTAAGAAAGAAAGAAGAAAGAAGTAAGAAAGAAGTAAGAAAGAAGAAAGAAAGAAGAAAGAAAGAAGAAAGAAAGAAGAAAGAAAGAAGTTAGAAAGAAGTAAGAAAGAAGTAAGAAAGAAGTATGAAAGAAGTAAGAAAGAAAGAAGAAAGAGGTAAGAAAGAAGAAAGAGAGAAGTAAGAAAGAAGTAAGAAAGAAGCAAGAAAGAAGTAAGAACGAAGTAAGAAAGGAAGAAGTAAGAAAGAAGTAAGAAAGAAGTACGAAAGAAGTAAGAAAGAAGTAAGAAAGAAGTAAGAAAGACGAAAGAAGGAAGAAAGAAGTAAGAAAGAAGTAAGAAAGAAGTAAAGAAAGAGGTACGAAAGAAGTAAGAAAGAAGTAAGAAAGAAAGAAGTAAGAAAGAAGTAAGAAAGAAGAAAGAAAGAAGAAAGAAAGAAGAAAGAAAGAAGAAAGAAAGAAGAAAAAAGAAGTTAGAAAGAAGTAAGAAAGAAGTAAGAAAGAAGTAAGAAAGAAAGAGGTAAGAAAAAATTAAGAAAGAAGTAAGAAAGAAAGAAGAAAGAAAGAAGAAAGAAAGAAGAAAGAAAGAAGAAAAAAGAAGTTAGAAAGAAGTAAGAAAGAAGTAAGAAAGAAGTAAGAAAGAAAGAGGTAAGAAAAAATTAAGAAAGAAGTAAGAAAGAAAGAAGAAAGAAAGAAGAAAGAAAGAAGTTAGAAAGAATTAAGAAAGAAGTAAGAAAGAAGTAAGAAAGAAGTAAGAAAGAAGTAAGAAAGAAAGAATTAAGAAAGAAGTAAGAAAGAAGTAAGAAAGAAGTTAGAAAGAAGTAAGAAAGAAGTAAGAAAGAAGTAAGAAAGAAGTAAGAAAGAAGTAAGAAGGAATGAAGAAAGAAGTAAGAAAGAAGTAAGAAAGAAGTAAGAAAGAAAGAAGTAAGAAAGAAGTAAGAAAGTGTTTAGAAAGAAGTAAGAAAGAAACAAGTAAGAAAGAAGTAAGAAAGTAGTTAGAAAGAAGTAAGAAAGAAAGAAGAAAGAAAGAAGAAAGAAAGAAGAAAGAAAGAAGTTAGAAAGAAAGAAGTAAGAAAGAAATAAGAAAGAAGAAAGAAAGAAGGAAGAAAGAAAGAAGTAAGAAAGAAGTAAGAAAGTAGTTAGAAAGAAGTAAGAAAGAAAGAAGAAAGAAAGAAGAAAGAAAGAAGAAAGAAAGAAGTTAGAAAGAAGTTAGAAAGAAGTAAGAAAGAAGTAAGAAAGAAGAAAGAAAGAAAGAAGAAAGAAGTAAGAAAGAAGTAAGAAAGAAATAAGAAAGAAGTAAGAAAGAAGTAAGAAAGAAGTAAGAAAAAAGTAAGAAAGAAGAAAAAAAGAAGTTGGAAAAAAGTAAGAAAGAAGTAAGAAAGAAGTAAGAAAGAAGAAAGAAAGAAGAAAGAAGAAAGAAAGAAAGAAGAAAGAGTTAAGAAAGAAGTAAGAAAGAAGTAAGAAAGAAGTAAGAAAGAAGTAAGAAAGAAGTAAGAAGGAATGAAGAAAGAAGTAAGAAAGAAGTAAGAAAGAAGTAAGAAAGAAGTAAGAAAGAAGTAAGAAAGAAGTAAGAAAGAAGTAAGAAAGAAGTAAGAAAGAAGTAAGAAAGAAGTAAGAAAGAAGTAAGAAAGAAAGAAGAAAGAAGTAAGAAAGAAGTAAGAAAGAAGTAAGAAAGAAGTAAGAAAGAAGTAAGAAAGAAGTAAGAAAGAAAGAAGTAAGAAAGAAGTAAGAAAGAAGTAAGAAAGAAAGAAGGAAGAAGTACGAAAGAAGTAAGAAAGAAGTAAGAAAGAAAGAAGAAAGAAGTAAGAAAGAAGTAAGAAAGAAGTAAGAAAGAAGAAAGAAAGAAGAAAGAAAGAAGTTAGAAAGAAGTAAGAAAGAAGTAAGAAAGAAGTTAGAAAGAAGTAAGAAAGAAGTAAGAAAGAAGTAAGAAAGAAGTAAGAAAGAAGTAAGAAAGAAAGAAGGAAGAAGTAAGAAAGAAGTAAGAAAGAAGTAAGAAAGAAAGAAGTAAGAAAGAAGTAAGAAAGAAGTAAGAAAGAAAGAAGGAAGAAGTACGAAAGAAGTAAGAAAGAAGTAAGAAAGAAAGAAGAAAGAAGTAAGAAAGAAGTAAGAAAGAAGTAAGAAAGAAGTAAGAAAAATTAAGAAAGAAGTAAGAAAGAAGTAAGAAAGAAAGAAGAAAGAAGTTAGAAAGAAGTAAGAAAGAAGTAAGAAAGAAGTAAGAAGTTAGAAAGAAGTAAGAAAGAAGTAAGAGAGAAGTAAGAAAGAAGTAAGAAAGAAGAAAGAAAGAAGAAAGAAGTAAGAAGTAAGAAAGAAGAAAGAAAGAAGTAAGAAAGAAAGAAGAAAGAAAGAAGAAAGAAAGAAGAAAGAAAGAAAGAAAGAAAGAAGAAAGAAGGAAGAAAGAAGAAAGAAGAAAGAAAGAAAGAAACAAAGAAAGAAGTGAGAAAGAAGTAAGAAAGAAGTAAGAAAGAAGTAAGAAAGAAGTTAGAAGGAAGTTAGAAAAAGTAAGAAAGAAGACAGAAAGAAAGAAGTAAGAAAGAAATAAGAAAGAAGTTAGAAAGAAGTTAGAAAGAATTTAGAAATAAGAAAGAAAGAAGAAAGCAAGAAGAAAGAAAGAAAGAAGTAAGAAAGAAGTAAGAAAGAAAGAAGAAAGATGAAGAAAGAAAGAAGAAAGAGAGAAGAAAGAGAGAAGAAAGAGAGAAGAAAGAAAGAAGAAAGAAAGAAGAAAGAAAGAAGTTAGAAAGAAGTAAGAAAGAAGTAAGAAAGAAGTATGAAAGAAGTAAGAAAGAAAGAAGAAAGAGGTAAGAAAGAAGAAAGAGAGAAGTAAGAAAGAAGTAAGAAAGAAGCAAGAAAGAAGTAAGAACGAAGTAAGAAAGGAAGAAGTAAGAAAGAAGTAAGAAAGAAGTACGAAAGAAGTAAGAAAGAAGTAAGAAAGAAGTAAGAAAGACGAAAGAAGGAAGAAAGAAGTAAGAAAGAAGTAAGAAAGAAGTAAAGAAAGAGGTACGAAAGAAGTAAGAAAGAAGTAAGAAAGAAAGAAGTAAGAAAGAAGTAAGAAAGAAGAAAGAAAGAAGAAAGAAAGAAGAAAGAAAGAAGAAAGAAAGAAGAAAAAAGAAGTTAGAAAGAAGTAAGAAAGAAGTAAGAAAGAAAGAGGTAAGAAAAAATTAAGAAAGAAGTAAGAAAGAAAGAAGAAAGAAAGAAGAAAGAAAGAAGAAAGAAAGAAGAAAGAAAGAAGAAAGAAAGAAGAAAGAAAGAAGAAAGAAAGAAAAAAGAAAGAATTAAGAAAGAAGTAAGAAAAAATTAAGAAAGAAGTACGAAATAAGTAAGAAAGAAGTAAGAAAGAAGTAAGAAAGAAAGAATTAAGAAAGAAGTAAGAAAGAAGTAAGAAAGAAGTTAGAAAGAAGTAAGAAAGAAGTAAGAAAGAAGTAAGAAAGAAGTAAGAAAGAAGTAAGAAGGAATGAAGAAAGAAGTAAGAAAGAAGTAAGAAAGAAGTAAGAAAGAAAGAAGTAAGAAAGAAGTAAGAAAGTAGTTAGAAAGAAGTAAGAAAGAAAGAAGTAAGAAAGAAGTAAGAAAGTAGTTAGAAAGAAGTAAGAAAGAAAGAAGAAAGAAAGAAGAAAGAAAGAAGAAAGAAAGAAGTTAGAAAGAAAGAAGTAAGAAAGAAATAAGAAAGAAGAAAGAAAGAAAGAAGAAAGAAGTAAGAAAGAAGTAAGAAAGAAGTAAGAAAGAAGTAAGAAAGAAGTAAGAAAGAAGTAAGAAAGAAGAAAAAAAGAAGTTGGAAAAAAGTAAGAAAGAAGTAAGAAAGAAGTAAGAAAGAAGAAAGAAAGAAGAAAGAAGAAAGAAAGAAAGAAGAAAGAGTTAAGAAAGAAGTAAGAAAGAAGTAAGAAAGAAGTAAGAAAGAAGTAAGAAAGAAGTAAGAAAGAAGAAAGAAAGAAGAAAGAAAGAAGAAAGAAGTAAGAAGTAAGAAAGAAGAAAGAAGAAGTAAGAAAGAAAGAAGAAAGAAAGAAGAAAGAAAGAAGAAAGAAAGAAAGAAAGAAAGAAAGAAAGAACGAAAGAAAGAAAGAAAGAAAGAAAGAAAGAAAGAAAGAAAGAAAGAAAGAAAGAAGAAAGAAAGAAGAAGAAAGAAGAAAGAAAGAAACAAACAAAGAAAGAAGTGAGAAAGAAGTAAGAAAGAAGTAAGAAAGAAAGAAGAAAGAAAGAAGAAAGAAGAAGTTAGAAAGAATTAAGAAAGAGGTAAGAAAGAAGTAAGAAAGAAGTTTGAAAGAAAGAAGAAAGAAAGAAGAAAGAAAGAAGTTAGAAAGAAGTAAGAAAGAAGTAAGAAAGAAGTAAGAAAGAAGTTAGAAAGAAGTTAGAAAGAAGTAGAAAGAAGTAAGAAAGAAAGAAGAAACAAGTAAGAAAAAAGTAAGAAAGAAGTAAGAAAGAAGAAAAGTAAGAAAGATTTAAGAAAGAAGTAAGAAAGAAGTAAGAAAGAAGAAGAAAGAAGTAAGAAAGAAGTAAGAAAGAAGTAAGAAAGAAGAAAAAGAAGAAACAAAGAAGTTAGAAAGAAGTAAGAAAGAAGTAAGAAACAAGTTAGAAAGAAGTAAGAGAGAAGTAAGAAAGAAAGACGAAAGTAGGAAGAAAGAAGTAAGAAAGAAGTAAGAAAGAAGTAAAGAAAGAGGTACGAAAGAAGTAAGAAAGAAGTAAGAAGAAGTAAGGAAGAAAGAAGTAAGAAAGAAGTAAGAAAGTAGTTAGAAAGAAGTAAGAAAGAAAGAAGAAAGAAAGAAGAAAGAAAGAAGAAAGAAAGAAGTTAGAAAGAAAGAAGTAAGAAAGAAATAAGAAAGAAGTAAGAAAGAAGGAAGAAAGAAAGAAGTAAGAAAGAAGTAAGAAAGTAGTTAGAAAGAAGTAAGAAAGAAAGAAGAAAGAAAGAAGAAAGAAAGAAGAAAGAAAGAAGTTAGAAAGAAGTTAGAAAGAAGTAAGAAAGAAGTAAGAAAGAAGAAAGAAAGAAAGAAGAAAGAAGTAAGAAAGAAGTAAGAAAGAAGTAAGAAAGAAGTAAGAAAGAAGTAAGAAAGAAGTAAGAAAGAAGAAAAAAAGAATTTAGAAAAAGTAAGAAAGAAGTAAGAAAGAAGTAAGAAAGAAGAAAGAAAGAAGAAAGAAGAAAGAAAGAAAGAAGAAAGAGTTAAGAAAGAAGTAAGAAAGAAGTAAGAAAGAAGTAAGAAAGAAGTTAGAAAGAAGTAAGAAAGAAGTAAGAAAGAAGTAAGAAGGAATGAAGAAAGAAGTAACAAAGAAGTTAGAAAGAAGTAAGAAAGAAGTAAGAAAAAAGTAAAAAAGAAGAAAGAAAGAAGTAAGAATGAGGAAAGAAAGAAGTAAGAAAGAAGTAAGAAAGAAGTAAGAAAGGAGTAAGAAAGAAAGAAGAAAGAAGTAGGAAAGAAGTAAGAAAGAAGAAAGAAAGAAGTAAGAAAGATGAAAGAAAGAAGTAAGAAAGAAGTAAGAAAGCAGTAAGAAAGAAAGAAGAAAGAAGTAAGAAAAAATTAAGAAGTACGAAATAAGTAAGAAAGAAGTAAGAAAGAAAGAAGTAAGAAAGAAGTCAGAAAGAAGTAAGAAAGAAAGAAGGAAGAAGTACGAAAGAAGTAAGAAAGAAGTAAGAAAGAAAGAAGAAAGAAGTAAGAAAGAAGTAAGAAAGAAGTAAGAAAGAAGTAAGAAAAATTAAGAAAGAGTAAGAAAGAAGTAAGAAAGAAAGAAGAAAGAAGTAAGAAAGAAGTAAGAAAGATGTAAGAAAGAAGAAAGAAGAAAGAAAGAAGTTAGAAAGAAGTAAGAAAGAAGTAAGAAAGAAGTTAGAAAGAAGTAAGAAAGAAGTAAGAAAGAAGTAAGAAAGAAGTAAGAAAGAAGTAAGAAAGAAAGAAGGAAGAAGTAAGAAAGAAGTAAGAAAGAAGTAAGAAAGAAAGAAGTAAGAAAGAAGTAAGAAAGAAGTAAGAAAGAAGTAAGAAAGAAAGAAGGAAGAAGTACGAAAGAAGTAAGAAAGAAGTAAGAAAGAAAGAAGAAAGAAGTAAGAAAGAAGTAAGAAAGAAGTAAGAAAGAAGTAAGAAAAATTAAGAAAGAAGTAAGAAAGAAGTAAGAAAGAAAGAAGAAAGAAGTTAGAAAGAAGTAAGAAAGAAGTAAGAAAGAAGTAAGAAGTTAGAAAGAAGTAAGAAAGAAGTAAGAGAGAAGTAAGAAAGAAGTAAGAAAGAAGAAAGAAAGAAGAAAGAAAGAAGAAAGAAGTAAGAAGTAAGAAAGAAGAAAGAAAGAAGTAAGAAAGAAAGAAGAAAGAAAGAAGAAAGAAAGAAGAAAGAAAGAAAGAAAGAAAGAGGAAAGAAGGAAGAAAGAAGAAAGAAGAAAGAAAGAAAGAAACAAAGAAAGAAGTGAGAAAGAAGTAAGAAAGAAGTAAGAAAGAAGTAAGAAAGAAGTTAGAAGGAAGTTAGAAAAGTAAGAAAGAAGACAGAAAGAAAGAAGTAAGAAAGAAATAAGAAAGAAGTTAGAAAGAAGTTAGAAAGAATTTAGAAATAAGAAAGAAAGAAGAAAGCAAGAAGAAAGAAAGAAAGAAGTAAGAAAGAAGTAAGAAAGAAAGAAGAAAGATGAAGAAAGAAAGAAGAAAGAGAGAAGAAAGAGAGAAGAAAGAGAGAAGAAAGAAAGAAGAAAGAAAGAAGAAAGAAAGAAGTTAGAAAGAAGTAAGAAAGAAGTAAGAAAGAAGTATGAAAGAAGTAAGAAAGAAAGAAATAAGAGGTAAGAAAGAAGAAAGAGAGAAGTAAGAAAGAAGCAAGAAAGAAGTAAGAACGAAGTAAGAAGGAAGAGAAGAAGTAAGAAGAAGTAAGAAAGTAGAAAGAAGTAAGAAAGAAGTAAGAAAGAAGTAACAAAGACGAAAGAAGGAAGAAAGAAGTAAGAAAGAAGTAAGAAAGAAGTAAAGAAAGAGGTACGAAAGAAGTAAGAAAGAAGTAAGAAAGAAAGAAGTAAGAAAGAAGTAAGAAAGAAGAAAGAAAGAAGAAAGAAAGAAGAAAGAAAGAAGAAAGAAAGAAGAAAGAAAGAAGAAAGAAAGAAGAAAAAGAAGTTAGAAAGAAGTAAGAAAGAAGTAAGAAAGAAAGAGGTAAGAAAAAATTAAGAAAGAAGTAAGAAAGAAAGAAGAAAGAAAGAAGAAAGAAAGAAGAAAGAAAGAAGAAAGAAAGAGGAAAGAAAGAAGAAAGAAAGAAAAAAGAAAGAATTAAGAAAGAAGTAAGAAAAAATTAAGAAAGAAGTACGAAATAAGTAAGAAAGAAGTAAGAAAGAAGTAAGAAGAAAGAATTAAGAAAGAAGTAAGAAAGAAGTAAGAAAGAAGTTAGAAAGAAAGAAGTAAGAAAGAAATAAGAAAGAAGAAAGAAAGAAAGAAGAAAGAAGTAAGAAAGAAGTAAGAAAGAAGTAAGAAAGAAGTAAGAAAGAAGTAAGAAAGAAGAAAAAAAGAAGTTGGAAAAAAGTAAGAAAGAAGTAAGAAAGAAGTAAGAAAGAAGAAAGAAAGAAGAAAGAAGAAGAAAGAAAGAAGAAAGAGTTAAGAAAGAAGTAAGAAAGAAGTAAGAAAGAAGTAAGAAAGAAGTAAGAAAGAAGTAAGAAAGAAGAAAGAAAGAAGAAAGAAAGAAGAAAGAAGTAAGAAGTAAGAAAGAAGAAAGAAAGAAGTAAGAAAGAAAGAAAAAAGAAAGAAGAAAGAAAGAAAGAAAGAAAGAAAGAAAGAAAGAAAGAAAGAAAGAAAGAAAGAAAGAAAGAAAGAAGAAAGAAAGAAGAAAGAAGAAAGAAAGAAACAAACAAAGAAAGAAGTGAGAAAGAAGTAAGAAAGAAGTAAGAAAGAAAGAAGAAAGAAAGAAGAAAGAAAGAAGTTAGAAAGAATTAAGAAAGAGGTAAGAAAGAAGTAAGAAAGAAGTTAGAAAGAAAGAAGAAAGAAAGAAGAAAGAAAGAAGTTAGAAAGAAGTAAGAAAGAAGTAAGAAAGAAGTAAGAAAGAAGTTAGAAAGAAGTTAGAAAGAAGTAAGAAAGAAGTAAGAAAGAAAGAAGAAACAAGTAAGAAAAAAGTAAGAAAGAAGTAAGAAAGAAGAAAAAGTAAGAAAGATTTAAGAAAGAAGTAAGAAAGAAGTAAGAAAGAAAGAAGAAAGAAGTAAGAAAGAAGTAAGAAAGAAGTAAGAAAGAAGAAAAAAGAAGAAAGAAAGAAGTTAGAAAGAAGTAAGAAAGAAGTAAGAACAAGTTAGAAAGAAGTAAGAGAGAAGTAAGAAAGAAAGGCGAAAGTAGGAAGAAAGAAGTAAGAAAGAAGTAAGAAAGAAGTAAAGAAAGAGGTACGAAAGAAGTAAGAAAGAAGTAAGAAAGAAGTAAGAAAGAAAGAAGAAAGAAAGAAGAAAGAAAGAAGAAAAAGAAGTTAGAAAGAAGTAAGAAAGAAGTAAGAAAGAAGTAAGAAAGAAGAAAGAAAGAAAGAAGAAAGAAGTAAGAAAAAAGTAAGGAAGAAGTAAGAAAGAAGTAAGAAAGAAAGAAGTAAGAAAAAAGTAAGAAAGAAGTAAGAAAGAAAGAAGTAAGAAAAAAGTAAGAAAGAAGTAAGAAAGAAGTAAGAAAGAAAGAAGAAAGAAAGAAGAAAGAAAGAAGAAAGAAAGAAGAAAGAGAGAAGAAAGAAAGAGAGAAGAGAGAAAGAAAAAAGAAAGAAGAAATAAAGAAGAAAGAGAGAAGAAAGAGAGAAGAAAGAAAGAAGAAAGAAAGAAGAAAGAAGAAAGAAAGAAGAAAGAAAGAAAGAAAGAAGAAAGAAAAAAGAAAGAAAGAAGAAAGAAAGAGGAAAGAAAGAAGGAAAGAAAGAAGAAAGAAAGAAGAAAGAAAGAAGAAAGAAAGAATAAAGAAAGAAAGAATTAAGAAAGAAGTAAGAAAAAAATAAGAAAGAAGTACGAAATAAGTAAGAAAGAAGTAAGAAAGAAGTAAGAAAGAAGTAAGAAAGAAAGAAGGAAGAAGTAAGAAAGAAGTAAGAAAGAAGTAAGATAGAAAGAAGTAAGAAAGAAGTAAGAAAGAAAGAAGAAAGAAGTAAGAAAGAAGTAAGAAAGAAGTAAGAAAGAAGTAAGAAAAATTAAGAAAGAAGTAAGAAAGAAGTAAGAAAGAGAGAAGAAAGAAGTAAGAAAGAAGTAAGAAAGAAGAAAGAAAGAAGAAAGAAAGAAGTTAGAAAGAAGTAAGAAAGAAGTAAGAAAGAAGTTAGAAAGAAGTAAGAAAGAAGTTAGAAAAAAGTAAAAAAGAAGTAAGAAAGAAAGAAGAAAGAAGTAAGAAGTTAGAAAGAAGTAAGAAAGAAGTAAGAGAGAAGTAAGAAAGAAGTAAGAAAGAAGAAAGAAAGAAGAAAGAAAGAAGAAAGAAGTAAGAAGTAAGAAAGAAGAAAGAAAGAAGTAAGAAAGAAAGAAGAAAGAAAGAAGAAAGAAAGAAGAAAGAAAGAAAGAAAGAAAGAAGAAAGAAGGAAGAAAGAAGAAAGAAGAAAGAAAGAAAGAAACAAAGAAAGAAGTGAGAAAGAAGTAAGAAAGAAGTAAGAAAGAAGTAAGAAAGAAGTAAGAAAGACGAAAGAAGGAAGAAAGAAGTAAGAAAGAAGTAAGAAAGAAGTAAAGAAAGAGGTACGAAAGAAGTAAGAAAGAAGTAAGAAAGAAAGAAGTAAGAAAGAAGTAAGAAAGAAGAAAGAAAGAAGAAAGAAAGAAGAAAGAAAGAAGAAAGAAAGAAGAAAAAGAAGTTAGAAAGAAGTAAGAAAGAAGTAAGAAAGAAGTAAGAAAGAAAGAGGTAAGAAAAAATTAAGAAAGAAGTAAGAAAGAAAGAAGAAAGAAAGAAGAAAGAAAGAAGAAAGAAAGAAGAAAGATAGAAGAAAGAAAGAAGAAAGAAAGAAGAAAGAAAGAATTAAGAAAGAAGTAAGAAAAAATTAAGAAAGAAGTACGAAATAAGTAAGAAAGAAGTAAGAAAGAAGTAAGAAGAAAGAATTAAGAAAGAAGTAAGAAAGAAGTAAGAAAGAGGTTAGAAAGAAGTAAGAAAGAAGTAAGAAAGAAGTAAGAAAGAAGTAAGAAAGAAGTAAGAAGGAATGAAGAAAGAAGTAAGAAAGAAGTAAGAAAGAAGTAAGAAAGAAAGAAATAAGAAAGAAGTAAGAAAGTAGTTAGAAAGAAGTAAGAAAGAAAGAAGTAAGATAGAAGTAAGAAAGTAGTTAGAAAGAAGTAAGAAATAAAGAAGAAAGAAAGAAGAAAGAAAGAAGAAAGAAAGAAGTTAGAAAGAAAGAAGTAAGAAAGAAATAAGAAAGAAGAAAGAAAGAAAGAAGAAAGAAGTAAGAAAGAAGTAAGAAAGAAGTAAGAAAGAAGTAAGAAAGAAGTAAGAAAGAAGAAAAAAAGAAGTTGGAAAAAAGTAAGAAAGAAGCAAGAAAGAAGTAAGAAAGAAGAAAGAAAGAAGAAAGAAGAAATAAAGAAAGAAGAAAGAGTTAAGAAAGAAGTAAGAAAGAAGTAAGAAAGAAGTAAGAAAGAAGTAAGAAAGAAGTAAGAAAGAAGAAAGAAAGAAGAAAGAAAGAAGAAAGAAGTAAGAAGTAAGAAAGAAGAAAGAAAGAAGTAAGAAAGAAAGAAGAAAGAAAGAAGAAAGAAAGAAGAAAGAAAGAAAGAAAGAAAGAAAGAAAGAAAGAAAGAAGGAAAGAAAGAAGAAAGAAAGAAGAAAGAAGAAAGAAAGAAACAAACAAAGAAAGAAGTGAGAAAGAAGTAAGAAAGAAGTAAGAAAGAAAGAAGAAAGAAAGAAGAAAGAAAGAAGTTAGAAAGAATTAAGAAAGAGGTAAGAAAGAAGTAAGAAAGAAGTTAGAAAGAAAGAAGAAAGAAAGAAGAAAAAAAGAAGTTAGGAAGAAGTAAGAAAGAAGTAAGAAAGAAGTAAGAAAGAAGTTAGAAAGAAGTTAGAAAGAAGTAAGAAAGAAGTAAGAAAGAAAGAAGAAAGAAGTAAGAAAGAAGTAAGAAAGAAGTAAGAAAGAAGAAAAAAGAAGAAAGAAAGAAGTTAGAAAGAAGTAAGAAAGAAGTAAGAAACAAGTTAGAAAGAAGTAAGAGAGAAGTAAGAAAGAAAGACGAAAGTAGGAAGAAAGAAGTAAGAAAGAAGTAAGAAAGAAAGAAGAAAGAAAGAAGAAAGAAAGAAGAAAAAAGAAGTTAGAAAGAAGTAAGAAAGAAGTAAGAAAGAAGTAAGAAAGAAGAAAGATAGAAAGAAGAAAGAAGTAAGAAAGAAGTAAGAAAGAAAGAAGAAGAAAGAAGAAAGAAAGAAGAAAAAAGAAGTTAGAAAGAAGTAAGAAAGAAGTAAGAAAGAAAGAAGTAAGAAAAAAGTAAGAAAGAAGTAAGAAAGAAGTAAGAAAGAAAGAAGAAAGAAAGAAGAAAGAAAGAAGAAAGAAAGAAGAAAGAGAGAAGAAAGAAAGAAGAAAGAAAGAAGAAAGAAAGAAGATAGAAAGAAGAAAGAAAGAAGAAAGAAAGAGAGAAGAGAGAAAGAAAAAAGAAAGAAGAAATAAAGAAGAAAGAGAGAAGAAAGAGAGAAGAAAGAAAGAAGAAAGAAAGAAGAAAGAAGAAAGAAAGAAGAAAGAAAGAAGAAAGAAAGAAAGAAAGAAGAAAGAAAAAAGAAAGAAAGAAGAAAGAAAGAGGAAAGAAAGAAGGAAAGAAAGAAGAAAGAAAGAAGAAAGAAAGAAGAAAGAAAGAATAAAGAAAGAAAGAATTAAGAAAGAAGTAAGAAAAAAATAAGAAAGAAGTACGAAATAAGTAAGAAAGAAGTAAGAAAGAAGTAAGAAAGAAGTAAGAAAGAAGTAAGAAAGAAAGAATTAAGAAAGAAGTAAGAAAGAAGTTAGAAAGAAGTAAGAAAGAAGTAAGAAAGAAGTAAGAAAGAAGTAAGAAAAATTAAGAAACAAGTAAGAAAGAAGTAAGAAAGAAAGAAGAAAGAAGTAAGAAAGAAGTAAGAAAGAAGTAAGAAAGAAGAAAGAAAGAAGAAAGAAAGAAGTTAGAAAGAAGTAAGAAAGAAGTAAGAAAGAAGTTAGAAAGAAGTAAGAAAGAAGTAAGAAAGAAGTAAGAAAGAAGTAAGAAAGAAAGAAGAAAGAAGTAAGAAAGAAGTAAGAAAGAAGAAAGAAAGAAGTTAGAAAGAAGTAAGAAAGAAGTAAGAAAGAAGTAAGAAGTTAGAAAGAAGTAAGAAAGAAGTAAGAGAGAAGTAAGAAAGAAGTAAGAAAGAAGAAAGAAAGAAGAAAGAAAGAAGAAAGAAGTAAGAAGTAAGAAAGAAGAAAGAAAGAAGTATAAAAGAAAGAAGAAAGAAAGAAGAAAGAAAGAAGAAAGAAAGAAAGAAAGAAGAAAGAAGGAAGAAAGAAGAAAGAAGAAAGAAAGAAAGAAACAAAGAAAGAAGTGAGAAAGAAGTAAGAAAGAAGTAAGAAAGAAGTAAGAAAGAAGTTAGAAGGAAGTTAGAAAAAGTAAGAAAGAAGACAGAAAGAAAGAAGTAAGAAAGAAATAAGAAAGAAGTTAGAAAGAAGTTAGAAAGAATTTAGAAATAAGAAAGAAAGAAGAAAGCAAGAATAAAGAAAAAAAGAAGTAAGAAAGAAGTAAGAAAGAAAGAAGAAAGATGAAGAAAGAAAGAAGAAAGAGAGAAGAAAGAGAGAAGAAAGAAAGAAGAAAGAAAGAAGAAAGAAAGAAGTTAGAAAGAAGTAAGAAAGAAGTAAGAAAGAAGTATGAAAGAAGTAAGAAAGAAAGAAGAAAGAGGTAAGAAAGAAGAAAGAGAGAAGTAAGAAAGAAGTAAGAAAGAAGCAAGAAAGAAGTAAGAAAGAAGTAAGAAAGGAAGAAGTAAGAAAGAAGTAAGAAACAAGTACGAAAGAAGTAAGAAAGAAGTAAGAAAGAAAGAAGTAAGAAAGAAGTAAGAAAGAAAGAAGAAAGAAAGAAGAAAGAAAGAAGAAAAAAGAAGTTAGAAAGAAGAAAGAAAGAAGTAAGAAAGAAGAAAGAAGTAAGAAAGAAGAAAGAAAGAAGTAAGAAAGCAGAAAGAAAGAAAGAAGAAAGAAGTAAGAAAGAAGTAAGAAAGAAGTAAAAAAGAAGTAAGAAAGACGAAAGAAGGAAGAAAGAAGTAAGAAAGAAGTAAGAAAGAAGTAAAGAAAGAGGTACGAAAGAAGTAAGAAAGAAGTAAGAAAGAAAGAAGTAAGAAAAAAGTAAGAAAGAAGAAAGAAAGAAGAAAGAAAGAAGAAAGAAAAAATTAGGAAAGAAGTACGAAATAAGTAAGAAAGAAGTAAGAAAGAAAGAACTAAGAAAGAAGTAAGAAAGAAAGAAGTAAGAAAGAAGTAAGAAAGAAGTAAGAAAGTAGTATGAAAGAAGTAAGAAAGAAGTAAGAAATAAAGAAGTAAGAAAGAAGTAAGAAAGAAGTAAGAAAGAAGTCAGAAAGAAGAAAAAAAAAATTAAGAAGGAATGAAGAAAAAAGTAAGAAAGAAGTAAGAAAGAAGTAAGAAAGAAAGAAGTAAAAAGAAGTATGAAATAAGTAAGAAAAAAGTAAGAAAGAAGTAAGAAAGAAAGAAGAAAGAAAGAAGAAAGAAAGAAGTAAGAAAGAAGTAAGAAAGAAGTAAGAAAGAATTTAGAAAGAAGTAAGAAAGAAGTAAGAAAGAAGTAAGAAAGTAGTAAGAAAGAAGAAAGAAAGAAGTAAGAAAGAAGTAAGAAAGAAGAAAGAAAGAAGTAAGGAGGAAGAAAGAAAGAAGAAAGAAAGAAGTAAGAAAGAAGTAAGAAAGAAGTAAGAAAGAAGTAAGAAAGAAAGAATTAAGAAAGAAGAAAGAAAGAAGAAAGAAAGAATTTAGAAAGAAGTAAGAAAGAAGTAAGAAAGAAGTAAGAAAGTAGTTAGAAAGAAGTAAGAAAGAAAGAAAAAAGAAGAAAGAAAGAAGTAAGAAAGAAGAAAGAAAGAAAGAAGAAAGAAGTAAGAAAGAAGTAAGAAAGAAGTAAGAAAGAAAGAAGAAAGAAGTAAGAAAGAAAGAAGAAAGAAAGAAGAAAGAAAGAAGAAAGAGAGAAGAAAGAAAGAAGAAAGAAAGAAAGAAGAAAGAAAGAAGTAAAAAAGAAGTAAGAAAGTAGTTAGAAAGAAGTAAGAAAGAAAGAAGTAAGAAAGAAGTAAGAAAGTAGTTAGAAAGAAGTAAGAAAGAAAGAAGAAAGAAAGAAGAAAGAAAGAAGAAAGAAAGAAGTTAGAAAGAAAGAAGTAAGAAAGAAATAAGAAAGAAGGAAGAAAGAAGGAAGAAAGAAAGAAGTAAGAAAGAAGTAAGAAAGTAGTTAGAAAGAAGTAAGAAAGAAAGAAGAAAGAAAGAAGAAAGAAAGAAGAAAGAAAGAAGTTAGAAAGAAGTTAGAAAGAAGTAAGAAAGAAGTAAGAAAGAAGAAAGAAAGAAAGAAGAAAGAAGTAAGAAAGAAGTAAGAAAGAAGTAAGAAAGAAGAAAAAAAGAATTTAGAAAAAAGTAAGAAAGAAGTAAGAAAGAAGTAAGAAAGAAGAAAGAAAGAAGAAAGAAGAAAGAAAGAAAGAAGAAAGAGTTAAGAAAGAAGTAAGAAAGAAGTAAGAAAGAAGTAAGAAAGAAGTTAGAAAGAAGTAAGAAAGAAGTAAGAAAGAAGTAAGAAGGAATGAAGAAAGAAGTAACAAAGAAGTTAGAAAGAAGTAAGAAAGAAGTAAGAAAAAAGTAAAAAAGAAGAAAGAAAGAAGTAAGAATGAGGAAAGAAAGAAGTAAGAAAGAAGTAAGAAAGAAGTAAGAAAGGAGTAAGAAAGAAAGAAGAAAGAAGTAGGAAAGAAGTAAGAAAGAAGAAAGAAAGAAGTAAGAAAGATGAAAGAAAGAAGTAAGAAAGAAGTAAGAAAGCAGTAAGAAAGAAAGAAGAAAGAAGTAAGAAAAAATTAAGAAGTACGAAATAAGTAAGAAAGAAGTAAGAAAGAAAGAAGTAAGAAAGAAGTCAGAAAGAAGAAAAAAAAATTAAGAAGGAATGAAGAAAGAAGTAAGAAAGAAGTAAGAAAGAAGTAAGAAAGAAGTTAGAAAGAAATAAGAAAGAAGTAAGAAAGAAGAAAGAAAGAAGTTAGAAAGAAGTAAGATAGAAGTAAGAAGGAAGAAAGAAAGAAGTAAGAAAGAAGAAAGAAAGAAAGAAGAAAGAAGTAAGAAAGAAGTAAGAAAGAAGTTAGAAAGAAGTTAGAAAGAAGTAAGAAAGAAGTAAGAAAGAATTAAGAAAGAAAGAAGTATGAAAGAAGTAAGGAAGAAGTAAGGAAGAAGTAAGAAAGAAAGAAGAAAGAAAGAAGAAAGAAAGAAGAAAGAGAGAAGAAAGAAAGAAGAAAGAAAGAAGTTAGAAAGAAGTAAGAAAGAAGTAAGAAAGAAGTTAGAAAGAAGTAAGAAAGAAGTAAGAAAGAAGTAAGAAAGAAGTAAGAAAGAAGTAAGAAAGAAAGAAGTAAGAAGTAAGAAAGAAGTAAGAAAGATGTAAGAAAGAAAGAAGAAAGAAAGAAGAAAGAAAGAAGAAAGAAAGAAGTTAGAAAGAAGTAAGAAAGAAGTAAGAAAGAAGTAAGAAAGAAGTAAGAAAGAAGTAAGAAAGAAAGAAGAAAGTAGGAAGAAAGTAGGAAGAAAGAAGTAAGAAAGAAGTAAAGAAAGAAGTACGAAAGAAGTAAGAAAGAAGTAAGAAAGAAGTTAGAAAGAAGTAAGAAAGAAGTAAGAAAGAAGTAAGAAAGAAGTAAGAAAGAAGTTAGAAAGAAATAAGAAAGAAGTAAGAAAGAAGTAAGAAAGAAGTAAGAAAGAAGTAAGAAAGAAAGAAGAAAGAAGTAGGAAAGAAGTAAGAAAGAAGAAAGAAAGAAGTAAGAAAGACGAAAGAAAGAAGTAAGAAAGAAGTAAGAAACAAGTAAGAAAGAAAGAAGAAAAGAGTAAGAAAGAAGTAAGAAAGAAGTACGAAAGAAGTAAGAAAGAAGTAAGAAAGAAAGAAGTAAGAAAGAAAGAAGTTAGAAAGAAGTTAGAAAGAATTTAGAAATGAGAAAGAAAGAAGAAAGCAAGAAGAAAGAAAGAAAGAAGTAAGAAAGAAGTAAGAAAGAAGTAAGAAAGAAGTAAGAAAGAAGTAAGAAAGAAAGAAAAAAGAAAGAAGTAAGAAAACAGTAAGAAAGAAGTAAGAAAGAAGTAAGAAGGAATGAAGAAAGAAGTAAGAAAGAAGAAAGAAGTAAGAAAAAAGTAAGAAAGAAGTAAGAAAGAAGTAAGAAAGAAGTAAGAAAGAAGTTAAGAAATAAGTAAGAAAGAAGAAAGAAGTAAGAAAGAAGAAAGAAAGAAAGAAGAAGTACGAAAGAAGTAAGAAAGATGTAAGAAAGAAAGAAGTAAAAAGAAGTAAGGAATAAGTAAGAAAGAAGTAAGAAAGAAAGAAGAAAGAAAGAAGAAAGAAAGAAGAAAGAAAGAAGAAAGAAAGAAGAAAGAAAGAAGTTAGAAAGAAGGAAGAAAGAAGTAAGAAAGAAGTAAGAAAAAAGTAAGAAAGAAGTAAGAAAGAAGTAAGAAAGAAGTAAGAAAGAAGTAAGAAAGAAGTAAGAAAGAAGTAAGAAAGAAGTAAGAAAGAAGAAAGAAAGAAGTAAGAAAGAAGTAAGAAAGAAGAAAGAAAGAAGTAAGGAGGAAGAAAGAAAGAAGAAAGAAAGAAGTAAGAAAGAAGTAAGAAAGAAGTAAGAAAGTAGTTAGAAAGAAGTAAGAAAGAAGTAAGAAAGAAGTAAGAAAGTACTTAGAAAGAAGTAAGAAAGAAGTAAGAAAGAAAGAAGAAAGAAAGAAGAAAGAAAAAATAAAAAAGAAGTTAGAAAGTAGTAAGAAAGAAGTAAGAAAGAAGTAAGAAAGAAGAAAGAAAGAAGTAAGAAAGAAGAAAGAAAGAAAGAAGAAAGAAGTAAGAAAGAAGTAAGAAAGAAGTAAGAAAGAAGTTAGAAAGAAGTAAGAAAGAAGTAAGAAAGAAGTAGGAAAGAAAGAAGTAAGAAAGAAGTAAGAAGTAAGAAAGAAAGAAGAAAGAAAGAAGAAAGAAAGAAGAAAGAGAGAAGAAAGAAAGAAGAAAGAAAGAAGAAAGAAAGAAGTAAGAAAGAAGTAAGAAAGTAGTTAGAAAGAAGTAAGAAAGAAAGAAGAAAGAAAGAAGAAAGAAAGAAGAAAGAAAGAAGTTAGAAAGAAAGAAGTAAGAAAGAAATAAGAAAGAAGTAAGAAAGAAGGAAGAAAGAAAGAAGTAAGAAAGAAGTAAGAAAGTAGTTAGAAAGAAGTAAGAAAGAAAGAAGAAAGAAAGAAGAAAGAAAGAAGAAAGAAAGAAGTAAGAAAGAAGGAAGAAGGAATGAAGAAAGAAGTAAGAAAGAAGAAAGAAAGAAGTAAGAAAGAAGTAAGAAAGAAGAAAGAAAGAAGAAAGAAAGAAGTGAGAAAGAAGAAAGAAAGAAGTAAGAAAGAAAAAAGAAAGAAGTAAGAAAGAAGTAGGAAAGAAGTAAGAAAGTAGTTAGAAAGAATTAAGAAAGAAAGAAGAAAGAAAGAAGAAAGAAAGAAGTTAGAAAGAAGTTAGAAAGAAGTAAGATAGAAGTAAGAAAGAAGAAAGAAAGAAGTAAGAAAGAAGAAAGAAAGAAGTTAGAAAGAAGTAAGAAAGAAGTAAGGAAGAAGTTAGAAAGAAGTATGAAAGAAGTAAGAAAGAAGTAAGAAAGAAGTAAGAAAGAAGTAAGAAAGAAGTAAGAAAGAAGTAAGAAAGAAGTAAGAAAGAAGTAAAGAAAGAAGTACGAAAGAATTAAGAAAGAAGTAAGAAAGAAAGAAGTAAGAAATAAGTAAGAAATTAGTAAGAAAGAAAGAAGAAAGAAAGAAGATAGAAAGAAGAAAAAAGAAGTTAGAAAGAAGTAAGAAAGAAGTAAGAAAGAAGTAAGAAAGAAAGAAGTAAGAAAAAAGTAATAAAGAAGTAAGACAGAAGTAAGAAAGAAAGAAGAAAGAAAGAAGAAAGAAAGAAGAAAGAAAGAAGAAAGAAAGAAGTTAGAAAAAAGTAAGAAAGAAGTAAGAAAGAAGTAAGAAAGAAGTAAGGAAGAAGTAAGGAAGAAGTAAGAAAGTAGAAAGAAAGAAGAAAGAAAGAAGTTAGAAAGAAGTAAGAAAGAAGTAAGAAAGAAGTTAGAAAGAAGTAAGAAAGAAGTAAGAAAGAAGTAAGAAAGAAGTAAGAAAGAATTAAGAAAGAAAGAAGTAAGAAAGAAGTAAGAAATAATTAAGAAAGAAAGAAGTAAGAAAGAAGTAAGAAAGAAGTAAGGAAGAAGTAAGAAAGAAGTAAGAAAGAAGTAAGAAAGAAGTAAGAAAGAAAGAAGTAAAAAGTAAGAAAGAAGTAAGAAAGAAAGAAGTAAGAAAGAAGTAAGAAAGAAGTAAGAAAGAAAGAAGAAAGAAAGAAGTAAGAAAGAAGTAAGAAAGAAGTAAGAAAGAAGTAAGAAAGAAGTAAGAAAGAAGTTAGAAAGAAGTAAGAAAGAAGTAAGAAAGAAGTAAGAAGGAATGAAGAAAGAAGTAACAAAGAAGTTAGAAAGAAGTAAGAAAGAAGTAAGAAAAAGTAAAAAAGAAGAAAGAAAGAAGTAAGAATGAGGAAAGAAAGAAGTAAGAAAGAAGTAAGAAAGAAGTAAGAAAGGAGTAAGAAAGAAAGAAGAAAGAAGTAGGAAAGAAGTAAGAAAGAAGAAAGAAAGAAGTAAGAAAGATGAAAGAAAGAAGTAAGAAAGAAGTAAGAAAGCAGTAAGAAAGAAAGAAGAAAGAAGTAAGAAAAAATTAAGAAGTACGAAATAAGTAAGAAAGAAGTAAGAAAGAAAGAAGTAAGAAAGAAGTCAGAAAGAAGAAAAAAAAATTAAGAAGGAATGAAGAAAGAAGTAAGAAAGAAGTAAGAAAGAAGTAAGAAAGAAGTTAGAAAGAAGTTAGAAAGAAATAAGAAAGAAGTAAGAAAGAAGAAAGAAAGAAGTTAGAAAGAAGTAAGATAGAAGTAAGAAGGAAGAAAGAAAGAAGTAAGAAAGAAGAAAGAAAGAAAGAAGAAAGAAGTAAGAAAGAAGTAAGAAAGAAGTTAGAAAGAAGTTAGAAAGAAGTAAGAAAGAAGTAAGAAAGAATTAAGAAAGAAAGAAGTATGAAAGAAGTAAGGAAGAAGTAAGGAAGAAGTAAGAAAGAAAGAAGAAAGAAAGAAGAAAGAAAGAAGAAAGAGAGAAGAAAGAAAGAAGAAAGAAAGAAGTTAGAAAGAAGTAAGAAAGAAGTAAGAAAGAAGTTAGAAAGAAGTAAGAAAGAAGTAAGAAAGAAGTAAGAAAGAAGTAAGAAAGAAGTAAGAAAGAAAGAAGTAAGAAGTAAGAAAGAAGTAAGAAAGATGTAAGAAAGAAAGAAGAAAGAAAGAAGAAAGAAAGAAGAAAGAAAGAAGTTAGAAAGAAGTAAGAAAGAAGTAAGAAAGAAGTAAGAAAGAAGTAAGAAAGAAGTAAGAAAGAAAGAAGAAAGTAGGAAGAAAGTAGGAAGAAAGAAGTAAGAAAGAAGTAAAGAAAGAAGTACGAAAGAAGTAAGAAAGAAGTAAGAAAGAAGTTAGAAAGAAGTAAGAAAGAAGTAAGAAAGAAGTAAGAAAGAAGTAAGAAAGAAGTTAGAAAGAAATAAGAAAGAAGTAAGAAAGAAGTAAGAAAGAAGTAAGAAAGAAGTAAGAAAGAAAGAAGAAAGAAGTAGGAAAGAAGTAAGAAAGAAGAAAGAAAGAAGTAAGAAAGACGAAAGAAAGAAGTAAGAAAGAAGTAAGAAACAAGTAAGAAAGAAAGAAGAAAAGAGTAAGAAAGAAGTAAGAAAGAAGTACGAAAGAAGTAAGAAAGAAGTAAGAAAGAAAGAAGTAAGAAAGAAAGAAGTTAGAAAGAAGTTAGAAAGAATTTAGAAATGAGAAAGAAAGAAGAAAGCAAGAAGAAAGAAAGAAAGAAGTAAGAAAGAAGTAAGAAAGAAGTAAGAAAGAAGTAAGAAAGAAGTAAGAAAGAAAGAAAAAAGAAAGAAGTAAGAAAACAGTAAGAAAGAAGTAAGAAAGAAGTAAGAAGGAATGAAGAAAGAAGTAAGAAAGAAGAAAGAAGTAAGAAAAAAGTAAGAAAGAAGTAAGAAAGAAGTAAGAAAGAAGTAAGAAAGAAGTTAAGAAATAAGTAAGAAAGAAGAAAGAAGTAAGAAAGAAGAAAGAAAGAAAGAAGAAGTACGAAAGAAGTAAGAAAGATGTAAGAAAGAAAGAAGTAAAAAGAAGTAAGGAATAAGTAAGAAAGAAGTAAGAAAGAAAGAAGAAAGAAAGAAGAAAGAAAGAAGAAAGAAAGAAGAAAGAAAGAAGAAAGAAAGAAGTTAGAAAGAAGGAAGAAAGAAGTAAGAAAGAAGTAAGAAAAAAGTAAGAAAGAAGTAAGAAAGAAGTAAGAAAGAAGTAAGAAAGAAGTAAGAAAGAAGTAAGAAAGAAGTAAGAAAGAAGTAAGAAAGAAGAAAGAAAGAAGTAAGAAAGAAGTAAGAAAGAAGAAAGAAAGAAGTAAGGAGGAAGAAAGAAAGAAGAAAGAAAGAAGTAAGAAAGAAGTAAGAAAGAAGTAAGAAAGTAGTTAGAAAGAAGTAAGAAAGAAGTAAGAAAGAAGTAAGAAAGTACTTAGAAAGAAGTAAGAAAGAAGTAAGAAAGAAAGAAGAAAGAAAGAAGAAAGAAAAAATAAAAAAGAAGTTAGAAAGTAGTAAGAAAGAAGTAAGAAAGAAGTAAGAAAGAAGAAAGAAAGAAGTAAGAAAGAAGAAAGAAAGAAAGAAGAAAGAAGTAAGAAAGAAGTAAGAAAGAAGTAAGAAAGAAGTTAGAAAGAAGTAAGAAAGAAGTAAGAAAGAAGTAGGAAAGAAAGAAGTAAGAAAGAAGTAAGAAGTAAGAAAGAAAGAAGAAAGAAAGAAGAAAGAAAGAAGAAAGAGAGAAGAAAGAAAGAAGAAAGAAAGAAGAAAGAAAGAGGTAAGAAAGAAGTAAGAAAGTAGTTAGAAAGAAGTAAGAAAGAAAGAAGAAAGAAAGAAGAAAGAAAGAAGAAAGAAAGAAGTTAGAAAGAAAGAAGTAAGAAAGAAATAAGAAAGAAGTAAGAAAGAAGGAAGAAAGAAAGAAGTAAGAAAGAAGAAAGAAAGAAGTAAGAAAGAAGTAAGAAAGTAGTTAGAAAGAAGTAAGAAAGAAAGAAGAAAGAAAGAAGAAAGAAAGAAGAAAGAAAGAAGTAAGAAAGAAGGAAGAAGGAATGAAGAAAGAAGTAAGAAAGAAGAAAGAAAGAAGTAAGAAAGAAGTAAGAAAGAAGAAAGAAAGAAGAAAGAAAGAAGTGAGAAAGAAGAAAGAAAGAAGTAAGAAAGAAAAAAGAAAGAAGTAAGAAAGAAGTAGGAAAGAAGTAAGAAAGTAGTTAGAAAGAATTAAGAAAGAAAGAAGAAAGAAAGAAGAAAGAAAGAAGTTAGAAAGAAGTTAGAAAGAAGTAAGATAGAAGTAAGAAAGAAGAAAGAAAGAAGTAAGAAAGAAGAAAGAAAGAAGTTAGAAAGAAGTAAGAAAGAAGTAAGGAAGAAGTTAGAAAGAAGTATGAAAGAAGTAAGAAAGAAGTAAGAAAGAAGTAAGAAAGAAGTAAGAAAGAAGTAAGAAAGAAGTAAGAAAGAAGTAAGAAAGAAGTAAAGAAAGAAGTACGAAAGAATTAAGAAAGAAGTAAGAAAGAAAGAAGTAAGAAATAAGTAAGAAATTAGTAAGAAAGAAAGAAGAAAGAAAGAAGATAGAAAGAAGAAAAAAGAAGTTAGAAAGAAGTAAGAAAGAAGTAAGAAAGAAGTAAGAAAGAAAGAAGTAAGAAAAAAGTAATAAAGAAGTAAGACAGAAGTAAGAAAGAAAGAAGAAAGAAAGAAGAAAGAAAGAAGAAAGAAAGAAGAAAGAAAGAAGTTAGAAAAAAGTAAGAAAGAAGTAAGAAAGAAGTAAGAAAGAAGTAAGGAAGAAGTAAGGAAGAAGTAAGAAAGTAGAAAGAAAGAAGAAAGAAAGAAGTTAGAAAGAAGTAAGAAAGAAGTAAGAAAGAAGTTAGAAAGAAGTAAGAAAGAAGTAAGAAAGAAGTAAGAAAGAAGTAAGAAAGAATTAAGAAAGAAAGAAGTAAGAAAGAAGTAAGAAATAATTAAGAAAGAAAGAAGTAAGAAAGAAGTAAGAAAGAAGTAAGGAAGAAGTAAGAAAGAAGTAAGAAAGAAGTAAGAAAGAAGTAAGAAAGAAAGAAGTAAAAAGTAAGAAAGAAGTAAGAAAGAAAGAAGTAAGAAAGAAGTAAGAAAGAAGTAAGAAAGAAAGAAGAAAGAAAGAAGGAAGAAAGAAGAAAAAAGAAGTTAGAAAGAAGTAAGAAAGAAGTAAGAAAGAAGTAAGAAAGAAAGAAGTAAGAAAAAAGTAAGAAAGAAGTAAGAAAGAAGTAAGAAAGAAGAAAGAAAGAAGTAAGAAAGAAGAAAGAGAGAAGAAAGAAAGAAGTTAGAAAGAAGTAAGAAAGAAGTAAGAAAGAAGTTAGAAAGAAGTAAGAAAGAATTAAGAAAGAAAGAAGTAAGAAAGAAGTAAGAAATAATTAAGAAAGAAAGAAGTAAGAAAGAAGTTAGGAAGTAGTAAGAAAGAAGTAAGAAAGAAGTAAGAAAGAAGAAAGAAAGAAGTAAGAAAGAAGAAAGAAAGAAAGAAGAAAGAAGTAAGAAAGAAGTAAGAAAGAAGTAAGAAAGAAGTTAGAAAGAAGTAAGAAAGAAGTTAGAAAGAAGTAAGAAAGAAAGAAGTAAGAAAGAAGTAAGAAGTAAGAAAGAAAGAAGAAAGAAAGAAGAAAGAAAGAAGAAAGAGAGAAGAAAGAAAGAAGAAAGAAAGAAGAAAGAAAGAAGTAAGAAAGAAGTAAGAAAGTAGTTAGAA
The DNA here is from genome assembly GCF_036013475.1 of Columba livia. Classification (NCBI taxonomy): domain Eukaryota; kingdom Metazoa; phylum Chordata; class Aves; order Columbiformes; family Columbidae; genus Columba; species Columba livia. The sequence continues at coordinate 105,475 of NW_027043253.1, forward strand.
AGAAGTAAGAAAGAAAGAAGAAAGAAAGAAGAAAGAAAGAAGAAAGAAAGAAGTTAGAAAGAAAGAAGTAAGAAAGAAATAAGAAAGAAGTAAGAAAGAAGGAAGAAAGAAAGAAGTAAGAAAGAAGTAAGAAAGTAGTTAGAAAGAAGTAAGAAAGAAAGAAGAAAGAAAGAAGAAAGAAAGAAGAAAGAAAGAAGTAAGAAAGAAGGAAGAAGGAATGAAGAAAGAAGTAAGAAAGAAGAAAGAAAGAAGTAAGAAAGAAGAAAGAAAGAAGAAAGAAAGAAGTGAGAAAGAAGAAAGAAAGAAGTAAGAAAGAAAAAAGAAAGAAGTAAGAAAGAAGTAGGAAAGAAGTAAGAAAGAAGTAAGAAAGAAGGAAGAAAGAAAGAAGTAAGAAAGAAGTAAGAAAGTAGTTAGAAAGAATTAAGAAAGAAAGAAGAAAGAAAGAAGAAAGAAAGAAGTTAGAAAGAAGTTAGAAAGAAGTAAGATAGAAGTAAGAAAGAAGAAAGAAAGAAGTAAGAAAGAAGAAAGAAAGAAGTTAGAAAGAAGTAAGAAAGAAATAAGAAAGAATTAAGAAAGAAAGAAGTTAGAAAGAAGTAAGAAAGAAGTAAGGAAGAAGTTAGAAAGAAGTAAGAAAGAAGTAAGAAAGAAGTAAGAAAGAAGTAAGAAAGAAGTAAGAAAGAAGTAAGAAAGAAGTAAGAAAGAAGTAAGAAAGAAGTAAAGAAAGAAGTACGAAAGAATTAAGAAAGAAGTAAGAAAGAAAGAAGTAAGAAATAAGTAAGAAAGTAGTAAGAAAGAAAGAAGAAAGAAAGAAGATAGAAAGAAGAAAAAAGAAGTTAGAAAGAAGTAAGAAAGAAGTAAGAAAGAAGTAAGAAAGAAAGAAGTAAGAAAAAAGTAAGAAAGAAGTAAGACAGAAGTAAGAAAGAAAGAAGAAAGAAAGAAGAAAGAAAGAAAGAAGAAAGAAAGAAGTTAGAAAAAAGTAAGAAAGAAGTAAGAAAGAAGTAAGAAAGAAGTAAGGAAGAAGTAAGGAAGAAGTAAGAAAGTAGAAAGAAAGAAGAAAGAAAGAAGTTAGAAAGAAGTAAGAAAGAAGTAAGAAAGAAGTTAGAAAGAAGTAAGAAAGAAGTAAGAAAGAAGTAAGAAAGAAGTAAGAAAGAATTAAGAAAGAAAGAAGTAAGAAAGAAGTAAGAAATAATTAAGAAAGAAAGAAGTAAGAAAGAAGTAAGAAAGAAGTAAGGAAGAAGTAAGAAAGAAGTAAGAAAGAAGTAAGAAAGAAGTAAGAAAGAAAGAAGTAGAAAGTAAGAAAGAAGTAAGAAAGAAAGAAGTAAGAATGAAGTAAGAAAGAAGTAAGAAAGAAAGAAGAAAGAAAGAAGGAAGAAAGAAGAAAAAAGTTAGAAAGAAGTAAGAAAGAAGTAAGAAAGAAGTAAGAAAGAAGTAAGAAAGAAGAAAGAGAGAAGAAAGAAAGAAGTTAGAAAGAAGTAAGAAAGAAGTAAGAAAGAAGTTAGAAAGAAGTAAGAAAGAAGTAAGAAAGAAGTAAGAAAGAAGTAAGAAAGAAGTAAGAAAGAAGTAAGAAAGAAGTAAGAAAGAAGAAAGAAAGAAGTAAGAAAGAAGTAAGAAAGAAGAAAGAAAGAAGTAAGGAGGAAGAAAGAAAGAAGAAAGAAAGAAGTAAGAAAGAAGTAAGAAAGAAGTAAGAAAGTAGTTAGAAAGAAGTAAGAAAGAAGTAAGAAAGAAGTAAGAAAGTACTTAGAAAGAAGTAAGAAAGAAGTAAGAAAGAAAGAAGAAAGAAAGAAGAAAGAAAAAATAAAAAAGAAGTTAGAAAGTAGTAAGAAAGAAGTAAGAAAGAAGTAAGAAAGAAGAAAGAAAGAAGTAAGAAAGAAGAAAGAAAGAAAGAAGAAAGAAGTAAGAAAGAAGTAAGAAAGAAGTAAGAAAGAAGTTAGAAAGAAGTAAGAAAGAAGTAAGAAAGAAGTAGGAAAGAAAGAAGTAAGAAAGAAGTAAGAAGTAAGAAAGAAAGAAGAAAGAAAGAAGAAAGAAAGAAGAAAGAGAGAAGAAAGAAAGAAGAAAGAAAGAAGAAAGAAAGAAGTAAGAAAGAAGTAAGAAAGTAGTTAGAAAGAAGTAAGAAAGAAAGAAGAAAGAAAGAAGAAAGAAAGAAGAAAGAAAGAAGTTAGAAAGAAAGAAGTAAGAAAGAAATAAGAAAGAAGTAAGAAAGAAGGAAGAAAGAAAGAAGTAAGAAAGAAGTAAGAAAGTAGTTAGAAAGAAGTAAGAAAGAAAGAAGAAAGAAAGAAGAAAGAAAGAAGAAAGAAAGAAGTAAGAAAGAAGGAAGAAGGAATGAAGAAAGAAGTAAGAAAGAAGAAAGAAAGAAGTAAGAAAGAAGTAAGAAAGAAGAAAGAAAGAAGAAAGAAAGAAGTGAGAAAGAAGAAAGAAAGAAGTAAGAAAGAAAAAAGAAAGAAGTAAGAAAGAAGTAGGAAAGAAGTAAGAAAGTAGTTAGAAAGAATTAAGAAAGAAAGAAGAAAGAAAGAAGAAAGAAAGAAGTTAGAAAGAAGTTAGAAAGAAGTAAGATAGAAGTAAGAAAGAAGAAAGAAAGAAGTAAGAAAGAAGAAAGAAAGAAGTTAGAAAGAAGTAAGAAAGAAGTAAGGAAGAAGTTAGAAAGAAGTATGAAAGAAGTAAGAAAGAAGTAAGAAAGAAGTAAGAAAGAAGTAAGAAAGAAGTAAGAAAGAAGTAAGAAAGAAGTAAGAAAGAAGTAAAGAAAGAAGTACGAAAGAATTAAGAAAGAAGTAAGAAAGAAAGAAGTAAGAAATAAGTAAGAAATTAGTAAGAAAGAAAGAAGAAAGAAAGAAGATAGAAAGAAGAAAAAAGAAGTTAGAAAGAAGTAAGAAAGAAGTAAGAAAGAAGTAAGAAAGAAAGAAGTAAGAAAAAAGTAATAAAGAAGTAAGACAGAAGTAAGAAAGAAAGAAGAAAGAAAGAAGAAAGAAAGAAGAAAGAAAGAAGAAAGAAAGAAGTTAGAAAAAAGTAAGAAAGAAGTAAGAAAGAAGTAAGAAAGAAGTAAGGAAGAAGTAAGGAAGAAGTAAGAAAGTAGAAAGAAAGAAGAAAGAAAGAAGTTAGAAAGAAGTAAGAAAGAAGTAAGAAAGAAGTTAGAAAGAAGTAAGAAAGAAGTAAGAAAGAAGTAAGAAAGAAGTAAGAAAGAATTAAGAAAGAAAGAAGTAAGAAAGAAGTAAGAAATAATTAAGAAAGAAAGAAGTAAGAAAGAAGTAAGAAAGAAGTAAGGAAGAAGTAAGAAAGAAGTAAGAAAGAAGTAAGAAAGAAGTAAGAAAGAAAGAAGTAAAAAGTAAGAAAGAAGTAAGAAAGAAAGAAGTAAGAAAGAAGTAAGAAAGAAGTAAGAAAGAAAGAAGAAAGAAAGAAGGAAGAAAGAAGAAAAAAGAAGTTAGAAAGAAGTAAGAAAGAAGTAAGAAAGAAGTAAGAAAGAAAGAAGTAAGAAAAAAGTAAGAAAGAAGTAAGAAAGAAGTAAGAAAGAAGAAAGAAAGAAGTAAGAAAGAAGAAAGAGAGAAGAAAGAAAGAAGTTAGAAAGAAGTAAGAAAGAAGTAAGAAAGAAGTTAGAAAGAAGTAAGAAAGAATTAAGAAAGAAAGAAGTAAGAAAGAAGTAAGAAATAATTAAGAAAGAAAGAAGTAAGAAAGAAGTTAGGAAGTAGTAAGAAAGAAGTAAGAAAGAAGTAAGAAAGAAGAAAGAAAGAAGTAAGAAAGAAGAAAGAAAGAAAGAAGAAAGAAGTAAGAAAGAAGTAAGAAAGAAGTAAGAAAGAAGTTAGAAAGAAGTAAGAAAGAAGTTAGAAAGAAGTAAGAAAGAAAGAAGTAAGAAAGAAGTAAGAAGTAAGAAAGAAAGAAGAAAGAAAGAAGAAAGAAAGAAGAAAGAGAGAAGAAAGAAAGAAGAAAGAAAGAAGAAAGAAAGAAGTAAGAAAGAAGTAAGAAAGTAGTTAGAAAGAAGTAAGAAAGAAAGAAGAAAGAAAGAAGAAAGAAAGAAGAAAGAAAGAAGTTAGAAAGAAAGAAGTAAGAAAGAAATAAGAAAGAAGTAAGAAAGAAGGAAGAAAGAAAGAAGTAAGAAAGAAGTAAGAAAGTAGTTAGAAAGAAGTAAGAAAGAAAGAAGAAAGAAAGAAGAAAGAAAGAAGAAAGAAAGAAGTAAGAAAGAAGGAAGAAGGAATGAAGAAAGAAGTAAGAAAGAAGAAAGAAAGAAGTAAGAAAGAAGAAAGAAAGAAGAAAGAAAGAAGTGAGAAAGAAGAAAGAAAGAAGTAAGAAAGAAAAAAGAAAGAAGTAAGAAAGAAGTAGGAAAGAAGTAAGAAAGAAGTAAGAAAGAAGGAAGAAAGAAAGAAGTAAGAAAGAAGTAAGAAAGTAGTTAGAAAGAATTAAGAAAGAAAGAAGAAAGAAAGAAGAAAGAAAGAAGTTAGAAAGAAGTTAGAAAGAAGTAAGATAGAAGTAAGAAAGAAGAAAGAAAGAAGTAAGAAAGAAGAAAGAAAGAAGTTAGAAAGAAGTAAGAAAGAAATAAGAAAGAATTAAGAAAGAAAGAAGTTAGAAAGAAGTAAGAAAGAAGTAAGGAAGAAGTTAGAAAGAAGTAAGAAAGAAGTAAGAAAGAAGTAAGAAAGAAGTAAGAAAGAAGTAAGAAAGAAGTAAGAAAGAAGTAAGAAAGAAGTAAGAAAGAAGTAAAGAAAGAAGTACGAAAGAATTAAGAAAGAAGTAAGAAAGAAAGAAGTAAGAAATAAGTAAGAAAGTAGTAAGAAAGAAAGAAGAAAGAAAGAAGATAGAAAGAAGAAAAAAGAAGTTAGAAAGAAGTAAGAAAGAAGTAAGAAAGAAGTAAGAAAGAAAGAAGTAAGAAAAAAGTAAGAAAGAAGTAAGACAGAAGTAAGAAAGAAAGAAGAAAGAAAGAAGAAAGAAAGAAAGAAGAAAGAAAGAAGTTAGAAAAAAGTAAGAAAGAAGTAAGAAAGAAGTAAGAAAGAAGTAAGGAAGAAGTAAGGAAGAAGTAAGAAAGTAGAAAGAAAGAAGAAAGAAAGAAGTTAGAAAGAAGTAAGAAAGAAGTAAGAAAGAAGTTAGAAAGAAGTAAGAAAGAAGTAAGAAAGAAGTAAGAAAGAAGTAAGAAAGAATTAAGAAAGAAAGAAGTAAGAAAGAAGTAAGAAATAATTAAGAAAGAAAGAAGTAAGAAAGAAGTAAGAAAGAAGTAAGGAAGAAGTAAGAAAGAAGTAAGAAAGAAGTAAGAAAGAAGTAAGAAAGAAAGAAGTAGAAAGTAAGAAAGAAGTAAGAAAGAAAGAAGTAAGAATGAAGTAAGAAAGAAGTAAGAAAGAAAGAAGAAAGAAAGAAGGAAGAAAGAAGAAAAAAGTTAGAAAGAAGTAAGAAAGAAGTAAGAAAGAAGTAAGAAAGAAGTAAGAAAGAAGAAAGAGAGAAGAAAGAAAGAAGTTAGAAAGAAGTAAGAAAGAAGTAAGAAAGAAGTTAGAAAGAAGTAAGAAAGAAGTAAGAAAGAAGTAAGAAAGAAGTAAGAAGGAATGAAGAAAGAAGTAACAAAGAAGTTAGAAAGAAGTAAGAAAGAAGTAAGAAAAAAGTAAAAAAGAAGAAAGAAAGAAGTAAGAATGAGGAAAGAAAGAAGTAAGAAAGAAGTAAGAAAGAAGTAAGAAAGAAGTAAGGAAGAAGTAAGAAAGAAGTAAGAAAGAAGTAAGAAAGAAGTAAGAAAGAAAGAAGTAGAAAGTAAGAAAGAAGTAAGAAAGAAAGAAGTAAGAATGAAGTAAGAAAGAAGTAAGAAAGAAAGAAGAAAGAAAGAAGGAAGAAAGAAGAAAAAAGTAAGAAAGAAGTAAGAAAGAAGTAAGAAAGAAGAAAGAAAGAAGTAAGAAAGAAGAAAGAGAGAAGAAAGAAAGAAGTTAGAAAGAAGTAAGAAAGAAGTAAGAAAGAAGTTAGAAAGAAGTAAGAAAGAAGTAAGAAAGAAGTAAGAAAGAAGTAAGAAGGAATGAAGAAAGAAGTAACAAAGAAGTTAGAAAGAAGTAAGAAAGAAGTAAGAAAAAAGTAAAAAAGAAGAAAGAAAGAAGTAAGAATGAGGAAAGAAAGAAGTAAGAAAGAAGTAAGAAAGAAGTAAGAAAGGAGTAAGAAAGAAAGAAGAAAGAAGTAGGAAAGAAGTAAGAAAGAAGAAAGAAAGAAGTAAGAAAGATGAAAGAAAGAAGTAAGAAAGAAGTAAGAAAGCAGTAAGAAAGAAAGAAGAAAGAAGTAAGAAAAAATTAAGAAGTACGAAATAAGTAAGAAAGAAGTAAGAAAGAAAGAAGTAAGAAAGAAGTCAGAAAGAAGAAAAAAAAAATTAAGAAGGAATGAAGAAAGAAGTAAGAAAGAAGTAAGAAAGAAGTAAGAAAGAAGTTAGAAAGAAATAAGAAAGAAGTAAGAAAGAAGAAAGAAAGAAGTTAGAAAGAAGTAAGATAGAAGTAAGAAGGAAGAAAGAAAGAAGTAAGAAAGAAGAAAGAAAGAAAGAAGAAAGAAAGAAGAAAGAAGTAAGAAAGAAGTAAGAAAGAAGTTAGAAAGAAGTTAGAAAGAAGTAAGAAAGAAGTAAGAAAGAATTAAGAAAGAAAGAAGTAAGAAAGAAGTAAGGAAGAAGTAAGGAAGAAGAAAGAAAGAAAGAAGAAAGAAAGAAGAAAGAAAGAAGAAAGAGAGAAGAAAGAAAGAAGAAAGAAAGAAGTTAGAAAGAAGTAAGAAAGAAGTAAGAAAGAAGTAAGAAAGAAGTAAGAAAGAAGTAAGAAAGAAGTAAGAAAGAAGTAAGAAAGAAAGAAGTAAGAAGTAAGAAAGATGTAAGAAAGATGTAAGAAAGAAAGAAGAAAGAAAGAAGAAAGAAAGAAGAAAGAAAGAAGTTAGAAAGAAGTAAGAAAGAAGTAAGAAAGAAGTAAGAAAGAAGTAAGAAAGAAGTAAGAAAGAAAGAAGAAAGTAGGAAGAAAGTAGGAAGAAAGAAGTAAGAAAGAAGTAAAGAAAGAAGTACGAAAGAAGTAAGAAAGAAGTAAGAAAGAAGTTAGAAAGAAGTAAGAAAGAAGTAAGAAAGAAGTAAGAAAGAAAGAAGTAAGAAAGAAGTAAGAAAGAAGTAAGAAAAAGTCAGAAAGAAGAAAAAAAAAATTAAGAAGGAATGAAGAAAGAAGTAAGAAAGAAGTAAGAAAGAAGTAAGAAAGAAGTTAGAAAGAAATAAGAAAGAAGTAAGAAAGAAGTAAGAAAGAAGTAAGAAAGAAGTAAGAAAGAAAGAAGAAAGAAGTAGGAAAGAAGTAAGAAAGAAGAAAGAAAGAAGTAAGAAAGAAGAAAGAAAGAAGTAAGAAAGAAGTAAGAAACAAGTAAGAAAGAAAGAAGAAAAGAGTAAGAAAGAAGTAAGAAAGAAGTACGAAAGAAGTAAGAAAGAAGTAAGAAAGAAAGAAGTAAGAAAGAAAGAAGTTAGAAAGAAGTTAGAAAGAATTTAGAAATGAGAAAGAAAGAAGAAAGCAAGAAGAAAGAAAGAAAGAAGTAAGAAAGAAGTAAGAAAGAAGTAAGAAAGAAGTAAGAAAGAAGTAAGAAAGAAAGAAAAAAGAAAGAAGTAAGAAAAAAGTAAGAAAGAAGTAAGAAAGAAGTAAGAAGGAATGAAGAAAGAAGTAAGAAAGAAGAAAGAAGTAAGAAAAAAGTAAGAAAGAAGTAAGAAAGAAGTAAGAAAGAAGTAAGAAAGAAGTTAAGAAATAAGTAAGAAAGAAGAAAGAAGTAAGAAAGAAGAAAGAAAGAAAGAAGAAGTACGAAAGAAGTAAGAAAGATGTAAGAAAGAAAGAAGTAAAAAGAAGTAAGGAATAAGTAAGAAAGAAGTAAGAAAGAAAGAAGAAAGAAAGAAGAAAGAAAGAAGAAAGAAAGAAGAAAGAAAGAAGAAAGAAAGAAGTTAGAAAGAAGGAAGAAAGAAGTAAGAAAGAAGTAAGAAAGAAGTAAGAAAGAAGTAAGAAAGAAGTAAGAAAGAAGTAAGAAAGAAGAAAGAAAGAAGTAAGAAAGAAGTAAGAAAGAAGTAAGAAAGAAGAAAGAAAGAAGTAAGAAAGAAGTAAGAAAGAAGAAAGAAAGAAGTAAGGAGGAAGAAAGAAAGAAGAAAGAAAGAAGTAAGAAAGAAGTAAGAAAGAAGTAAGAAAGAAGTAAGAAAGAAGGAAGTAAGAAAGAAGAAAGAAAGAAGAAAGAAAGAATTTAGAAAGAAGTAAGAAAGAAGTAAGAAAGAAGTAAGAAAGTAGTTAGAAAGAAGTAAGAAAGAAGTAAGAAAGAAGTAAGAAAGTACTTAGAAAGAAGTAAGAAAGAAGTAAGAAAGAAAGAAGAAAGAAAGAAGAAAGAAAAAATAAAAAAGAAGTTAGAAAGTAGTAAGAAAGAAGTAAGAAAGAAGTAAGAAAGAAGAAAGAAAGAAGTAAGAAAGAAGAAAGAAAGAAAGAAGAAAGAAGTAAGAAAGAAGTAAGAAAGAAGTAAGAAAGAAGTTAGAAAGAAGTAAGAAAGAAGTAAGAAAGAAGTAAGAAAGAAAGAAGTAAGAAAGAAGTAAGAAGTAAGAAAGAAAGAAGAAAGAAAGAAGAAAGAAAGAAGAAAGAGAGAAGAAAGAAAGAAGAAAGAAAGAAGAAAGAAAGAAGTAAGAAAGAAGTAAGAAAGTAGTTAGAAAGAAGTAAGAAAGAAAGAAGAAAGAAAGAAGAAAGAAAGAAGAAAGAAAGAAGTTAGAAAGAAAGAAGTAAGAAAGAAATAAGAAAGAAGTAAGAAAGAAGGAAGAAAGAAAGAAGTAAGAAAGAAGTAAGAAAGTAGTTAGAAAGAAAGAAGAAAGAAAGAAGAAAGAAAGAAGAAAGAAAGAAGAAAGAAAGAAGTAAGAAAGAAGGAAGAAGGAATGAAGAAAGAAGTAAGAAAGAAGAAAGAAAGAAGTAAGAAAGAAGGAAGAAAGAAGAAAGAAAGAAGTGAGAAAGAAGAAAGAAAGAAGTAAGAAAGAAAAAAGAAAGAAGTAAGAAAGAAGTAGGAAAGAAGTAAGAAAGAAGTAAGAAAGAAGGAAGAAAGAAAGAAGTAAGAAAGAAGTAAGAAAGTAGTTAGAAAGAATTAAGAAAGAAAGAAGAAAGAAAGAAGAAAGAAAGAAGAAAGAAAGAAGTTAGAAAGAAGTAAGAAAGAAGTAAGAAAGAAGTAAGAAAGAAGTAAGAAAGAAGTAAGAAAGAAAGAAGAAAGTAGGAAGAAAGTAGGAAGAAAGAAGTAAGAAAGAAGTAAAGAAAGAAGTACGAAAGAAGTAAGAAAGAAGTAAGAAAGAAGTTAGAAAGAAGTAAGAAAGAAGTAAGAAAGAAGTAAGAAAGAAGTAAGAAAGAAGTAAGAAAGAAGTAAGAAAGAAGTTAGAAAGAAATAAGAAAGAAGTAAGAAAGAAGTAAGAAAGAAGAAAGAAAGAAGTAAGAAAGAAGAAAGAAAGAAGTAAGAAAGAAGTAAGAAACAAGTAAGAAAGAAAGAAGAAAAGAGTAAGAAAGAAGTAAGAAAGAAGTACGAAAGAAGTAAGAAAGAAGTAAGAAAGAAAGAAGTAAGAAAGAAAGAAGTTAGAAAGAAGTTAGAAAGAATTTAGAAATGAGAAAGAAAGAAGAAAGCAAGAAGAAAGAAAGAAAGAAGTAAGAAAGAAGTAAGAAAGAAGTAAGAAAGAAGTAAGAAAGAAGTAAGAAAGAAAGAAAAAAGAAAGAAGTAAGAAAAAGTAAGAAAGAAGTAAGAAAGAAGTAAGAAGGAATGAAGAAAGAAGTAAGAAAGAAGAAAGAAGTAAGAAAAAAGTAAGAAAGAAGTAAGAAAGAAGTAAGAAAGAAGTAAGAAAGAAGTTAAGAAATAAGTAAGAAAGAAGAAAGAAGTAAGAAAGAAGAAAGAAAGAAAGAAGAAGTACGAAAGAAGTAAGAAAGATGTAAGAAAGAAAGAAGTAAAAAGAAGTAAGGAATAAGTAAGAAAGAAGTAAGAAAGAAAGAAGAAAGAAAGAAGAAAGAAAGAAGAAAGAAAGAAGAAAGAAAGAAGAAAGAAAGAAGTTAGAAAGAAGGAAGAAAGAAGTAAGAAAGAAGTAAGAAAGAAGTAAGAAAAAAGTAAGAAAGAAGTAAGAAAGAAGTAAGAAAGAAGAAAGAAAGAAGTAAGAAAGAAGTAAGAAAGAAGTAAGAAAGAAGTAAGAAAGAAGAAAGAAAGAAGTAAGAAAGAAGTAAGAAAGAAGAAAGAAAGAAGTAAGGAGGAAGAAAGAAAGAAGAAAGAAAGAAGTAAGAAAGAAGTAAGAAAGAAGTAAGAAAGAAGTAAGAAAGAAGGAAGTAAGAAAGAAGAAAGAAAGAAGAAAGAAAGAATTAGAAAGAAGTAAGAAAGAAGTAAGAAAGAAGTAAGAAAGTAGTTAGAAAGAAGTAAGAAAGAAGTAAGAAAGAAGTAAGAAAGTACTTAGAAAGAAGTAAGAAAGAAGTAAGAAAGAAAGAAGAAAGAAAGAAGAAAGAAAAAATAAAAAGAAGTTAGAAAGTAGTAAGAAAGAAGTAAGAAAGAAGTAAGAAAGAAGAAAGAAAGAAGTAAGAAAGAAGAAAGAAAGAAAGAAGAAAGAAGTAAGAAAGAAGTAAGAAAGAAGTAAGAAAGAAGTTAGAAAGAAGTAAGAAAGAAGTAAGAAAGAAGTAAGAAAGAAAGAAGTAAGAAAGAAGTAAGAAGTAAGAAAGAAAGAAGAAAGAAAGAAGAAAGAAAGAAGAAAGAGAGAAGAAAGAAAGAAGAAAGAAAGAAGAAAGAAAGAAGTAAGAAAGAAGTAAGAAAGTAGTTAGAAAGAAGTAAGAAAGAAAGAAGAAAGAAAGAAGAAAGAAAGAAGAAAGAAAGAAGTTAGAAAGAAAGAAGTAAGAAAGAAATAAGAAAGAAGTAAGAAAGAAGGAAGAAAGAAAGAAGTAAGAAAGAAGTAAGAAAGTAGTTAGAAAGAAGTAAGAAAGAAAGAAGAAAGAAAGAAGAAAGAAAGAAGAAAGAAAGAAGTAAGAAAGAAGGAAGAAGGAATGAAGAAAGAAGTAAGAAAGAAGAAAGAAAGAAGTAAGAAAGAAGAAAGAAAGAAGAAAGAAAGAAGTGAGAAAGAAGAAAGAAAGAAGTAAGAAAGAAAAAAGAAAGAAGTAAGAAAGAAGTAGGAAAGAAGTAAGAAAGAAGTAAGAAAGAAGGAAGAAAGAAAGAAGTAAGAAAGAAGTAAGAAAGTAGTTAGAAAGAATTAAGAAAGAAAGAAGAAAGAAAGAAGAAAGAAAGAAGTTAGAAAGAAGTTAGAAAGAAGTAAGATAGAAGTAAGAAAGAAGAAAGAAAGAAGTAAGAAAGAAGAAAGAAAGAAGTTAGAAAGAAGTAAGAAAGAAATAAGAAAGAATTAAGAAAGAAAGAAGTAAGAAAGAAGTAAGAAAGAAGTAAGGAAGAAGTAAGAAAGAAAGAAGAAAGAAAGATGAAAGAAAGAAGAAAGAGAGAAGAAAGAAAGAAGAAAGAAAGAAGTTAGAAAGAAGTTAGAAAGAAGTAAGAAAGAAGTAAGGAAGAAGTTAGAAAGAAGTAAGAAAGAAGTAAGAAAGAAGTAATAAAGAAGTAAGAAAGAAGTAAGAAAGAAGTAAGAAAGAAGTAAGAAAGAAGTAAGAAAGAAGTAAAGAAAGAAGTACGAAAGAATTAAGAAAGAAGTAAGAAAGAAAGAAGTAAGAAATAAGTAAGAAAGTAGTAAGAAAGAAAGAAGAAAGAAAGAAGATAGAAAGAAGAAAAAAGAAGTTAGAAAGAAGTAAGAAAGAAGTAAGAAAGAAGTAAGAAAGAAAGAAGTAAGAAAAAAGTAAGAAAGAAGTAAGACAGAAGTAAGAAAGAAAGAAGAAAGAAAGAAGAAAGAAAGAAGAAAGAAAGAAGAAAGAAAGAAGTTAGAAAAAAGTAAGAAAGAAGTAAGAAAGAAGTAAGAAAGAAGTAAGGAAGAAGTAAGGAAGAAGTAAGAAAGTAGAAAGAAAGAAGAAAGAAAGAAGTTAGAAAGAAGTAAGAAAGAAGTAAGAAAGAAGTTAGAAAGAAGTAAGAAAGAAGTAAGAAAGAAGTAAGAAAGAAGTAAGAAAGAATTAAGAAAGAAAGAAGTAAGAAAGAAGTAAGAAATAATTAAGAAAGAAAGAAGTAAGAAAGAAGTAAGAAAGAAGTAAGGAAGAAGTAAGAAAGAAGTAAGAAAGAAGTAAGAAAGAAGTAAGAAAGAAAGAAGTAAAAAGTAAGAAAGAAGTAAGAAAGAAAGAAGTAAGAAAGAAGTAAGAAAGAAGTAAGAAAGAAAGAAGAAAGAAAGAAGGAAGAAAGAAGAAAAGACGTTAGAAAGAAGTAAGAAGAAGTAAGAAAGAAGTAGACAGAAAGAGTGAAGAAAAGTAAGAAAGAAGTAAGCAAGAAGAAAGAAAGAAGAAAGAAAGAAGTAAGAAAGAAGAAAGAGAGAAGAAGAAAGAAGTTAGAAAGAAGTAAGAAAGAAGTAAGAAAGAAGTTAGAAAGAAGTAAGAAAGAATTAAGAAAGAAGAAGTAAGAAAGAAGTACAGAAATACTTAAGAAAGAAAGAAGTAAGAAAGAAGTTAGGAAGTAGTAAGAAAGAAGTAAGAAAGAAAGTAAGAAGAAAGAGAAGAAAGAAGTAAGAAGAAGACAGAAAGAACGAAGAAAGCAGTACAGAAAAGAAGTAAGAAAGAAGTAAGAAGAGTTAGCAAGAAGTACGAAAGAACGTAAGAACGAAGTAAGAACAGAAAGAAGTACGAAGAGAAGTAAGAAAGTACCGACAGAAAGAAGAAAGAAAGAAGACAAGCAAAGAAGAAAGAGAGCAGAAAGACAAGACAGAAAGAAGAAGACCAGAAGTAGAAAGAAGTAGAAAGAAGACAAGAAGAAGAAGAAGAAAGCGCACAAGCACGAAGAAGTAACGAAGACATACGAAAGAAGTAAGAAAGAAGGAGACAGAAAGAAGTCGAAGAAGTAGAAGTAGTTAGAAAGAAGTAAGAAAGAAGAAGAAAGAAGAAGACAGAAAGAAGAAAGAAAGACGTCAGACGAGGAAGAAGGAATTGAAGTAGTAGAAAGAACGAAAGCAGCAAGAAGTAAGAAAGAAGAAAGAAAGACGAAAGAAAGAAGTGAGAAAGAAGCAAGAAAGACAAGTACGAAAGAAAAAGCAAGAAGTAAGAAAGAAGTAGGAAAGAAGTAAGAAAGAAGTAAGCAAGAGGACGAAAGAACGAAGTAAGAACAGAAGTAAGCAAAGTAGTTAGACAAGAATTAAGAAAGAAAGAAGAAGAACGAAGAAAGAAAGAAGTTAGAAGAGTTAGAAAGAAGTAAGATAGAAGTAAGAAAGACGAAGAAAGAAGTAAGAAAGAAGAAGAAAGAAGTTAGAAGAAGTAAGAAAGAAATAAGAAAGAATTAAGAAAGAAGAAGTTAGAAGAAGTAAGAAAGAAGTAAGGAAGAAGTTAGAAGCAGTAAGACAGAAGTCAGAAAGAAGTAAGAAAGAAGTAAGAAAGAAGAAAGAAGTAAGAAAGAGTACGAAAGAAGTAAGAAGAGAAGTACAAGAAGAAGTACGAAGAATAAGAAAGAAGTAAGAAAGAAAGAAGTAAGAAATAAGTAAGAAAGTAGTAAGAAAGAAAGAAGAAGAAAGAAGATAGAAAGAAGAAAAAGAAGTTAGAAAGAAGTAAGAAAGAAGTAAGAAGAAGTAAGAAAGAAAGAAGTAGAAAAAAGTAAGAAAGAAGTAAGAACGAAGTAAGAAAGAACGTAAGGAAGAAGTAAGAAGAAGTAAGAAAGTAGAAAGAAAGACGAAGAAAGAAGTTAGACGAAAGAAGAAGTAAGCAAGAAGTTAGACAGACGTAAGAAGAAGTAAGGAAGAAGTTAGAAAGAAGTAAGAAAGAAGTAAGAAGAAGTAAGAAAGAAGTAAGAAAGAAGTAAGAAAGAAGTAAGACAGAAGTAAGAAAGAGTACAGACAGAAGTAAAGAAAGAAGTACGAAAGAATTAAGAAACGAAGTAAGAAAGAAAGAAGTAAGAAATAAGTAAGAAAGTAGTAAGAAAGAAAGAAGAAAGAAAGCAGATAGAAAGAAGAAAAAGAAGTTAGAAAGAAGAAAGAAAGAAGACAAGACAAGAAAGACGAACAGAAAGAAGTTAGAAAAAAGTAAGAAAGAAGTAAGAAAGAACGTAAGACAGAGTAAGGAAGAAGTAAGGAAGAGTAAGACAGTAGAAACGAAAGAAGAAGAACGAAGTTAGAAGAAGTAAGAAGAAGTAAGAAAGAAGTTAGAAAGAAGTAAGAAGAAGTAAGAAAGAAGTAAGAAAGAAGTAAGAAAGAATTAGAAAGAAAGAAGTAAGAAAGAAGTAAGAAATAATTAAGAAAGAAAGAAGTAAGAAAGAAGTAAGAAAGAAGTAAGGAAAGAAGTAAGAAGAAGTAAGAAGAAGTCAGAAAGAAGTAAGAAGAAGACGTAAACAGTACGAAAGAAGTAAGAAAGAAAGAAGTAAGAAAGAAGTAAGAAGAAGTAAGAACGAAAGAAGAAAGAAAGAAGGAAGAAAGAAGAAAAAGAAGTTAGAAGAAGTAAGAAAGAAGTAAGAAAGAAGTAAGAACGAAAGAAGTAAGACAAAAAGTAAGAAAGAAGTACGAAAGACGTAAGAAAGAAGAACGCAAGAAGTAACGAACGAAGAAAGAGAGAAGAAAGAAAGAAGTTAGAAAGAAGTAAGAAAGAAGTACGAAAGAAGTTAGAAAGAAGTAAGAAAGAAGTAAGAAGAAGTAAGAAAGAAGTAAGAAGGAAGTAAGAAGAAGTAAGAAGGAATGAAGAAAGAAGTAACAAGAAGTTAGCAAGAAGTAAGAAAGAAGTAAGAAAAAGTAAAAAAGAAGAAAGAAAGACAGTAAGAATGAGGAAAGAAAGAAGTAAGAAAGAAGTAAGAAAGAAGTAAGAAGGAGTAAGAAAGAAAGAAGAAAGAAGTAGGAAAGAAGTAAGAAGAAGAAGAAAGAAGTAAGAAAGATGAAAGAAAGAAGTAAGAAAGAAGTAAGAAAGCAGTAAGAAAGAAAGAAGAAAGAAGTAAGAAAAAATTAAGAAGTACGAAATAAGTAAGAAAGAAGTAAGAAAGAAAGAAGTAAGAAAGAAGTCAGAAAGAAGAACAAAAAAATTAAGAAGGAATGAAGAAAGAAGTAAGAAAGAAGTAAGAAAGAAGTAAGAAAGAAGTTAGAAAGAAATAAGAAAGAAGTAAGAAAGAAGAAAGAAAGAAGTTAGAAAGAAGTAAGATAGAAGTAAGAAGGAAGAAAGAAAGAAGTAAGAAAGAAGAAAGAAAGAAAGAAGAAAGACAAGAAGAAAGAAGTAAGAAAGAAGTAAGAAAGAAGTTAGAAAGAAGTTAGAAAGAAGTAAGAAAGAAGTAAGAAAGAATTAAGAAAGAAAGAAGTAAGAAAGAAGTAAGGAAGAAGTAAGGAAGAAGTAAGAAAGAAAGAAGAAAGAAAGAAAGAAGAAGAAAGAAGAAAGAGAGAAGAAAGAAAGAAGAAAGAAAGAAGTTAGAAAGAAGTAAGAAAGAAGTAAGAAAGAAGTTAGAAAGAAGTAAGAAAGAAGTAAGAAAGAAGTAAGAAAGAAGTAAGAAAGAAAGAAGTAAGAAGTAAGAAAGATGTAAGAAAGATGTAAGAAAGAAAGAAGAAAGAAAGAAGAAAGAAAGAAGAAAGAAGAAGTTAGAAAGAAGTAAGAAAGAAGTAAGAAAGAAGTAAGAAAGAAGTAAGAAAGAAGTAAGAAGAAGAAGAAAGTAGGAGAACGTAGGAAGAAAGAAGTAAGAAAGAAGTAAAGAAAGAAGTACGAAAGAAGTAAGAAAGAAGTAAGAAAGAAGTTAGAAAGAAGTAAGAAAGAAGTAAGAAAGAAGTAAGAAAGAAAGAAGTAAGAAAGAAGTAAGAAAGAAGTAAGAAAAAGTCAGAAAGAAGAAAAAAAAAAATTAAGAAGGAATGAAGAAAGAAGTAAGAAAGAAGTAAGAAAGAAGTAAGAAAGAAGTTAGAAAGAAATAAGAAAGAAGTAAGAAGAAGTAAGAAAGAAGTAAGAAAGAAGTAAGAAAGAAAGAAGAAAGAAGTAGGAAAGAAGTAAGAAAGAAGAAAGAAAGAAGTAAGAAAGAAGAAAGAAAGAAGTAAGAAAGAAGTAAGAAACAAGTAAGAAAGAAAGAAGAAAAGAGTAAGAAAGAAGTAAGAAAGAAAGAAGTAAGAAAGAAGAAGTTAGAAAGAAGTTAGAAAGAATTTAGAAATGAGAAAGAAAGAAGAAAGCAAGAAGAAAGAAAGAAAGAAGTAAGAAAGAAGTAAGAAAAGAAGTAAGAAAGAAGTAAGAAAGAAGTAAGAAAGAAAGAAAAAGAAAGAAGTAAGAAAAAAGTAAGAAAGAAGTAAGAAAGAAGTAAGAAGGAATGAAGAAATAAGTAAGAAAGAAGTAAGAAAAAAGTAAGAAAGAAGTAAGAAAGAAGTAAGAAAGAAGTAAGAAAGAAGTTAAGAAATAAGTAAGAAGAAGAAAGAAGTAAGAAAGAAGAAAGAAAGAAAGAAGAAGTACGAAAGAAGTAAGAAAGATGTAAGAAAGAAAGAAGTAAAAAGAAGTAAGGAATAAGTAAGAAAGAAGTAAGAAAGAAAGAAGAAAGAAAGAAGAAAGAAAGAAGAAAGAAAGAAGAAAGAAGAAGAAAGAAAGAAGTTAGAAAGAAGGAAGAAAGAAGTAAGAAAGAAGTAAGAAAGAAGTAAGAAGAAGTAAGAAAGAAGTAAGAAAGAAGTAAGAAAGAAGTAAGAAAGAAGTAAGAAAGAAGTAAGAAGAAGTAAGAAAGAAGAAAGAAAGAAGTAAGAAAGAAGTAAGAAAGAAGAAGAAAGAAGTAAGGAGGAAGAAAGAAAGAAGAAAGAAAGAAGTAAGAAAGAAGTAAGAAAGAAGTAAGAAAGAAGTAAGAAAGAAGGAAGTAAGAAAGAAGAAAGAAAGAAGAAAGAAAGAATTTAGAAAGAAGTAAGAAAGAAGTAAGAAAGAAGTAAGAAAGTAGTTAGAAAGAAGTAAGAAAGAAGTAAGAAAGAAGTAAGAAAGTACTTAGAAAGAAGTAAGAAGAAGTAAGAAGAACGAAGAAAGAAGAAGAAAGAAAAAATAAAAAGAAGTTAGAAAGTAGTAAGAAAGAAGTAAGAAAGAAGTAAGAAGAAGAAAGAAAGAAGTAAGAAAGAAGAAAGAAAGAAAGAAGAAAGAGTAAGAAAGAAGTAAGAAAGAAGTAAGAAAGAAGTTAGAAGAAGTAAGAAAGAAGTAAGAAAGAAGTAAGAAAGAAAGAAGTAAGAAAGAAGTAAGAAGTAAGAAAGAAAGAAGAAAGAAAGAAGAAAGAAAGAAGAAAGAGAGAAGAAAGAAAGAAGAAAGAAAGAAGAAAGAAAGAAGTAAGAAAGAAGTAAGAAAGTAGTTAGAAAGAAGTAAGAAAGAAAGAAGAAAGAAAGAAGAAAGAAAGAAGAAAGAAAGAAGTTAGAAAGAAAGAAGTAAGAAAGAAATAAGAAAGAAGAGAAGAAGGAAGAAGAAAGAAGTAAGAAGAAGTAAGAAAGTAGTTAGAAAGAAAGAAGAAAGAAAGAAGAAAGAAAGAAGAAAGAAAGAAGAAAGAAAGAAGTAAGAAAGAAGGAAGAAGGAATGAAGAAAGAAGTAAGAAAGAAGAAAGAAAGAAGTAAGAAGAAGGAAGAAAGAAGAAAGAAAGAAGTGAGAAAGAAGAAAGAAAGAAGTAAGAAGAAAAAAAGAAAGAAGTAAGAAAGAAGTAGGAAAGAAGTAAGAAAGAAGTAAGAAAGAAGGAGAAAGAAGAAGTAAGAAGAACGTAAGAAAGTAGTTAGAAAGAATTAAGAAAGAAAGAAGAAAGAAAGAAGAAAGAAAGAAGTTAGAAAGAAGTTAGAAAGAAGTAAGATAGAAGTAAGAAAGAAGAAAGAAAGAAGTAAGAAAGAAGAAAGAAAGAAGTTAGAAAGAAGTAAGAAAGAAATAAGAAAGAATTAAGAAAGAAAGAAGTAAGAAAGAAGTAAGAAAGAAGTAAGGAAGAAGTAAGAAAGAAAGAAGAAAGAAAGATGAAGAAAGAAGAAAGAGAGAAGAAAGAAAGAAGAAAGAAAGAAGAAAGAAAGAAGTTAGAAAGAAGTAAGAAGAAGTAAGGAAGAAGTTAGAAAGAAGTAAGAAAGAAGTAAGAAAGAAGTAAGAAAGAAGTAAGAAAGAAGTAAGAAAGAAGTAAGAAAGAAGTAAGAAAGAAGTAAGAAAGAAGTAAGAAAGAAGTAAAGAAAGAAGTACGAAAGAATTAAGAAAGAAGTAAGAAAGAAAGAAGTAAGAAATAAGTAAGAAAGTAGTAAGAAAGAAAGAAGAAAGAAAGAAGATAGAAAGAAGAAAAAAGAAGTTAGAAAGAAGTAAGAAAGAAGTAAGAAAGAAAGAAGTAAGAAAAAAGAAAGAAAGAAGTAAGACAGAAGTAAGAAAGAAAGAAGAAGAAAGAAGAAGAAAGAAGAAAGAAGAAGACAGAAAGAAAGAAGAAAGAAAGAAGTTAGAAAAAAGTAAGAAAGAAGTAAGAAAGAAGTAAGAAAGAAGTAAGGAAGAAGTAAGGAAGAAGTAAGAAAGTAGAAAGAAGAAGAAAGAAAGAAGTTAGAAGAAGTTAGAAAAAAGTAAGAAAGAAGTAAGAAAGAAGTAAGAAAGAAGTAAGGAAGAAGTAAGGAAGAAGTAAGAAAGTAGAAAGAAAGAAGAAAGAAAGAAGTTAGAAAGAAGTAAGAAAGAAGTAAGAAAGAAGTTAGAAAGAAGTAAGAAAGAAGTAAGAAAGAAGTAAGAAAGAAGTAAGAAAGAATTAAGAAAGAAAGAAGTAAGAAAGAAGTAAGAAATAATTAAGAAAGAAAGAAGTAAGAAAGAAGTAAGAAAGAAGTAAGGAAGAAGTAAGAAAGAAGTAAGAAAGAAGTAAGAAAGAAGTAAGAAAGAAAGAAGTAAAAAGTAAGAAAGAAGTAAGAAAGAAAGAAGTAAGAAAGAAGTAAGAAAGAAGAAAAAAGAAGTTAGAAAGAAGTAAGAAAGAAGTAAGAAAGAAGTAAGAAAGAAAGAAGTAAGAAAGAAGTAAGAAAGAAGTAAGAAAGAAAGAAGAATGAAAGAAGGAAGAAAGAAGAAAAAAGTTAGAAAGAAGTAAGAAAGAAGTAAGAAAGAAGTAAGAAAGAAAGAAGTAAGAAAAAAGTAAGAAAGAAGTAAGAAAGAAGTAAGAAAGAAGAAAGAAAGAAGTAAGAAAGAAGAAAGAGAGAAGAAAGAAAGAAGTTAGAAAGAAGTAAGAAAGAAGTAAGAAAGAAGTTAGAAAGAAGTAAGAAAGAAGTGAGAAAGAAGTAAGAAAGAAGTAAGAAAGAAGAAAGAAAGAAGTAAGAAAGAAGAAAGAAAGAAGTAAGAAAGAAGTAAGAAAGAAGTAAGAAAGAAGTAAGAAAGAAGTAAGAAAGAAGTAAGAAAGAAGTAAGAAAGAAAGAAGAAAGAAGTAAGAAAGAAGTAAGAAAGAAGTTAGAAAGAAGTAAGAAAGAAGTAAGAAAGAAGAAAGAAAGAAGTAAGAAAGAAGTAAGAAAGAAGTAAGAAAAAAGTCAGAAAGAAGAAAAAAAAAATTAAGAAGGAATGAAGAAAGAAGTAAGAAAGAAGTAAGAAAGAAGTAAGAAAGAAGTTAGAAAGAAATAAGAAAGAAGTAAGAAAGAAGTAAGAAAGAAGTAAGAAAGAAGTAAGAAAGAAAGAAGAAAGAAGTAGGAAAGAAGTAAGAAAGAAGAAAGAAAGAAGTAAGAAAGAAGAAAGAAAGAAGTAAGAAAGAAGTAAGAAAGAAGTAAGAAAGAAAGAAGAAAAGAGTAAGAAAGAAGTAAGAAAGAAGTACGAAAGAAGTAAGAAAGAAGTAAGAAAGAAGAAAGAAAGAAGTAAGAAAGAAGTAAGAAAGAAGTAAGAAAGAAGTAAAAAAGAAGAAAGAAAGAAGTAAGAAAGAAGTAAGAAAGAAGAAAGAAAGAAGTAAGGAGGAAGAAAGAAAGAAGAAAGAAAGAAGTAAGAAAGAAGTAAGAAAGAAGTAAGAAAGAAGTAAGAAAGAAGGAAGTAAGAAAGAAGAAAGAAAGAAGAAAGAAAGAATTTAGAAAGAAGTAAGAAAGAAGTAAGAAAGAAGTAAGAAAGTAGTTAGAAAGAAGTAAGAAAGAAGTAAGAAAGAAGTAAGAAAGTACTTAGAAAGAAGTAAGAAAGAAGTAAGAAAGAAAGAAGAAAGAAAGAAGAAAGAAAAAATAAAAAAGAAGTTAGAAAGTAGTAAGAAAGAAGTAAGAAAGAAGTAAGAAAGAAGAAAGAAAGAAGTAAGAAAGAAGAAAGAAAGAAAGAAGAAAGAAGTAAGAAAGAAGTAAGAAAGAAGTAAGAAAGAAGTTAGAAAGAAGTAAGAAAGAAGTAAGAAAAAAATAAGAAAGAAAGAAATAAGAAAGAAGTAAGAAGTAAGAAAGAAAGAAGAAAGAAAGAAGAAAGAAAGAAGAAAGAGAGAAGAAAGAAAGAAGAAAGAAAGAAGAAAGAAAGAAGTAAGAAAGAAGTAAGAAAGTAGTTAGAAAGAAGTAAGAAAGAAAGAAGAAAGAAAGAAGAAAGAAAGAAGAAAGAAAGAAGTTAGAAAGAAAGAAGTAAGAAAGAAATAAGAAAGAAGTAAGAAAGAAGGAAGAAAGAAAGAAGTAAGAAAGAAGTAAGAAAGTAGTTAGAAAGAAGTAAGAAAGAAAGAAGAAAGAAAGAAGAAAGAAAGAAGAAAGAAAGAAGTAAGAAAGAAGGAAGAAGGAATGAAGAAAGAAGTAAGAAAGAAGAAAGAAAGAAGTAAGAAAGAAGAAAGAAAGAAGAAAGAAAGAAGTGAGAAAGAAGAAAGAAAGAAGTAAGAAAGAAAAAAGAAAGAAGTAAGAAAGAAGTAGGAAAGAAGTAAGAAAGAAGTAAGAAAGAAGGAAGAAAGAAAGAAGTAAGAAAGAAGTAAGAAAGTAGTTAGAAAGAATTAAGAAAGAAAGAAGAAAGAAAGAAGAAAGAAAGAAGTTAGAAAGAAGTTAGAAAGAAGTAAGATAGAAGTAAGAAAGAAGAAAGAAAGAAGTAAGAAAGAAGAAAGAAAGAAGTTAGAAAGAAGTAAGAAAGAAATAAGAAAGAATTAAGAAAGAAAGAAGTAAGAAAGAAGTAAGAAAGAAGTAAGGAAGAAGTAAGAAAGAAAGAAGAAAGAAAGATGAAAGAAAGAAGAAAGAGAGAAGAAAGAAAGAAGAAAGAAAGAAGAAAGAAAGAAGTTAGAAAGAAGTAAGAAAGAAGTAAGGAAGAAGTTAGAAAGAAGTAAGAAAGAAGTAAGAAAGAAGTAAGAAAGAAGTAAGAAAGAAGTAAGAAAGAAGTAAGAAAGAAGTAAGAAAGAAGTAAGAAAGAAGTAAAGAAAGAAGTACGAAAGAATTAAGAAAGAAGTAAGAAAGAAAGAAGTAAGAAATAAGTAAGAAAGTTGTAAGAAAGAAAGAAAAAAGAAAGAAGTAAGAAAAAAGTAAGAAAGAAGTAAGAAAGAAGTAAGAAGGAATGAAGAAATAAGTAAGAAAGAAGAAAGAAGTAAGAAAAAAGTAAGAAAGAAGTAAGAAAGAAGTTAAGAAATAAGTAAGAAAGAAGAAAGAAGTAAGAAAGAAGAAAGAAAGAAAGAAGAAGTACGAAAGAAGTAAGAAAGATGTAAGAAAGAAAGAAGTAAAAAGAAGTAAGGAATAAGTAAGAAAGAAGTAAGAAAGAAAGAACAAAGAAAGAAGAAAGAAAGAAGAAAGAAAGAAGTTAGAAAGAAGTTAGAAAGAAGGAAGAAAGAAGTAAGAAAGAAGTAAGAAAGAAGAAAGAAAGAAGTAAGAAAGAAGTAAGAAAGAAGTAAGAAAGAAGTAAGAAAGAAGTAAGAAAGAAGTAAGAAAGAAGAAAGAAAGAAGTAAGAAAGAAGTAAGAAAGAAGAAAGAAAGAAGTAAGGAGGAAGAAAGAAAGAAGAAAGAAAGAAGTAAGAAAGAGGTAAGAAAGAAGTAAAAAAGAAGTAAGAAAGAAGGAAGTAAGAAAGAAGAAAGAAAGAAGAAAGAAAGAATTTAGAAAGAAGTAAGAAAGAAGTAAGAAAGAAGTAAGAAAGTAGTTAGAAAGAAGTAAGAAAGAAGTAAGAAAGAAGTAAGAAAGTAGTTAGAAAGAAGTAAGAAAGAAGTAAGAAAGAAAGAAGAAAGAAAGAAGAAAGAAAAAATAAAAAAGAAGTTAGAAAGTAGTAAGAAAGAAGTAAGAAAGAAGTAAGAAAGAAGAAAGAAAGAAGTAAGAAAGAAGCAATAAAGAAAGAAGAAAGAAGTAAGAAAGAACTAAGAAAGAAGTAAGAAAGAAGTTAGAAAGAAGTAAGAAAGAAGTAAGAAAGAAGTAAGAAAGAAAGAAGTAAGAAAGAAGTAAGAAGTAAGAAAGAAAGAAGAAAGAAAGAAGAAAGAAAGAAGAAAGAGAGAAGAAAGAAAGAAGAAAGAAAGAAGAAAGAAAGAAGTAAGAAAGAAGTTAGAAAGAAAGAAGTAAGAAAGAAATAAGAAAGAAGTAAGAAAGAAGGAAGAAAGAAAGAAGTAAGAAAGAAGTAAGAAAGTAGTTAGAAAGAAGTAAGAAAGAAAGAAGAAAGAAAGAAGAAAGAAAGAAGAAAGAAAGAAGTTAGAAAGAAAGAAGTAAGAAAGAAATAAGAAAGAAGTAAGAAAGAAGGAAGAAAGAAAGAAGTAAGAAAGAAGTAAGAAAGTAGTTAGAAAGAAGTAAGAAAGAAAGAAGAAAGAAAGAAGAAAGAAAGAAGAAAGAAAGAAGTAAGAAAGAAGGAAGAAGGAATGAAGAAAGAAGTAAGAAAGAAGAAAGAAAGAAGTAAGAAAGAAGAAAGAAAGAAGAAAGAAAGAAGTGAGAAAGAAGAAAGAAAGAAGTAAGAAAGAAAGAAGTAAGAAAAAAGTAAGAAAGAAGTAAGAAAGAAAGAAGAAAGAAAGAAGGAAGAAAGAAGAAAAAAGAAGTTAGAAAGAAGTAAGAAAGAAGTAAGAAAGAAGTAAGAAAGAAAGAAGTAAGAAAAAAGTAAGAAAGAAGTAAGAAAGAAGTAAGAAAGAAGAAAGAAAGAAGTAAGAAAGAAGAAAGAGAGAAGAAAGAAAGAAGTTAGAAAGAAGTAAGAAAGAAGTAAGAAAGAAGTTAGAAAGAAGTAAGAAAGAAGTGAGAAAGAAGTAAGAAAGAAGTAAGAAAGAAGTAAGAAAGAAGTTAGAAAGAAGTAAGAAAGAAGTAAGAAAGAAGTAAGAAAGTAGTTAGAAAGAATTAAGAAAGAAAGAAGAAAGAAAGAAGAAAGAAAGAAGTTAGAAAGAAGTTAGAAAGAAGTAAGATAGAAGTAAGAAAGAAGAAAGAAAGTAAGAAAGAAGAAAGAAAGAAAGAAGAAAGAAGTAAGAAAGAAGTAAGAAAGAAGTAAGAAAGAAGTTAGAAAGAAGTTAGAAAGAAGTAAGAAAGAAGTAAGAAAGAAGTAAGGAAGAAGTAAGAAAGAAAGAAGAAAGAAAGAAGAAAGAAAGAAGAAAGAGAGAAGAAAGAAAGAAGAAAGAAAGAAGAAAGAAAGAAGTTAGAAAGAAGTAAGAAAGAAGTAAGAAAGAAGTTAGAAAGAAGTAAGAAAGAAGTAAGAAAGAAGTAAGAAAGAAGTAAGAAAGAAGTAAGAAAGAAAGAAGTAAGAAATAAGTAAGAAAGTAGTAAGAAAGAAAGAAAGAAAGAAGAAAGAAAGAAGAAAAAAGAAGTTAGAAAGAAGTAAGAAAGAAGTAAGAAAGAAGTAAGAAAGAAAGAAGTAAGAAAAAAGTAAGAAAGAAGTAAGAAAGAAGTAAGAAAGAAGTAAGAAAGAATAAGAAAGAAGTAAGAAAGAAGTAAGAAAGAAGTAAGAAAGAAGTAAGAAAGAAGTAAGAAAGAAAGAAGAAAGAAAGAAGAAAGAAAGAAGAAAGAGAGAAAGAAGAAAGAAAGAAGTTAGAAAGAAGTAAGAAAGAAGTAAGAAAGAAGTAAGAAAGAAGTAAGGAAGAAGTAAGGAAGAAGTAAGAAAGAAGAAAGAAAGAAGAAAGAAAGAAGTTAGAAAGAAGTAAGAAAGAAGTAAGAAAGAAGTTAGAAAGAAGTTAGAAAGAAGTAAGAAAGAAGTAAGAAAGAAGTAAGAAAGAAGTAAGAAAGAAGTAAGAAAGAATTAAGAAAGAAAGAAGTAAGAAAGAAGTAAGAAATAATTAAGAAAGAAAGAAGTAAGAAAGAAGTAAGAAAGAAGTAAGGAAGAAGTAAGAAAGAAGTAAGAAAGAAGTAAGAAAGAAGTAAGAAAGAAAAAAGTAAAAAGTAAGAAAGAAGTAAGAAAGAAAGAAGTAAGAAAGAAGTAAGAAAGAAGTAAGAAAGAAAGAAGAAAGAAAGAAGGAAGAAAGAAGAAAAAAGAATTTAGAAAGAAGTAAGAAAGAAGTAAGAAAGAAGTAAGAAAGAAAGAAGTAAGAAAAAAGTAAGAAAGAAGTAAGAAAGAAGTAAGAAAGAAGAAAGAAAGAAGTAAGAAAGAAGAAAGAAAGAAGAAAGAAAGAAGTTAGAAAGAAGTAAGAAAGAAGTAAGAAAGAAGTTAGAAAGAAGTAAGAAAGAAGTGAGAAAGAAGTAAGAAAGAAGTAAGAAAGAAGAAAGAAAGAAGTAAGAAAGAAGTAAGAAAGAAGTAAGAAAGAAGTAAGAAAGAAGTAAGAAAGAAGTAAGAAAGAAGTAAGAAAGAAGTAAGAAAGAAGTAAGTAAGAAGAAAGAAAGAAGAAAGAAAGAAGTTAGAAAGAAGAAAGAAAGAAGTAAAAAAGAAGTAAGAAAGAAGAAAGAAAGAAAGAAGTAAGAAAGAAGAAAGAAAGAAGAAAGAAAGAAATAAGAAAGAAGTAAGAAAGAAGTAAGAAAGAAATAAGAAAGAAAGAATAAAGAAAGAAGAGAAAAAGAAGAAAGAAAGAAGTTAGAAAGAAGAAAGAAGAAAGAAAGAAGAAAGAAAGAAGAAAGAAAGAAGTTAGAAAGAAGTAAGAAAGAAGTAAGAAAGAAGGAAGAAAGAAGTTAGAAAGAAGTAAGAAAGAAGTAAGAAAGAAGTAAGAAAGAAGTAAGAAAGAAAGAAGTAAGAAGTAAGAAGTAAGAAAGAAGAAAGAAGTAAGAATTAAGAAAGAAGAAAGAAGTAAGAAAGAAGAAAGAAAGAAGAAAGAAAGAAGAAAGAAAGAAGAAAGAAAAAAGTATGAAAGAAGTAAGAAAGAAGTAAGAAAGAAAGAAGTAAGAAATAAGTAAGAAAGAAGCAAGAAAGAAGTCAGAAAGAAGAAAAAAAAAAATTAAGAAGGAATGAAGAAAGAAGTAAGAAAGAAGTAAGAAAGAAGTAAGAAAGAAGTTAGAAAGAAATAAGAAAGAAGTAAGAAAGAAGTAAAAAAGAAGTAAGAAAGAAAGAAGAAAGAAGTAAGAAAGAAGTAAGAAAGAAGGAAGAAGGAATGAAGAAAGAAGTAAGAAAGAAGAAAGAAGGAAGTAAGAAAGAAGAAAGAAAGAAGTAAGAAAGAAAGAAGAAAGAAAGAAGTAAGAAAGAAGTAAGAAAGTAGTTAGAAAGAAGTAAGAAAGAAGTAAAAAAGAAGTAAGAAAGAAGAAAGAACAAAGTAAGAAAGAAGAAAGAAAGAAGAAAGAAAGAAGTAAGAAAGAAGAAAGAAAGAAGTAAAAAAGAAGTAAGAAAGAAGAAAGAAAGAAGTAAGAAAGAAGAAAGAAAGAAGAAAGAAAGAAATAAGAAAGAAGTAAGAAAGAAGTAAAAAAGAAGTAAGAAAGAAAGAATAAAGAAAGAAGAGAGAAAGAAGAAAGAAAGAAGTTAGAAAGAAGAAAGAAAGAAGAAAGAAAGAAGAAAGAAAGAAGTTAGAAAGAAGTAAGAAAGAAGTAAGAAAGAAGGAAGAAAGAAGTTAGAAAGAAGTTA
Organism: Columba livia; assembly: GCF_036013475.1. NCBI lineage: Eukaryota > Metazoa > Chordata > Aves > Columbiformes > Columbidae > Columba > Columba livia. Next base: position 131,209 of record NW_027043253.1, read on the forward strand.
GAAAGAAGTAAGAAAGAAGTAAGAAAGAAGTAAGAAAGAAGTAAGAAAGAAGTAAGAAAGAAAGAAGTAAGAAGTAAGAAGTAAGAAAGAAGAAAGAAGTAAGAATTAAGAAAGAAGAAAGAAGTAAGAAAGAAGAAAGAAAGAAGAAAGAAAGAAGAAAGAAAGAAGAAAGAAAAAAGTATGAAAGAAGTAAGAAAGAAGTAAGAAAGAAAGAAGTAAGAAATAAGTAAGAAAGAAGCAAGAAAGAAGTCAGAAAGAAGAAAAAAAAAATTAAGAAGGAATGAAGAAAGAAGTAAGAAAGAAGTAAGAAAGAAGTAGGAAAGAAGTTAGAAAGAAATAAGAAAGAAGTAAGAAAGAAGTAAAAAAGAAGTAAGAAAGAAAGAAGAAAGAAGTAAGAAAGAAGTAAGAAAGAAAGAAGAAGGAATGAAGAAAGAAGTAAGAAAGAAGAAAGAAAGAAGTAAGAAAGAAGAAAGAAAGAAGTAAGAAAGAAAGAAGAAAGAAAGAAGTAAGAAAGAAGTAAGAAAGTAGTTAGAAAGAAGTAAGAAAGAAAGAAGTAAGAAAGAAGAAAGAAAGAAAGAAGAAAGAGTTAAGAAAGAAGTTAGAAAGAAGTAAGAAAGAAGTAAGAAAAAAGTAAGAAAGAAGAAAGAAATAAGTAAGAATGAGGAAAGAAAGAAGTAAGAAAGAAGTAAGAAAGAAGTAAGAAAGGAGTAAGAAAGAAAGAAGAAAGAAGTAGGAAAGAAGTAAGAAAGAAGAAAGAAAGAAGTAAGAAAGATGAAAGAAAGAAGTAAGAAAGAAGTAAGAAAGAAAGAAGTAAGAAAGAAGTTAGTAAGAAGTAAGAAAGAAAGAAGTAAGAAAGAAGTAATAAAGAAGAAAAAAAAATTAAGAAGGAATGAAGAAAGAAGTAAGACAGAAGTAAGAAAGAAGTAAGAAAGAAGTAAGAAATAAGTAAGAAAGAAGTAAGAAAGAAGGAAGAAGGAATGAAGAAAGAAGTAAGAAAGAAGAAAGAAAGAAGTAAGAAAGAAGAAAGAAAGAAGAAAGAAAGAAGTAAGAAAGAAGAAAGAAAGAAGTAAGAAAGAAAAAGAAAGAAGCAAGAAAGAAGTAAGAAAGAAGTAAGAAAGAAGTAAGAAATAAGTAAGAAAGAAGTAAGAAAGAAGGAAGAAGGAATGAAGAAAGAAGTAAGAAAGAAGAAAGAAAGAAGTAAGAAAGAAGAAAGAAAGAAGAAAGAAAGAAGTAAGAAAGAAGTAAGAAAGAAGTAAGAAAGAAAGAAGAAAGAAAGAAGAAATAAAGAAGAAAAAAGAAGTTAGAAAGAAGTAAGAAAGAAGTCAGAAAGAAGAAAAAAAAAATTAAGAAGGAATGAAGAAAGAAGTAAGAGAGAAGTAAGAAAGAAGAAAGAAAGAAGTTAGAAAGAAGTAAGAAAGAAGTAAGAAAGAAGTAAGAAAGAAGTTAGAAAGAAGTAAGAAAGAAGTTAGAAAGAAGTAAGAAAGAAGTAAGAAAGAAGTAAGAAAGAAAGAAGAAAGAAAGAAGAAAGAAAGTAGAAAGAAGTAAGAAGTAAGAAAGAAGTAAGAAAGAAGTAAGAAAGAAAGAAGAAAGAAAGAAGAAAGAAAGAAGAAAGAAAGAAAGAAAGAAAGAAGAAAGAAAGAAGAAAGAAAGAAGTTAGAAAGAAGTTAGAAAGAAGTAAGAAAGAAGAGAGAAAGAAAGAAGTAAGAAAGAAATAAGAAAGAAGTTAGAAAGAAGTTAGAAAGAATTTAAAAATAAGAAAGAAAGAAGAAAGCAAGAAGAAAGAAAGAATGAAGTAAGAAAGAAGTAAGAAAGGAGTAAGAAATAAAGAAGAAAGAAAGAAGAAAGAAAGAAGAAAGAAAGAAGTAAGAAAGAAGTAAGAAAGAAGTAAGAAAGAAGTAAGGAGGAATGAAGAAAGAAGTAAGAAAGAAGTAAGAAAGAAGTAAGAAAGAAGTAAGAAAGAAGTAAGAAAGAAGTAAGACAGAAGAAAGAAGTAAGAAAGAAGAAAGAAAGAAGTAAGAAAGAAGAAAGAAAGAAGAAAGAAAGAAGTAAGAAAGAAGAAAGAAAGAAGTAAGAAAGAAAAAGAAAGTAGTAAGAAAGAAGTAAGAAAGAAGTAAGAAAGAAAGAAGAAAGAAAGAAGAAATAAAGAAGAAAAAAGAAGTTAGAAAGAAGTAAGAAAGAAGTCAGAAAGAAGAAAAAAAAAATTAAGAAGGAATGAAGAAAGAAGTAAGAGAGAAGTAAGAAAGAAGAAAGAAAGAAGTTAGAAAGAAGTAAGAAAGAAGTAAGAAAGAAGTTAGAAAGAAGTAAGAAAGAAGTAAGAAAGAAGTAAGAAAGAAAGAAGAAAGAAAGAAGAAAGAAAGTAGAAAGAAGTAAGAAGTAAGAAAGAAGTAAGAAAGAAGTAAGAAAGAAAGAAGAAAGAAAGAAGAAAGAAAGAAGAAAGAAAGAAAGAAAGAAAGAAAGAAGAAAGAAAGAAGAAAGAAAGAATTTAGAAAGAAGTTAGAAAGAAATAAGAAAGAAGAGAGAAAGAAAGAAGTAAGAAAGAAATAAGAAAGAAGTTAGAAAGAAGTTAGAAAGAATTTAAAAATAAGAAAGAAAGAAGAAAGCAAGAAGAAAGAAAGAATGAAGTAAGAAAGAAGTAAGAAAGGAGTAAAAAATAAAGAAGAAAGAAAGAAGTGAGAAAGAAGAAAGAAAGAAGTAAGAAAGAAGTAAGAAAGAAGTAAGAAAGAAGTAAGGAGGAATGAAGAAAGAAGTAAGAAAGAAGTAAGAAAGAAGTAAGAAAGAAGTAAGAAAGAAGTAAGAAAGAAGTAAGAAAGAAGTAAGACAGAAGAAAGAAGTAAGAAAGAAGAAAGAAAGAAGTAAGAAAGAAGAAAGAAAGAAAGACGAAAGAAGTAAGAAAGAAGTAAGAAAGTAGTTAGAAAGAAGTAAGAAAGAAAGAAGAAAGAAAGAAGAAAGAAGTAAGAAAGAAGTAAGAAAGAAGAAAAAAGAAAGAAGAAAGAAGTAAGAAAGAAGTAAGAAAGAAGTAAGAAAGAAGTAAGAAAGAAGTAAGAAAGAAGTAAGAAAGAAAGAAGAAAGAAAGAAGAAAGAAGTAAGAAGTAAGAAAGAAGTAAGAAAGAAGTAAGAAAGAAAGAAGAAAGAAAGAAGAAAGAAAGAAAGAAAGAATGAAAGATGAAAGAAAGAAGAAAGAAAGAAGAAAGAAAGAAGAAAGAAAGAAGAAAGAAAGAAAGAAAGAAGAAAGAAAGAAGGAAGAAGAAAGAAAGAAAGAAAGAAAGAAAAAGTGAGAAAGAAGTAAGAAAGAAGTAAGAAAGAAGTTAGAAAGAAGTTAGAAAGAATTTAGAAATAAGAAAGAAAGAAGAAAGCAAGAGGAAAGAAAGAATGAAGTAAGAAAGAAGTAAGAAAGAAGTAAGAAAGAAAGAAGAAAAATGAAGAAAGAAAGAGGAAAGAGAGAAGAAAGAGAGAAGAAAGAAAGAAGAAAGAAAGAACAAAGAAATAAGTAAGAAAGAAGTAAGAAAGAAGTAAGAAAGAAGTAAGGAGGAATGAAGAAAGAAGTAAGAAAGAATTAAGAAAGAAGTAAGAAAGGAAGAAGTAAGAAAGAAGTAAGAAAGAAGTACGAAAGAAGTAAAAAGAAGTAAGAAAGAAAGAAGTAAGAAAGAAGTAAGAAAGAAGTAAGAAAGAAAGAAGAAAGAAAGACGAAAGAAAGAAGAAAAAAGAAGTTAGAAAGAAGTAAGAAAGAAGTAAGAAAGAAGAAATAAGTAAGAAAGAAGAAAGAAAGAAGTAAGAAAGAAGTAAGAAAGCAGTAAGGAGGAATGAAGAAAAAAGTAAGAAAGAAGTAAGAAAGAAGCAAGAAAGAAGTAAGAAAGAAGTAAGAAAGAAGTAAGAAAGAAGTAAGAAAGAAGTAAGAAAGAAAGAAGAAAGAAGTAAGAAAGAAGTAAGAAAGAAGTAAGAAAGAAGTAAGAAAGAAGTAAGAAAGAAGCAAGAAAGAAGTAAGAAAGAAGTAAGAAAGAAGCAAGAAAGAAGTAAGAAAGAAGTAAGAAAGAAGCAAGAAAGAAGTAAGAAAGAAGTAAGAAAGAAGTAAGAAAGAAGTAAGGAAGAAGTAAGAAAGAAGTAAGAAAGAAAGAAGAAAGAAAGAAGAAAGAAAGAAGTTAGAAAGAAGTAAGAAAGAAGTAAGAAAGAAGTTAGAAAGAAGTAAGAAAGAAGTAAGAAAGAAGTAAGAAAGAAGTAAGAAAGAAAGAAGTAAGAAAGAAGAAAGAAAGAAGAAAGAAAGAAGTTAGAAAGAAGTAAGAAAGAAGTAAGAAAGAAGTAAGAAAGAAGAAAGAAAAAAGTAAGAAAGAAGAAAGAAAGAAGTAAGAAAGAAGAAAGAAAGAAGTAAGAAAGAAGTAAGAAAGAAGTAAGAAAGAAGTTAGAAAGAAGTAAGAAAGAAGTAAGAAAGAAGTAAGAAAGAAAGAAGAAAGAAAGAAGAAAGAAAGAAGAAAGAGAGAAGAAAGAAAGAAGAAAGAAAGAAGTAAAAAAGAAGTAAGAAAGAAGAAAGAAGTAAGAAAGAAGAAAAAAAGAAGAAAGAAAGAAGTAAGAAAGAAGTAAGAAAGAAGTAAGAAAGAAGTAAGAAAGAAAGAAGTAAGAAAGAAGAAAGAAAGAAGAAAGAAAGAAGTTAGAAAGAAATAAGAAAGAAGTAAGAAATAACTAAGAAAGAAGCAAGAAAGAAGTTAGAAAGAAGTTAGAAAGAAGTAAGAAAGAAGTCAGAAAGAAGAAAAAAAATTAAGAAGGAATGAAGAAAGAAGTAAGAAAGAAGTAAGAAAGAAGTAAGAAAGAAGTTAGAAAGAAATAAGAAAGAAGTAAGAAAGAAGTAAGAAAGAAGAAAGAAAGAAGTAAGAAAGAAGAAAGAAAGAAGTAAGAAAGAAGTAAGAAAGAACAAAGAAAGAAGTAAGAAAGAAAGAAGAAAGAAGTAGGAAAGAAGTAAGAAAGAAGAAAGAAAGAAGTAAGAAAGAAGTACGAAAGAAGTAAGAAAGAAGTAAGAAAGAAAGAAGTAAGAAAGAAGTAAGAAAGAAAGAATTCAGAAAGAAGTTAGAAAGAATTTAGAAATAAGAAAGAAAGAAGAAAGCAAGAAGAAAGAAAGAAAGAAGTAAGAAAGAAGTAAGAAAGAAGTAAGAAAGAAAGAAGAAAGAAAAAAGAAAGAAAGAAGTAAGAAAGAAGTAAGAAAGAAGAAAGAAAGAAGTAAGAAAGAAGAAAGAAAGAAGTAAGAAAGAAAGAAGAAAGAAGTAAGAAAGAAGTAAGAAAGAAGAAAGAAAGAAGTAAGAAAGAAGTAAGAAAGAAGTAAGAAAGAAGTAAGAAAGAAGTAAGAAAGAAGTTAGAAAGAAGTAAGAAAGAAGTAAGAAAGAAGTAAGAAAGAAGTAAGAAAGAAAGAAGAAAGAAAGAAGAAAGAAAGAAGAAAGAAGTAAGAAGTAAGAAAGAAGTAAGAAAGAAGTAAGAAAGAAAGAAGAAAGAAAGAAGAAAGAAAGAAAGAAAGAATGAAAGATGAAAGAAAGAAGAAAGAAAGAAGAAAGAAAGAAGAAAGAGAGAAGAAAGAAAGAAAGAAAGAAGAAAGAAAGAAGGAAGAAGAAAGAAAGAAAGAAACAAAGAAAAAAGTGAGAAAGAAGTAAGAAAGAAGTAAGAAAGAAGTTAGAAAGAAGTTAGAAAGAATTTAGAAATAAGAAAGAAAGAAGAAAGCAAGAGGAAAGAAAGAATGAAGTAAGAAAGAAGTAAGAAAGAAGTAAGAAAGAAAGAAGAAAAATGAAGAAAGAAAGAGGAAAGAGAGAAGAAAGAGAGAAGAAAGAAAGAAGAAAGAAAGAACAAAGAAATAAGTAAGAAAGAAGTAAGAAAGAAGTAAGAAAGAAGTAAGGAGGAATGAAGAAAGAAGTAAGAAAGAATTAAGAAAGAAGTAAGAAAGGAAGAAGTAAGAAAGAAGTAAGAAAGAAGTACGAAAGAAGTAAAAAGAAGTAAGAAAGAAAGAAGTAAGAAAGAAGTAAGAAAGAAGTAAGAAAGAAAGAAGAAAGAAAGACGAAAGAAAGAAGAAAAAAGAAGTTAGAAAGAAGTAAGAAAGAAGTAAGAAAGAAGAAATAAGTAAGAAAGAAGAAAGAAAGAAGTAAGAAAGAAGTAAGAAAGAAGTAAGAAAGCAGTAAGGAGGAATGAAGAAAAAAGTAAGAAAGAAGTAAGAAAGAAGTAAGAAAGAAGTAAGAAAGAAGTAAGAAAGAAAGAAGAAAGAAGTAAGAAAGAAGTAAGAAAGAAGCAAGAAAGAAGTAAGAAAGAAGTAAGAAAGAAGTAAGAAAGAAGTAAGAAAGAAGTAAGAAAGAAAGAAGAAAGAAGTAAGAAAGAAGTAAGAAAGAAGTAAGAAAGAAGTAAGAAAGAAGTAAGAAAGAAGCAAGAAAGAAGTAAGAAAGAAGTAAGAAAGAAGCAAGAAAGAAGTAAGAAAGAAGTAAGAAAGAAGCAAGAAAGAAGTAAGAAAGAAGTAAGAAAGAAGTAAGAAAGAAGTAAGGAAGAAGTAAGAAAGAAGTAAGAAAGAAAGAAGAAAGAAAGAAGAAAGAAAGAAGTTAGAAAGAAGTAAGAAAGAAGTAAGAAAGAAGTTAGAAAGAAGTAAGAAAGAAGTAAGAAAGAAGTAAGAAAGAAGTAAGAAAGAAAGAAGTAAGAAAGAAGAAAGAAAGAAGAAAGAAAGAAGTTAGAAAGAAGTAAGAAAGAAGTAAGAAAGAAGTAAGAAAGAAGAAAGAAAAAAGTAAGAAAGAAGAAAGAAAGAAGTAAGAAAGAAGAAAGAAAGAAAGAAGAAAGAAGTAAGAAAGAAGTAAGAAAGAAGTTAGAAAGAAGTAAGAAAGAAGTAAGAAAGAAGTAAGAAAGAAAGAAGAAAGAAAGAAGAAAGAAAGAAGAAAGAGAGAAGAAAGAAAGAAGAAAGAAAGAAGTAAAAAAGAAGTAAGAAAGAAGAAAGAAGTAAGAAAGAAGAAAAAAAGAAGAAAGAAAGAAGTAAGAAAGAAGTAAGAAAGAAGTAAGAAAGAAGTAAGAAAGAAAGAAGTAAGAAAGAAGAAAGAAAGAAGAAAGAAAGAAGTTAGAAAGAAATAAGAAAGAAGTAAGAAATAACTAAGAAAGAAGCAAGAAAGAAGTTAGAAAGAAGTTAGAAAGAAGTAAGAAAGAAGTCAGAAAGAAGAAAAAAAATTAAGAAGGAATGAAGAAAGAAGTAAGAAAGAAGTAAGAAAGAAGTAAGAAAGAAGTTAGAAAGAAATAAGAAAGAAGTAAGAAAGAAGTAAGAAAGAAGAAAGAAAGAAGTAAGAAAGAAGAAAGAAAGAAGTAAGAAAGAAGTAAGAAAGAACAAAGAAAGAAGTAAGAAAGAAAGAAGAAAGAAGTAGGAAAGAAGTAAGAAAGAAGAAAGAAAGAAGTAAGAAAGAAGTAAGAAAGAAGTAAGAAAGAAGTAAGAAAGAAAGAAGTAAGAAAGAAGTAAGAAAGAAAGAATTCAGAAAGAAGTTAGAAAGAATTTAGAAATAAGAAAGAAAGAAGAAAGCAAGAAGAAAGAAAGAAAGAAGTAAGAAAGAAGTAAGAAAGAAGTAAGAAAGAAAGAAGAAAGAAAAAAGAAAGAAAGAAGTAAGAAAGAAGTAAGAAAGAAGAAAGAAAGAAGTAAGAAAGAAGAAAGAAAGAAGTAAGAAAGAAAGAAGAAAGAAGTAAGAATGAAGTAAGAAAGAAGAAAGAAAGAAGTTAGAAAGAAGTAAGAAAGAAGTAAGAAAGAAGTAAGAAAGAAGTAAGAAAGAAGTTAGAAAGAAGTAAGAAAGAAGTAAGAAAGAAGTAAGAAAGAAGTAAGAAAGAAAGAAGAAAGAAAGAAGAAAGAAAGAAGAAAGAAGTAAGAAGTAAGAAAGAAGTAAGAAAGAAGTAAGAAAGAAAGAAGAAAGAAAGAAGAAAGAAAGAAGAAAGAAAGAAAGAAAGAAGAAAGAAAGAAGAAAGAAAGAAGTTAGAAAGAAGTTAGAAAGAAGTAAGAAAGAAGAGAGAAAGAAAGAAGTAAGAAAGAAATAAGAAAGAAGTTAGAAAGAAGTTAGAAAGAATTTAAAAATAAGAAAGAAAGAAGAAATCAAGAAGAAAGAAAGAATGAAGTAAGAAAGAAGTAAGAAAGGAGTAAGAAAGAAAGAAGAAAGAAAGAAGAAATAAAGAAGTAAGAAAGAAGTAAGAAAGAAGTAAGAAAGAAGTAAGGAGGAATGAAGAAAGAAGTAAGAAAGAAGTAAGAAAGAAGTAAGAAAGAAGTAAGAAAGAAGCAAGAAAGAAGTAAGAAAGAAGTAAGAAAGAAGCAAGAAAGAAGTAAGAAAGAAGTAAGAAAGAAGTAAGGAGGAATGAAGAAAGAAGTAAGAAAGAAGTAAGAAAGAAGTAAGAAAGAAGAAAGAAAGAAGAAAGAAAGAAGAAAGAAAGAAGAAAGAAAGAAGTATGAAAGAAGTAAGAAAGAAGTAAGAAAGAAGTAAGAAAGAAGTAAGAAAGAAAGAAGTAAGAAATAAGTAAGAAAGAAGTAAGAAAGAAGTCAGAAAGAAGAAAAAAAAATTAAGAAGGAATGAAGAAAGAAGTAAGAAAGAAGTAAGAAAGAAGTTAGAAAGATATATGAAAGAAGTAAGAAAGAAGAAAGAAAGAAGTAAGAAAGAAGAAAGAAAGAAGTAAGAAAGAAGTAAGAAAGAAAGAAGAAAGAAGTAAGAAAGAAGTAAGAAAGAAAGAAGAAAGAAGTAAGAAAGAAGTAAGAAAGAAGTAAGAAAGAAGTAAGAAAGAAAGAAGAAAGAAGTAAGAAAGAAGTAAGAAAGAAGTAAAAAAGAAGTAAGAAAAAAGTAAGAAAGAAGTAAGAAAGAAGAAAGAAAGAAAGATGAAAGAGGTAGAAAAGAAGTAAGAAATAATGAAGTAAGAAAGAAGTAAGAAAGAAGTAAGAAAGAAAGAAGAAAGAAAGAAAAAAGAAAGAAGAAAGAAAGAAGTTAGAAAAAAGTAAGAAAGAAGTAAGAAAGAAGTAAGGAAGATGTAAGAAAGAAGTAAGAAAGAAGTAAGAAAGAAGAAATAAAGAAGTAAAAAAGAAGTAAGAAAGAAGAAAGTAAGAAGTAAGAAAGAAGAAAGAAAGAAGTAAGAAGAAAGAAAGAAGAAAGAAATAAGTTAGAAAGAAGTAAGAAAGAAGTAAGAAAGAAGTTAGAAAGAAGTAAGAAAGAAGTAAGAAAGAAGTAAGAAAGAAGTAAGAAAGAAGAAAGAAAGAAGTAAAAAAGAAGTAAGAAAGAAGAAAGAAAGAAGAAAGAAAGAAGTAAGAAAGAAGAAAGAAAGAAGTAAAAAGGAAGTAAGAAAGAAGAAAGAAAGAAGTAAGAAAGAAGTAAGAAAGAAGTAAGAAAGAAGTAAGAAAGAAAGAAGAAAGAAAGAAGAAAGAAAGAAGAAAGAAAGAAGTTAGAAAGAAGAAAGAAAGAAGAAAGAAAGAAGAAAGAAAGAAGAAAGAAAGAAGTAAGAAAGAAGTAAGAAAGAAGTAAGAAAGAAGTAAGAAAGAAGTAAGAAAGAAGTAAGAAAGAAGAAAGAAAGAAGAAAGAAAGAGGTACGAAAGAAGTAAGAAATAAAGAAGTAAGAAAGAAGTAAGAAAGAAGTAAGAAAGAAAGAAGAAAGTAAGAAAAAAGAAAGAAGAAAGAAAGAAGTTAGAAAGAAGTAAGAAAGAAGTAAGAAAGAAGTAAGGAAGGAGTAAGAAAGAAGTAAGTAAGAAAGAAGAAAGAAAGAAGAAAGAAAGAAGTTAGAAAGAAGTAAGAAAGAAGTAAGAAAGAAGTAAGAAAGAAGTAAGAAAGATGTAAGAAAGAAGAAAGAATGAAGGAAAAAGAAGTAAGAAAGAAGAAAGAAAGAAGTAAGAAAGAAGAAAGAAAGAAGTAAGAAAGAAGAAAGAAAGAAGAAAGAAATAAGTTAGAAAGAAGTAAGAAAGAAGTAAGAAAGAAGTTAGAAAGAAGTAAGAAAGAAGTAAGAAAGAAGTAAGAAAGAAGTAAGAAAGAAGAAAGAAAGAAGTAAAAAAGAAGTAAGAAAGAAGAAAGAAAGAAGTAAGAAAGAAGAAAGAAAGAAGTTAGAAAGAAGGAAGAAATAAGTAAGAAAGAAGTAAGAAAGAAGTTAGAAAGAAGTAAGAAAGAAAGAAGTAAGAAATAAGTAAGAAAGAAGTAAGAAAGAAGTCAGAAAGAAGAAAAAAAAAATTAAGAAGGAATGAAGAAAGAAGTAAGAAAGAAGTAAGAAAGAAGAAAGAAAGAAGTAAGAAAGAAGATAGAAAGAAGTGAGAAAGAAGTAAGAAAGAAGTACGAAAGAAGTAAGAAAGAAGTAAGAAAGAAAGAAGTCAGAAACAAGTAAGAAAGAAAGAAGTTAGAAAGAAGTTAGAAAGAATTTAGAAATAAGAAAGAAAGAAGAAAGCAAGAAGAAAGAAAGAAAGAAGTAAGAAAGAAGTAAGAAAGAAGTAAGAAAGAAAGAAGAAAGAAAGAAGAAAGAAAGAAGTAAGAAAGAAGTAAGAAAGAAGTAAGAAGGAATGAAGAAAGAAGTAAGAAGGAATGAAGAAAGAAGTAAGAAAGAAGAAAGAAGTAATAAATAAGTAAGAAAGAAGAAAGAAAGAAGTAAGAAAGAAGAAAGAAAGAAGTAAGAAAGAAGAAAGAAAGAAAGAAGAAAGAGGTACGAAAGAAGTAAGAAGGAAGAAAGAAAGAAGTAAGAAAGAAGAAAGAAAGAAGTAAGAAAGAAATAAGAAAGAAGTAAGAAAGAAGTAAGAAATAAGTAAGAAAGAAGAAAGAAAGAAGTAAGAAGAAAGAAAGAAAGAAGAAAGAGGTACGAAAGAAGTAAGAAAGAAGTAAGAAAGAAAGAAGTAAGACAGAAGTAAGAAAGAAAGAAGAAAGAAAGTAGAAAGAAAGAAGAAAGAAAGAACTTAGAAAGAAGTAAGAAAGAAGTAAGAAAGAAGTAAGGAAGAAGTAAGAAAGAAGTAAGAAAGAAAGAAGAAAGAAAGAAGAAAGAAAGAAGTTAGAAAGAAGTAAGAAAGAAGTAAGAAAGAAGTTAGAAAGAAGTAAGAAAGAAGTAAGAAAGAAGTAAGAAAGAAGTAAGAAAGAAAGAAGTAAGAAAGAAGAAAGAAAGAAGAAAGAAAGAAGTTAGAAAGAAGTAAGAAAGAAGTAAGAAAGAAGTAATAAAGAAAGAAGTAAGAAAGAAGAAAGAAAAAAGTAAGAAAGAAGAAAGAAAGAAGTAAGAAAGAAGAAAGAAAGAAAGAAGAAAGAAGTAAGGAAGAAGTAAGAAAGAAGTTAGAAAGAAGTAAGAAAGAAGTAAGAAAGAAAGAAGTAAGAAAGGATTAAGAAAGAAGTAAGGAAGAAGAAAGAAAGAAAGAAGAAAGAAAGAAGAAAGAAAGAAGAAAGAGAGAAGAAAGAAAGAAGAAAGAAAGAAGTAAAAAAGAAGTAAGAAAGAAGAAAGAAAGAAGTAAGAAAGAAGAAAAAAAGAAGAAAGAAAGAAGTAAGAAAGAAGTAAGAAAGAAGTAAGAAAGAAGTAAGAAAGAAAGAAGTAAGAAAGAAGAAAGAAAGAAGAAAGAAAGAAGTTAGAAAGAAGTAAGAAAGAAGTAAGAAATAACTAAGAAAGAAGCAAGAAAGAAGTTAGAAAGAAGTTAGAAAGAAGTAAGAAAGAATGAAGAAAGAAGTAAGAAAAAATTGAGAAAGAAGTACGTAAGAAATAAGAAAGAAGCAAGAAAGAAAGAAGTAAGAAAGAAGTAAGAAAGAAGTAAGAAAAAAGTAAGAAAAAAGTAAGAAAGAAAGAAGAAAGAAGTAAGAAAGAAGGAAGAAAGAAGTATGAAAGAAGTAAGAAAGAAGTAAGAAAGAAAGAAGTAAGAAAGAAGTAAGAAAGAAGTAAGAAAGAAGACAGAAAGAAGAAAAAAAAATTAAGAAGGAATGAAGAAAGAAGTAAGAAAGAAGTAAGAAAGAAGTAAGAAAGAAGTTAGAAAGAAATAAGAAAGAAGAAAGAAAGAAGTTAGAAAGAAGTAAGAAAGAAGTAAGAAAGAAGAAAGAAAGAAGTAAGAAAGAAGTAAGAAAGAACAAAGAAAGAAGTAAGAAAGAAAGAAGAAAGAAGTAGGAAAGAAGTAAGAAAGAAGAAAGAAAGAAGTAAGAAAGAAGTACGAAAGAAGTAAGAAAGAAGTAAGAAAGAAAGAAGTAAGAAAGAAGTAAGAAAGAAAGAATTCAGAAAGAAGTTAGAAAGAATTTAGAAATAAGAAAGAAAGAAGAAAGCAAGAAGAAAGAAAGAAAGAAGTAAGAAAGAAGTAAGAAAGAAGTAAGAAAGAAAGAAGAAAGAAAAAAGAAAGAAAGAAGTAAGAAAGAAGTAAGAAAGAAGAAAGAAAGAAGTAAGAAAGAAGTAAGAAAGAAGAAAGAAAGAAGTAAGAAAGAAGAAAGAAAGAAGTAAGAAAGAAAGAAGAAAGAAGTAAGAAAGAAGTAAGAAAGAAGAAAGAAAGAAGTTAGAAAGAAGTAAGAAAGAAGTAAGAAAGAAGTAAGAAAGAAGTAAGAAAGAAGTTAGAAAGAAGTAAGAAAGAAGTAAGAAAGAAGTAAGAAAGAAGTAAGAAAGAAAGAAGAAAGAAAGAAGAAAGAAAGAAGAAAGAAGTAAGAAGTAAGAAAGAAGTAAGAAAGAAGTAAAAAAGAAAGAAGAAAGAAAGAAGAAAGAAAGAAGAAAGAAAGAAAGAAAGAAAGAAGAAAGAAAGAAGAAAGAAAGAAGTTAGAAAGAAGTTAGAAAGAAGTAAGAAAGAAGAGAGAAAGAAAGAAGTAAGAAATAAATAAGAAAGAAGTTAGAAAGAAGTTAGAAAGAATTTAAAAATAAGAAAGAAAGAAGAAATCAAGAAGAAAGAAAGAATGAAGTAAGAAAGAAGTAAGAAAGGAGTAAGAAAGAAAGAAGAAAGAAAGAAGAAAGAAAGAAGAAATAAAGAAGTAAGAAAGAAGTAAGAAAGAAGTAAGAAAGAAGTAAGGAGGAATGAAGAAAGAAGTAAGAAAGAAGTAAGAAAGAAGTAAGAAAGAAGTAAGGAGGAATGAAGAAAGAAGTAAGAAAGAAGTAAGAAAGAAGCAAGAAAGAAGTAAGAAAGAAGTAAGAAAGAAGTAAGAAAGGAAGAAGTAAGAAAGAAGAAAGAAAGAAGAAAGAAAGAAGAAAGAAAGAAGAAAGAAAGAAGAAAGAAAGAAGTATGAAAGAAGTAAGAAAGAAGTAAGAAAGAAAGAAGTAAGAAATAAGTAAGAAAGAAGTAAGAAAGAAGTCAGAAAGAAGAAAAAAAAATTAAGAAGGAATGAAGAAAGAAGTAAGAAAGAAGTAAGAAAGAAGTTAGAAAGAAATATGAAAGAAGTAAGAAAGAAGAAAGAAAGAAGTAAGAAAGAAGAAAGAAAGAAGTAAGAAAGAAGTAAGAAAGAAAGAAGAAAGAAGTAAGAAAGAAGTAAGAAAGAAAGAAGAAAGAAGTAAGAAAGAAGTAAGAAAGAAGTAAGAAAGAAGTAAGAAAGAAGTAAGAAAGAAAGAAGAAAGAAGTAAGAAAGAAGTAAGAAAGAAGTAAAAAAGAAGTAAGAAAAAAAGTAAGAAAGAAGTAAGAAAGAAGAAAGAAAGAAAGATGAAAGAGGTAGAAAAGAAGTAAGAAATAATGAAGTAAGAAAGAAGTAAGAAAGAAGTAAGAAAGAAAGAAGAAAGAAAGAAAAAAGAAAGAAGAAAGAAAGAAGTTAGAAAAAAGTAAGAAAGAAGTAAGAAAGAAGTAAGGAAGAAGTAAGAAAGAAGTAAGAAAGAAGTAAGAAAGAAGAAATAAAGAAGTAAAAAAGAAGTAAGAAAGAAGAAAGTAAGAAGTAAGAAAGAAGAAAGAAAGAAGTAAGAAGAAAGAAAGAAGAAAGAAATAAGTTAGAAAGAAGTAAGAAAGAAGTAAGAAAGAAGTTAGAAAGAAGTAAGAAAGAAGTAAGAAAGAAGTAAGAAAGAAGTAAGAAAGAAGAAAGAAAGAAGTAAAAAAGAAGTAAGAAAGAAGAAAGAAAGAAGAAAGAAAGAAGTAAGAAAGAAGAAAGAAAGAAGTAAAAAGGAAGTAAGAAAGAAGAAAGAAAGAAGTAAGAAAGAAGTAAGAAAGAAGTAAGAAAGAAGTAAGAAAGAAAGAAGAAAGAAAGAAGAAAGAAAGAAGAAAGAAAGAAGTAAGAAAGAAGTAAGAAAGAAGTAAGAAAGAAGTTAGAAAGAAGTAAGAAAGAAGTAAGAAAGAAGTAAGAAAGAAGAAAGAAAGAAGAAAGAAAGAGGTACGAAAGAAGTAAGAAATAAAGAAGTAAGAAAGAAGTAAGAAAGAAGTAAGAAAGAAAGAAGAAAGTAAGAAAAAAGAAAGAAGAAAGAAAGAAGTTAGAAAGAAGTAAGAAAGAAGTAAGAAAGAAGTAAGAAATAGTAAGAAAGAAGTAAGTAAGAAAGAAGAAAGAAAGAAGAAAGAAAGAAGTTAGAAAGAAGTAAGAAAGAAGTAAGAAAGAAGTAAGAAAGAAGTAAGAAAGATGTAAGAAAGAAGAAAGAAAGAAGGAAAAAGAAGTAAGAAAGAAGAAAGAAAGAAGTAAGAAAGAAGAAAGAAAGAAGTAAGAAAGAAGAAAGAAAGAAGAAAGAAATAAGTTAGAAAGAAGTAAGAAAGAAGTAAGAAAGAAGTTAGAAAGAAGTAAGAAAGAAGTAAGAAAGAAGTAAGAAAGAAGTAAGAAAGAAGAAAGAAAGAAGTAAAAAAGAAGTAAGAAAGAAGAAAGAAAGAAGTAAGAAAGAAGAAAGAAAGAAGTTAGAAAGAAGGAAGAAAGAAGTAAGAAAGAAGTAAGAAAGAAGTTAGAAAGAAGTAAGAAAGAAAGAAGTAAGAAATAAGTAAGAAAGAAGTAAGAAAGAAGTCAGAAAGAAGAAAAAAAAAATTAAGAAGGAATGAAGAAAGAAGTAAGAAAGAAGTAAGAAAGAAGAAAGAAAGAAGTAAGAAAGAAGATAGAAAGAAGTAAGAAAGAAGTAAGAAAGAAGTACGAAAGAAGTAAGAAAGAAGTAAGAAAGAAAGAAGTCAGAAACAAGTAAGAAAGAAAGAAGTTAGAAAGAAGTTAGAAAGAATTTAGAAATAAGAAAGAAAGAAGAAAGGAAGAAGAAAGAAAGAAACAAGTAAGAAAGAAGTAAGAAAGAAGTAAGAAAGAAAGAAGAAAGAAAGAAGAAAGAAAGAAGTAAGAAAGAAGTAAGAAAGAAGTAAGAAGGAATGAAGAAAGAAGTAAGAAGGAATGAAGAAAGAAGTAAGAAAGAAGAAAGAAAGAAAGAAGAAAGAGGTACGAAAGAAGTAAGAAAGAAGAAAGAAAGAAGTAAGAAAGAAGAAAGAAAGAAGTAAGAAAGAAATAAGAAAGAAGTAAGAAAGAAGTAAGAAATAAGTAAGAAAGAAGAAAGAAAGAAGTAAGAAGAAAGAAAGAAAGAAGAAAGAGGTACGAAAGAAGTAAGAAAGAAGTAAGAAAGAAAGAAGTAAGAGAAAGTAAGAAAGAAAGAAGAAAGAAAGTAGAAAGAAAGAAGAAAGAAAGAACTTAGAAAGAAGTAAGAAAGAAGTAAGAAAGAAGTAAGGAAGAAGTAAGAAAGAAGTAAGAAAGAAAGAAGAAAGAAAGAAGAAAGAAAGAAGTTAGAAAGAAGTAAGAAAGAAGTAAGAAAGAAGTTAGAAAGAAGTAAGAAAGAAGTAAGAAAGAAGTAAGAAAGAAGTAAGAAAGAAAGAAGTAAGAAAGAAGAAAGAAAGAAGAAAGAAAGAAGTTAGAAAGAAGTAAGAAAGAAGTAAGAAAGAAGTAAGAAAGAAAGAAGTAAGAAAGAAGAAAGAAAAAAGTAAGAAAGAAGAAAGAAAAAAGTAAGAAAGAAGAAAGAAAGAAGTAAGAAAGAAGAAAGAAAGAAAGAAGAAAGAAGTAAGGAAGAAGTAAGAAAGAAGTTAGAAAGAAGTAAGAAAGAAGTAAGAAAGAAGTAAGAAAGAAAGAAGTAAGAAAGGATTAAGAAAGAAGTAAGGAAGAAGAAAGAAAGAAAGAAGAAAGAAAGAAGAAAGAAAGAAGAAAGAGAGAAGAAAGAAAGAAGAAAGAAAGAAGTAAAAAAGAAGTAAGAAAGAAGAAAGAAAGAAGTAAGAAAGAAGAAAAAAAGAAGAAAGAAAGAAGTAAGAAAGAAGTAAGAAAGAAGTAAGAAAGAAGTAAGAAAGAAAGAAGTAAGAAAGAAGAAAGAAAGAAGAAAGAAAGAAGTTAGAAAGAAGTAAGAAAGAAGTAAGAAATAACTAAGAAAGAAGCAAGAAAGAAGTTAGAAAGAAGTTAGAAAGAAGTAAGAAAGAATGAAGAAAGAAGTAAGAAAAAATTAAGAAAGAAGTACGTAAGAAATAAGAAAGAAGCAAGAAAGAAAGAAGTAAGAAAGAAGTAAGAAAGAAGTAAGAAAAAAGTAAGAAAAAAGTAAGAAAGAAAGAAGAAAGAAGTAAGAAAGAAGGAAGAAAGAAGTATGAAAGAAGTAAGAAAGAAGTAAGAAAGAAAGAAGTAAGAAAGAAGTAAGAAAGAAGTAAGAAAGAAGTCAGAAAGAAGAAAAAAAAATTCAGAAGGAATGAAGAAAGAAGTAAGAAAGAAGTGAGAAAGAAGTAAGAAAGAAGTTAGAAAGAAATAAGAAAGAAGTAAGAAAGAAGTAAGAAAGAAGAAAGAAAGAAGTAAGAAAGAAGAAAGAAAGAAGTAAGAAAGAAGTAAGAAAGAAGAAAGAAAGAAGTAAGAAAGAAAGAAGAAAGAAGTAGGAAAGAAGTAAGAAAGAAGAAAGAAAGAAGTAAGAAAGAAGTACGAAAGAAGTAAGAAAGAAGTAAGAAAGAAAGAAGTAAGAAAGAAGTAAGAAAGAAAGAATTCAGAAAGAAGTTAGAAAGAATTTAGAAATAAGAAAGAAAGAAGAAAGCAAGAAGAAAGAAAGAAAGAAGTAAGAAAGAAGTAAGAAAGAAGTAAGAAAGAAAGAAGAAAGAAAAAAGAAATAAAGAAGTAAGAAAGAAGTAAGAAAGAAGAAAGAAAGAAGTAAGAAAGAAGAAAGAAAGAAGTAAGAAAGAAGAAAGAAAGAAGTAAGAAAGAAAGAAGAAAGAAGTAAGAAAGAAGTAAGAAAGAAGAAAGAAAGAAGAAAGAAAGAAGTAAGAAAGAAGTAAGAAAGAAGAAAGAAAGAAGTAAGAAAGAAGTAAGAAAGATGTAAGAAAGAAGTTAGAAACAAGTAAGAAAGAAGTAAGAAAGAAGTAAGGAAGAAGTAAGAAAGAAGTAAGAAAGAAGTAAGAAAGAAGTAAGAAAGAAGAAAGAAGTTAGAAAGAAGAAAGAAAGAAGTAAGAAAGAAGAAAGAAAGAAAGACGAAAGAAGTAAGAAAGAAGTAAGAAAGAAGTAAGAAAGAAGTAAGAAAGAAAGACGAAAGAAGGAAGAAAGAAGTAAGAAAGAAGTAAGAAAGAATTAAGAAAGAATTAAGAAAGAAGTAAGAAAGAAGTAAGAAAGAAAGAAGAAAGAAGTAATAAAGAAGTAAGAAAGAAGTAAGAAAGAAGTAAGAAAGAAGCAAGAAAGAAGAAAGAAAGAAGTAAGAAAGAAGAAAGAAAGAAGTAAGAAAGAAGTAAGAAAGAAGTAAGAAAGAAGTAAGAAAGAAGTAAGAAAGAAAGAAGAAAGAAGAAAGAAAGAATTAAGAAAGAAGTAAGAAAGAAGTAAGAAAGAAGTAAGAAAGAAGTAAGAAAGAAGTAAGAAAGGAAGAAGTAAGAAAGAAGTAAGAAAGAAGTACGAAAGAAGTAAGAAAGAAGTAAGAAAGAAAGAAGTAAGAAAGAAGTAATAAAGAAGAAAGAAAGAAGTAAGAAATAAGAATGAAAGAAGAAAGAAAGAAGAATGAAGTAAGAAAGAAGTAAGAAAGAAGTAAAAAAGAAGTAAGAAAGAAAGAAGAAAGAAGTAAGAAAGAAGTAAGAAAGAAGAAACAAAGAAGTTAGAAAGAAATAAGAAAGAAGTAAGAAAGAAGTAAGAAAGAAGTAAGAAAGAAGTAAGAAAGAAAGAAGAAAGAAAGAAGAAAGAAATAAGAAGTAAGAAAGAAGTAAGAAAGAAGTAAGAAAGACAGAAGAAAGAAAGAAGAAAGAAAGAGGAAAGAAAGAAAGAGAGAAAGAAAGAAAGAAAGAAAGAAAGAAAGAAGAAAGAAAGAAGAAAGAAAGAAGAAAGAAAGAGGAAAGAAAGAAGAAAGAAAGAAAGAAGAAAGAAAGAAGGAAGAACAAAGAAAGAAAGAAACAAAGAAAAAAGTGAGAAAGAAGTAAGAAAGAAGACAGAAAGGAAGAAGTAAGAAAGAAATAAGAAAGAAGTTAGAAAGAAGTTAGAAAGAATTTAGAAATAAGAAAGAAAGAAGAAAGCAAGAAGAAAGAAAGAATGAAGTAAGAAAGAAGTAAGAAAGAAGTAAGAAAGAAAGAAGAAAAATGAAGAAAGAAAGAGGAAAGAGAGAAGAAAGAGAGAAGAAAGAAAGAAGAAAGAAAGAACAAAGAAATAAGTAAGAAAGAAGTAAGAAAGAAGTAAGAAAGAAGTAAGGAGGAATGAAGAAAGAAGTAAGAAAGAAGTAAGAAAGAAGTAAGAAAGGAAGAAGTAAGAAAGAAGTAAGAAAGAAGTACGAAAGAAGTAAGAAAGAAGTAAGAAAGAAAGAAGTAAGAAAGAAGTAAGAAAGAAGTAAGAAAGAAAGAAGAAAGAAAGAAGAAAGAAAGAAGAAAAAAGAAGTTAGAAAGAAGTAAGAAAGAAGTAAGAAAGAAGAAATAAGTAAGAAAGAAGAAAGAAAGAAGTAAGAAAGAAGAAAGAAAGAAAGACGAAAGAAGTAAGAAAGAAGTAAGAAAGAAGTAAGAATGAAGTAAGAAAGAAAGACGAAAGAAGGAAAAAGAAGTAAGAAAGAAGTAAGAAAGAAGTAAGAAAGAAGTAAGAAAGCAGTAAGGAGGAATGAAGAAAGAAGTAAGAAAGAAGTAAGAAAGAAGTAAGAAAGAAGTAAGAAAGAAAGAAGAAAGAAGTAAGAAAGAAGTAAGAAAGAAGCAAGAAAGAAGTAAGAAAGAAGTAAGAAAGAAGAAAGAAAGAAGTAAGAAAGAAGAAAGAAAGAATTAAGAAAGAAGTAAGAAAGAAGTAAGAAAGAAGTAAGAAAGAAGTAAGAAAGAAGTAAGAAAGAAAGAAGAAAGAAGTAAGAAAGAGGTAAGAAAGAAGTAAGAAAGAAGTAAGAAAGAAGTTAGAAAGAAAGAAGAAAGAAGTAAGAAAGAAGTAAGAAAGAAGTAAGAAAGAAGTAAGAAAGAAGTAAGAAAGAAGTAAGAAAGAAGTAAGAAAGAAGAAAGAAACAAAGAAGAAAGAGGTACGAAAGAAGTAAGAAATAATGAAGTAAGAAAGAAGTAAGAAACAAGTAAGAAAGAGAGAAGAAAGAAAGAAAAAAGAAAGAAGAAAGAAAGAAGTTAGAAAGAAGTAAGAAAGAAGTAAGAAAGAAGTAAGGAAGAAGTAAGAAAGAAGTAAGAAAGAAGTAAGAAAGAAGTTAGAAAGAAGTAAGAAGAAGTAAGAAAGAAGAAAGAAAGAAGTAAGAAAGAAGTACGAAAGAAGAAAGAAAGTAGTAAAAAAGAAGTAAGAAAGAAGAAAGAAAGAAGTAAGAAAGAAGAAAGAAAGAAGTAAGAAAGAAGAAAGAAAGAAGAAAGAAATAAGTTAGAAAGAAGTAAGAAAGAAGTAAGAAAGAAGTTAGAAAGAAGTAAGAAAGAAGTAAGAAAGAAGTAAGAAAGAAGTAAGAAAGAAGAAAGAAAGAAGTAAAAAAGAAGTAAGAAAGAAGAAAGAAAGAAGAAAGAAAGAAGAAAGAAAGAAGAAAGAAAGAAGAAAGAAAGAAGTAAGAAAGAAGTAAGAAAGAAGTAAGAAAGAAGTTAGAAAGAAGTAAGAAAGAAGTAAGAAAGAAGTAAGAAAGAAGAAAGAAAGAAGAAAGAAAGAGGTACGAAAGAAGTAAGAAATAAAGAAGTAAGAAAGAAGTAAGGAAGAAGTAAGAAAGAAAGAAGAAAGTAAGAAAAAAGAAAGAAGAAAGAAAGAAGTTAGAAAGAAGTAAGAAAGAAGTAAGAAAGAAGTAAGGAAGAAGTAAGAAAGAAGTAAGTAAGAAAGAAGAAAGAAAGAAGAAAGAAAGAAGTTAGAAAGAAGTAAGAAAGAAGTAAGAAAGAAGTAAGAAAGAAGTAAGAAAGAAGTAAGAAAGAAGAAAGAAAGAAGTTAGAAAGAAGTAAGAAAGAAGTAAGAAAGAAGTAAGAAAGAAGTAAGAAAGAAGTAAGAAAGAAGAAAGAAAGAAGTAAAAAAGAAGTAAGAAAGAAGAAAGAAAGAAGTAAGAAAGAAGAAAGAAAGAAGAAAGAAAGAAGTAAGAAAGAAGAAAGAAAGAAGTAAAAAAGAAGTAAGAAAGAAGAAAGAAAGAAGTAAGAAAGAAGAAAGAAAGAAGAAAGAAAGAAGTAAGAAAGAAGTAAGAAAGAAGTAAGAAAGAAGTAAGAAAGAAAGAAGTAAGAAGTAAGAAGTAAGAAAGAAGAAAGAATTAAGAAAGAAGAAATAAAGAAGAAAGAAAGAAGAAAAAAAAAGAAAGAAGAAAGAAAGAAGTATGAAAGAAGTAAGAAAGAAGTAAGAAAGAGAGAAGAAAGAAAGAAAAAAGAAAGAAGAAAGAAAGAAGTTAGAAAGAAGTAAGAAAGAAGTAAGAAAGAAGTAAGGAAGAAGTAAGAAAGAAGTAAGAAAGAAGTAAGAAAGAAGTTAGAAAGAAGTAAGAAGAAGTAAGAAAGAAGAAAGAAAGAAGTAAGAAAGAAGTACGAAAGAAGAAAGAAAGTAGTAAAAAAGAAGTAAGAAAGAAGAAAGAAAGAAGTAAGAAAGAAGAAAGAAAGAAGTAAGAAAGAAGAAAGAAAGAAGAAAGAAATAAGTTAGAAAGAAGTAAGAAAGAAGTAAGAAAGAAGTTAGAAAGAAGTAAGAAAGAAGTAAGAAAGAAGTAAGAAAGAAGTAAGAAAGAAGAAAGAAAGAAGTAAAAAAGAAGTAAGAAAGAAGAAAGAAAGAAGAAAGAAAGAAGTAAGAAAGAAGAAAGAAAGACGTAAAAAAGAAGTAAGAAAGAAGAAAGAAGTAAGAAAGAAGTAAGAAAGAAGTAAGAAAGAAAGAAGTAAGAAATAAGTAAGAAAGAAGTAAGAAAGAAGTCAGAAAGAAGAAAAAAAAAATTAAGAAGGAATGAAGAAAGAAGTAAGAAAGAAGTAAGAAAAAAGAAAGAAAGAAGTAAGAAAGAAGATAGAAAGAAGTAAGAAATAAGTAAGAAAGAAGTAAGAAAGAAAGAAGAAAGAAGTAGGAAAGAAGTAAGAAAGAAGAAAGAAAGAAGTAAGAAAGAAGAAAGAAAGAAGTAAGAAAGAAGTAAGAAAGAAAGAAGTCAGAAACAAGTAAGAAAGAAAGAAGTTAGAAAGAAGTTAGAAAGAATTTAGAAATAAGAAAGAAAGAAGAAAGCAAGAAGAAAGAAAGAAAGAAGTAAGAAAGAAGTAAGAAAGAAGTAAGAAAGAAAGAAGAAAGAAAGAAGAAAGAAAGAAGTAAGAAAGAAGTAAGAAAGAAGTAAGAAAGAAGTAAGAAAGAAGTAAGAAGGAATGAAGAAAGAAGTAAGAAAGAAGAAAGAAGTAAGAAAGAAGTAAGAAAGAAGTAAGAAATAAGTAAGAAAGAAGAAAGAAAGAAGTAAGAAAGAAGAAATAAAGAAAGAAGAAAGAGGTACGAAAGAAGTAAGAAAGAAGAAAGAAAGAAGTAAGAAAGAAGAAAGAAAGAAGTAACAAAGAAAGAAGAAAGAATTTAGAAAGAAGTAAGAATGAAAGAAGAAAGAAGTAAGAAAGAAGTAAGAAAGAAATAAGAAAGAAGTAAGAAAGAAGTAAGAAATAAGTAAGAAAGAAGAAAGAAAGAAGTAAGAAGAAAGAAAGAAAGAAGAAAGAGGTACGAAAGAAGTAAGAAGGAAGTAAGAAAGAAAGAAGTAAGACAGAAGTAAGAAATAAAGAAGAAAGAAAGAAGAAAGAAAGAAGAAAGAAAGAACTTAGAAAGAAGTAAGAAAGAAGTAAGAAAGAAGTAAGGAAGAAGTAAGAAAGAAGTAAGAAAAAAAGAAGAAAGAAAGAAGAAAGAAAGAAGTTAGAAAGAAGTAAGAAAGAAGTAAGAAAGAAGTAAGAAAGAAGAAAGAAAGAAGTAAGAAAGAAGAAAGAAAGAAGTAAAAAAGAAGTAAGAAAGAAGAAAGAAAGAAGTAAGAAAGAAGAAAGAAAGAAGAAAGAAAGAAGTAAGAAAGAAGTAAGAAAGAAGTAAGAAAGAAGTAAGAAAGAAAGAAGTAAGAAAGAAGAAAGAAAAAAGTAAGAAAGAAGAAAGAAAGAAGTAAGAAAGAAGAAAGAATGAAAGAAGAAAGAAGTAAGAAAGAAGTAAGAAAGAAGTTAGAAAGAAGTAAGAAAGAAGTAAGAAAGAAGTAAGAAAGAAGTAAGAAAGAAAGAAGTAAGAAAGAAGTAAGAAAGAGGTAAGGAAGAAGTAAGAAAGAAAGAAAAAAGAAAGAAGAAAGAAAGAAGAAAGAGAGAAGAAAGAAAGAAGAAAGAAGTAAAAAAGAAGTAAGAAAGAAGAAAGAAAGAAGTAAGAAAGAAGAAAGAAAGAAGAAAGAAAGAAGTAAGAAAGAAGTAAGAAAGAAGTAAGAAAGAAGTAAGAAAGAAAGAAGTAAGAAAGAAGAAAGAAAGAAGTATGAAAGAAGTAAGAAAGAAGTAAGAAAGAAAGAAGTAAGAAATAAGTAAGAAAGAAGTAAGAAAGAAGTCAGAAAGAAGAAAAAAAAAATTAAGAAGGAATGAAGAAAGAAGTAAGAAAGAAGTAAGAAATAAGTAAGAAAGAAGTAAGAAAGAAGAAAGAAAGAAGTAAGAAAGAAGTAAGAAAGAAAGAAGTCAGAAACAAGTAAGAAAGAAAGAAGTTAGAAAGAAGTTAGAAAGAATTTAGAAATAAGAAAGAAAGAAGAAAGCAAGAAGAAAGAAAGAAAGAAGTAAGAAGGAAGTAAGAAAGAAGTAAGAAAGAAAGAAGAAAGAAAGAAGAAAGAAAGAAGTAAGAAAGAAGTAAGAAAGAAGTAAGAAAGAAGTAAGAAAGAAGTAAGAAGGAATGAAGAAAGAAGTAAGAAAGAAGAAAGAAGTAAGAAAGAAGTAAGAAAGAAGTAAGAAATAAGTAAGAAAGAAGAAAGAAAGAAGTAAGAAAGAAGAAAGAAAGAAGTAAGAAAGAAAGAAGAAAGAATTAAGAAAGAAGTAAGAATGAAAGAAGAAAGAAGTAAGAAAGAAGTAAGAAAGAAATAAGAAAGAAGTAAGAAAGAAGTAAGAAATAAGTAAGAAAGAAGAAATAAAGAAGTAAGAAGAAAGAAAGAAAGAAGAAAGAGGTACGAAAGAAGTAAGAAAGAAGTAAGAAAGAAAGAAGTAAGACAGAAGTAAGAAAGAAAGAAGAAAGAAAGAAGAAAGAAAGAAAAAAGAAAGAACTTAGAAAGAAGTAAGAAAGAAGTAAGAAAGAAGTAAGGAAGAAGTAAGAAAGAAGTAAGAAAGAAAGAAGAAAGAAAGAAGAAAGAAAGAAGTTAGAAAGAAGTAAGAAAGAAGTAAGAAAGAAGTATGAAAGAAGTAAGAAAGAAGTAAGAAAGAAGTAAGAAAGAAGATAGAAAGAAGAAAGAAAGAAGTAAAAAAGAAGTAAGAAAGAAGAAAGAAAGAAGTAAGAAAGAAGAAAGAATGAAGAAAGAAAGAAGTAAGAAAGAAGTAAGAAAGAAGTAAGAAAGAAAGAAGTAAGAAAGAAGAAAGAAAGGAGAAAGAAAGAAGTTAGAAAGAAGTAAGAAAGAAGTAAGAAAGAAGTAAGAAAGAAAGAAGTAAGAAAGAAGAAAGAAAAAATAAGAAAGAAGAAAGAAAGAAGTAAGAAAGAAGAAAGAAAGAAAGAAGAAAGAAGTAAGAAAGAAGTAAGAAAGAAGTTAGAAAGAAGTAAGAAAGAAGTAAGAAAGAAGTAAGAAAGAAAGAAGTAAGAAAGAAGTAAGAAAGAGGTAAGGAAGAAGTAAGAAAGAAAGAAGAAAGAAAGAAGAAAGAAAGAAGAAAGAGAGAAGAAAGAAAGAAGAAAGAAAGAAGTAAAAAAGAAGTAAGAAAGAAGAAAGAAAGAAGTAAGAAAGAAGAAAGAAAGAAGAAAGAAAGAAGTAAGAAAGAAGTAAGAAAGAAGTAAGAAAGAAGTAAGAAAGAAAGAAGTAAGAAAGAAGAAAGAAAGAAGAAAGAAAGAAGTTAGAAAGAAGTAAGACACAAGAAAGAAAGAAGTAAGAAAGAAGAAAGAAAGAAAGAAGAAAGAAGTAAGAAAAAATTAAGAAAGAAGTACGAAAGAAATAAGAAAGAAGCAAGAAAGAAAGAAGTAAGAAAGAAGTAAGAAAGAAGTAAGAAAGAAGTAAGAAAGAAGTAAGAAAGAAGTAAGAAATAAAGAAGAAAGAAGTAAGAAAGAAGGAAGAAAGAAGTATGAAAGAAGTAAGAAAGAAGTAAGAAAGAAAGAAGTAAGAAAGAACTAAGAAAGAAGTAAGAAAGAAGTAAGAAAGAAGAAAGAAAAAATTAAGAAGGAATGAAGAAAGAAGTAAGAAAGAAGTAAGAAAGAAGTAAGAAAGAAGTTAGAAAGAAATAAGAAAGAAGTAAGAAAGAAGTAAGAAAGAAGAAAGAAAGAAGTAAGAAACAAGAAAGAAAGAAGTAAGAAAGAAGTAAGAAAGAAGAAAGAAAGAAGTAAGAAAGAAAGAAGAAAGAAGGAGGAAAGAAGTAAGAAAGAAGAAAGAAAGAAGTAAGAAAGAAGTACGAAAGAAGTAAGAAAGAAGTAAGAAAGAAAGAAGTAAGAAAGAAAGAATTCAGAAAGAAGTTAGAAAGAATTTAGAAATAAGAAAGAAAGAAGAAAGCAAGAAGAGAGAAGAAAGAAGTAAGAAAGAAGTAAGAAAGAAGTAAGAAAGAAAGAAGAAAGAAAGAAGAAAGAAAGAAGTAAGAAAGAAGTAAGAAAGAAGAAAGAAAGAAGTAAGAAAGAAGAAAGAAAGAAGTAAGAAAGAAAGAAGAAAGAAGTAAGAAAGAAGTAAGAAAGAAAGAAGAAAGAAGTAAGAAAGAAGTAAGAAAGAAGAAAGAAAGAAGTAAGAAAGAAGAAAGAAAGAAGTAAGAAAGAAGAAAGAAAGAAGAAAGAAAGAAGTAAGAAAGAAGTAAGAAAGAAGGAAGAAAGAAAGAAGTAAGAAAGACGTAAGAAAGTAGTTAGAAAGAAGTAAGAAAGAAAGAAGAAAGAAAGAAGAAAGAAAGAAGAAAGAAAGAAGTTAGAAAGAAGTAAGAAAGAAGTAAGAAAGAAGTAAGAAAGAAGTAAGAAAGAAGAAAGAAAGAAGAAAGAAGAAAGAAAGAAAGAAGAAAGAAGTAATAAAGAAGTCAGAAAGAAGTTAGAAAGAAGTTAGAAAGAAGTAAGAAAGAAGAAAGAAAGAAGTAAGAAAGAAGAAAGAAAGAAAGAAGAAAGAAGTAAGAAAGAAAGAAGAAAGAAGTAAGAAAAAATTAAGAAAGAAGTACGAAAGAAGTAAGAAAGAAGCAAGAAAGAAAGAAGTAAGAAAGAAGAAAGAAAAAATAAGAAAGAAGAAAGAAAGAAGTAAGAAATAAGAAAGAAAGAAAGAAGAAAGAAGTAAGAAAGAAGTAAGAAAGAAGTTAGAAAGAAGTAAGAAAGAAGTAAGAAAGAAGTAAGAAAGAAAGAAGTAAGAAAGAAGTAAGAAAGAGGTAAGGAAGAAGTAAGAAAGAAAGAAGAAAGAAAGAAGAAAGAAAGAAGAAAGAGAGAAGAAAGAAAGAAGAAAGAAAGAAGTAAAAAAGAAGTAAGAAAGAAGAAAGAAAGAAGTAAGAAAGAAGTAAGAAAGAATTAAGAAAGAAGTAAGAAAGAATTAAGAAAGAAAGAAGAAAGAAGAAAGAAAAAATTAAGAAGGAATGAAGAAAGAAGTAAGAAAGAAGTAAGAAAGAAGTAAGAAAGAAGTTAGAAAGAAATAAGAAAGAAGTAAGAAAGAAGTAAGAAAGAAGTAAGAAAGAAGTAAGAAAGAAGTAAAAAGAAGTAAGAAAGAAAGAAGTAAGAAGAAAGAAGTAAGAAAGAAGAAAAAAAGAAAGAAGAAAGAAAGAAGAAAGAAAGAAAGAAGAAAGAAAGAAGAAAGAAAGAAGTAAGAAAGAAGAAAGAAAGAAGTAAGAAAGAAGAAAGAAAGAAGTAAGAAAGAAGAAAGAAAGAAAGAAGTTAGAAAGAAGTTAGAAAGAATTTAGAAAAAAGAAAGAAAGAAGAAAGCAAGAAGAAAGAAAGAAAGAAGTAAGAAAGAAGTAAGAAAGAAGTAAGAAAGAAAGAAGTAAGAAGGAAGAAAGAAGTAAGAAAGAAGTAAGAAAGAAGTAAGAAAGAAGAAAGAAAGAAGTAAGAAAGAAGAAAGAAAGAATTAAGAAAGAAAGAAGAAAGAAGTAAGAAAGAAGTAAGAAAGAAAGAAGAAAGAAGTAAGAAAGAAGTAAGAAAGAAAGAAGAAAGAAGTAAGAAAGAAGTAAGAAAGAAGTAAGAAATAAGTAAGAATGAAGAAGTACGAAAGAAGTAAGAAAGATGTAAGAAAGAAAGAAGTAAGAAAGAAATAAGAAAGAAGTAAGAAAGAAGTAAGAAAGAAAGAAGAAAGAAAGAAGAAAGAAAGAAGAAAAAAGAAGTTAGAAAGAAGTAAGAAAGAAGTAAGAAAGAAGAACGAAAGAAGTAAGAAAGAAAGAAGTAAGAAAGAAGAAAGAAGTAAGAAAGAAGTAAGAAAGAAGTAAGAAAGAAAGAAGAAAGAAGTAAGAAAGAAGTAAGAAAGAAGTAAGAAATAAGTAAGAATGAAGAAGTACGAAAGAAGTAAGAAAGATGTAAGAAAGAAAGAAGTAAGAAAGAAATAAGAAAGAAGTAAGAAAGAAGTTAGAAAGAAAGAAGAAAGAAAGAAGAAAGAAAGAAGAAAGAAAGAAGTTTGAAGAAAGTAAGAAAGAAGGAAGGAGGAATGAAGAAAGAAGTAAGAAAGAAGTAAGAAAGAAGTAAGAAAGAAGTAAGAAAGAAGTAAGAAAGAAGTAAGAAAGGAAGAAGTAAGAAAGAAGAAAGAAAGAAGAAAGAAATAAGAAAGAAGAAAGAAAGAAGTAAGAAAGAAGAAAGAAAGAAAGAAGAAAGAGGTACGAAAGAAGTAAGAAAGAAGAAAGAAAGAAGTAAGAAAGAAGAAAGAAAGAAGTAAGAAAGAAAGAAGAAAGAATTTAGAAAGAAGTAAGAATGAAAGAAGAAAGAAGTAAGAAAGAAGTAAGAAAGAAATAAGAAAGAAGTAAGAAAGAAGTAAGAAAGAAGTAAGAAAGAAAGAAGTAAGAAAGAAGAAAGAAAGAAGAAAGAAAGAAGTTAGAAAGAAGTAAGACACAAGAAAGAAAGAAGTAAGAAAGAAGAAAGAAAGAAAGAAGAAAGAAGTAAGAAAAAATTAAGAAAGAAGTACGAAAGAAATAAGAAAGAAGCAAGAAAGAAAGAAGTAAGAAAGAAGTAAGAAAGAAGTAAGAAAGAAGTAAGAAAGAAGTAAGAAAGAAGTAAGAAATAAAGAAGAAAGAAGTAAGAAAGAAGGAAGAAAGAAGTATGAAAGAAGTAAGAAAGAAGTAAGAAAGAAAGAAGTAAGAAAGAACTAAGAAAGAAGTAAGAAAGAAGTCAGAAAGAAGAAAGAAAAAATTAAGAAGGAATGAAGAAAGAAGTAAGAAAGAAGTAAGAAAGAAGTAAGAAAGAAGTTAGAAAGAAATAAGAAAGAAGTAAGAAAGAAGTAAGAAAGAAGAAAGAAAGAAGTAAGAAACAAGAAAGAAAGAAGTAAGAAAGAAGTAAGAAAGAAGAAAGAAAGAAGTAAGAAAGAAAGAAGAAAGAAGGAGGAAAGAAGTAAGAAAGAAGAAAGAAAGAAGTAAGAAAGAAGTACGAAAGAAGTAAGAAAGAAGTAAGAAAGAAAGAAGTAAGAAAGAAAGAATTCAGAAAGAAGTTAGAAAGAATTTAGAAATAAGAAAGAAAGAAGAAAGCAAGAAGAGAGAAGAAAGAAGTAAGAAAGAAGTAAGAAAGAAGTAAGAAAGAAAGAAGAAAGAAAGAAGAAAGAAATAAGTAAGAAAGAAGTAAGAAAGAAGAAAGAAAGAAGTAAGAAAGAAGAAAGAAAGAAGTAAGAAAGAAAGAAGAAAGAAGTAAGAAAGAAGTAAGAAAGAAAGAAGAAAGAAGTAAGAAAGAAGTAAGAAAGAAGAAAGAAAGAAGTAAGAAAGAAGAAAGAAAGAAGTAAGAAAGAAGAAAGAAAGAAGAAAGAAAGAAGTAAGAAAGAAGTAAGAAAGAAGGAAGAAAGAAAGAAGTAAGAAAGACGTAAGAAAGTAGTTAGAAAGAAGTAAGAAAGAAAGAAGAACGAAAGAAGAAAGAAAGAAGAAAGAAAGAAGTTAGAAAGAAGTAAGAAAGAAGTAAGAAAGAAGTAAGAAAGAAGTAAGAAAGAAGAAAGAAAGAAGAAAGAAGAAAGAAAGAAAGAAGAAAGAAGTAATAAAGAAGTCAGAAAGAAGTTAGAAAGAAGTTAGAAAGAAGTAAGAAAGAAGAAAGAAAGAAGTAAGAAAGAAGAAAGAAAGAAAGAAGAAAGAAGTAAGAAAGAAAGAAGAAAGAAGTAAGAAAAAATTAAGAAAGAAGTACGAAAGAAGTAAGAAAGAAGCAAGAAAGAAAGAATTAAGAAAGAAGAAATAACGAAGTAAGAAAGAAGTAAGAAGAAGTTAGAAAGAAGTAAGAAAGAAGTAAGAAAGAAGTAAGAAAGAAGTAAGAAAGAATTAAGAAAGAAAGAAGAAAGAAGAAAGAAAAAATTAAGAAGGAATGAAGAAAGAAGTAAGAAAGAAGTAAGAAAGAAGTTAGAAAGAAATAAGAAAGAAGTAAGAAAGAAGTAAGAAAGAAGTAAGAAAGAAGTAAGAAAGAAGTAAAAAGAAGTAAGAAAGAAAGAAGTAAGAAGAAAGAAGTAAGAAAGAAGAAAAAAAGAAAGAAGAAAGAAAGAAGAAAGAAAGAAAGAAGAAAGAAAGAAGAAAGAAAGAAGTAAGAAAGAAGAAAGAAAGAAGTAAGAAAGAAGAAAGAAAGAAGTAAGAAAGAAGTAAGAAAGAAAGAAGTTAGAAAGAAGTTAGAAAGAATTTAGAAATAAGAAAGAAAGAAGAAAGCAAGAAGAAAGAAAGAAAGAAGTAAGAAAGAAGTAAGAAAGAAGTAAGAAAGAAAGAAGTAAGAAGGAAGAAAGAAGTAAGAAAGAAGTAAGAAAGAAGTAAGAAAGAAGAAAGAAAGAAGTAAGAAAGAAGAAAGAAAGAATTAAGAAAGAAAGAAGAAAGAAGTAAGAAAGAAGTAAGAAAGAAAGAAGAAAGAAGTAAGAAAGAAGTAAGAAAGAAAGAAGAAAGAAGTAAGAAAGAAGTAAGAAAGAAGTAAGAAATAAGTAAGAATGAAGAAGTACGAAAGAAGTAAGAAAGATGTAAGAAAGAAAGAAGTAAGAAAGAAATAAGAAAGAAGTAAGAAAGAAGTAAGAAAGAAAGAAGAAAGAAAGAAGAAAGAAAGAAGAAAAAAGAAGTTAGAAAGAAGTAAGAAAGAAGTAAGAAAGAAGAACGAAAGAAGTAAGAAAGAAAGAAGTAAGAAAGAAGAAAGAAGTAAGAAAGAAGTAAGAAAGAAGTAAGAAAGAAAGAAGAAAGAAGTAAGAAAGAAGTAAGAAAGAAGTAAGAAATAAGTAAGAATGAAGAAGTACGAAAGAAGTAAGAAAGATGTAAGAAAGAAAGAAGTAAGAAAGAAATAAGAAAGAAGTAAGAAAGAAGTTAGAAAGAAAGAAGAAAGAAAGAAGAAAGAAAGAAGAAAGAAAGAAGTTTGAAGAAAGTAAGAAAGAAGGAAGGAGGAATGAAGAAAGAAGTAAGAAAGAAGTAAGAAAGAAGGAATAAAGAAGTAAGAAAGAAGTAAGAAAGAAGTAAGAAAGGAAGAAGTAAGAAAGAAGAAAGAAAGAAGAAAGAAATAAGAAAGAAGAAAGAAAGAAGTAAGAAAGAAGAAAGAAAGAAAGAAGAAAGAGGTACGAAAGAAGTAAGAAAGAA
Organism: Columba livia; assembly: GCF_036013475.1. NCBI lineage: Eukaryota > Metazoa > Chordata > Aves > Columbiformes > Columbidae > Columba > Columba livia. The sequence continues at coordinate 161,171 of NW_027043253.1, forward strand.
GAAAGAAAGAAGTAAGAAAGAAGAAAGAAAGAAGTAAGAAAGAAAGAAGAAAGAATTTAGAAAGAAGTAAGAATGAAAGAAGAAAGAAGTAAGAAAGAAGTAAGAAAGAAATAAGAAAGAAGTAAGAAAGAAGTAAGAAATAAGTAAGAAAGAAGAAAGAAAGAAGTAAGAAGAAAGAAAGAAAGAAGAAAGAGGTACGAAAGAAGTAAGAAAGAAGGAAGTAAGACAGAAGTAAGAAAGAAAGAAGAAAGAAAGAAAAAAGAAAGAAGAAAGAAAGAACTTAGAAAGAAGTAAGAAAGAAGTAAGAAAGAAGTAAGGAAGAAGTAAGAAAGAAGTAAGAAAGAAAGAAGAAAGAAAGAAGAAAGAAAGAAGTTAGAAAGAAGTAAGAAAGAAGTAAGAAAGAAGTAAGACAGAAGTAAGAAAGAAGTAAGAAAGAAAGAAGAAAGAAAGAAGAAAGAAAGAACTTAGAAAGAAGTAAGAAAGAAGTAAGAAAGAAGTAAGGAAGAAGTAAGAAAGAAGTAAGAAAGAAAGAAGAAAGAAAGAAGAAAGAAAGAAGTTAGAAAGAAGTAAGAAAGAAGTAAGAAAGAAGTAAGAAAGAAGAAAGAAAGAAGTAAGAAAGAAGTAAGAAAGAAGAAAGAAAGAAGTAAAAAAGAAGTAAGAAAGAAGAAAGAAAGAAGTAAGAAAGAAGAAAGAAAGAAGAAAGAAAGAAGTAAGAAAGAAGTAAGAAAGAAGTAAGAAAGAAGTAAGAAAGAAGAAAGAAAGAAAGAAGAAAGAAGTAAGAAAGAAGTAAGAAAGAAGTTAGAAAGAAGTAAGAAAGAAGTAAGAAAGAAGTAAGAAAGCAGTAAGAAAGAAGTAAGAAAGAAATAAGTAAGAAAGAAGTAAGAAAGAGGTAAGGAAGAAGTAAGAAAGAAAGAAGAAAGAAAGAAGAAAGAAAGAAGAAAGAGAGAAGAAAGAAAGAAGAAAGAAAGAAGTAAAAAAGAAGAAAGAAAGAAGTAAGAAAGAAGAAAGAAAGAAAGAAGAAAGAGGTACGAAAGAAGTAAGAAAGAAGAAAGAAAGAAGTAAGAAAGAAGAAAGAAAGAAGTAAGAAAGAAAGAAGAAAGAATTAAGAAAGAAGTAAGAATGAAAGAAGAAAGAAGTAAGAAATAAGTAAGAAAGAAATAAGAAAGAAGTAAGAAAGAAGTAAGAAATAAGTAAGAAAGAAGAAAGAAAGAAGTAAGAAGAAAGAAAGAAAGAAGAAAGAGGTACGAAAGAAGTAAGAAAGAAGTAAGAAAGAAAGAAGTAAGACAGAAGTAAGAAAGAAAGAAGAAAGAAAGAAGAAAGAAAGAAGAAAGAAAGAACTTAGAAAGAAGTAAGAAAGAAGTAAGAAAGAAGTAAGGAAGAAGTAAGAAAGAAGTAAGAAAGAAAGAAGAAAGAAAGAAGAAAGAAAGAAGTTAGAAAGAAGTAAGAAAGAAGTAAGAAAGAAGTTAGAAAGAAGTAAGAAACAAGTAAGAAAGAAGTAAGAAAGAAGATAGAAAGAAGTAAGAAAGAAGAAATAAAGAAGTAAGAAAGAAGAAAGAAAGAAGAAAGAAAGAAGTAAGAAAGAAGTAAGAAAGAAGTAAGAAAGAAAGAAGTAAGAAAGAAGAAAGAAAGAAGTAAGAAAGAAGTAAGAAAGAAGTAAGAAAGAAGTAAGAAAGAAGTAAGAAAGAAAGAAGTAAGAAAGAAGAAAGAAAAAAGTAAGAAAGAAGAAAGAAAGAAGTAAGAAAGAAGAAAGAAAGAAAGAAGAAAGAAGTAAGAAAGAAGTAAGAAAGAAGTTAGAAAGAAGTAAGAAAGAAGTAAGAAAGAAGTAAGAAAGAAAGAAGTAAGAAAGAAGTAAGAAAGAGGTAAGGAAGAAGTAAGAAAGAAAGAAGAAAGAAAGAAGAAAGAGAGAAGAAAGAAAGAAGAAAGAAAGAAGTAAAAAAGAAGTAAGAAAGAAGAAAGAAAGAAGTAAGAAAGAAGAAAGAAAGAAGAAAGAAGTAAGAAAGAAGTGAGAAAGAAGTAAGAAAGAAGTAAGAAAGAAGTAAGAAAGAAAGAAGTAAGAAAGAAGAAAGAAAGAAGAAAGAAAGAAGTAAGAAAGAAGTAAGAAAGAAAGAAGTAAGAAAGAAGAAAGAAAGAAGTATGAAAGAAGTAAGAAAGAAGTAAGAAAGAAAGAGGTAAGAAATAAGTAAGAAAGAAGTAAGAAAGAAGTCAGAAAGAAGAAAAAAAAAATTAAGAAGGAATGAAGAAAGAAGTAAGAAAGAAGTAAGAAAGAAGAAAGAAAGAAGTAAGAAGAAAGAAAGAAAGAAGAAAGAGGTACGAAAGAAGTAAGAAAGAAGTAAGAAAGAAAGAAGTAAGACAGAAGTAAGAAAGAAAGAAGAAAGAAAGAAGAAAGAAAGAAGAAAGAAAGAACTTAGAAAGAAGTAAGAAAGAAGTAAGAAAGAAGTAAGGAAGAAGTAAGAAAGAAGTAAGAAAGAAAGAAGAAAGAAAGAAGAAAGAAAGAAGTTAGAAAGAAGTAAGAAAGAAGTAAGAAAGAAGTAAGACAGAAGTAAGAAAGAAGTAAGAAAGAAAGAAGAAAGAAAGAAGAAAGAAAGAACTTAGAAAGAAGTAAGAAAGAAGTAAGAAAGAAGTAAGGAAGAAGTAAGAAAGAAGTAAGAAAGAAAGAAGAAAGAAAGAAGAAAGAAAGAAGTAAGAAAGAAGTAAGAAAGAAGTAAGAAAGAAGTAAGAAAGAAGAAAGAAAGAAGTAAGAAAGAAGTAAGAAAGAAGAAAGAAAGAAGTAAAAAAGAAGTAAGAAAGAAGAAAGAAAGAAGTAAGAAAGAAGAAAGAAAGAAGAAAGAAAGAAGTAAGAAAGAAGTAAGAAAGAAGTAAGAAAGAAGTAAGAAAGAAGAAAGAAAGAAAGAAGAAAGAAGTAAGAAAGAAGTAAGAAAGAAGTTAGAAAGAAGTAAGAAAGAAGTAAGAAAGAAGTAAGAAAGCAGTAAGAAAGAAGTAAGAAAGAAATAAGTAAGAAAGAAGTAAGAAAGAGGTAAGGAAGAAGTAAGAAAGAAAGAAGAAAGAAAGAAGAAAGAAAGAAGAAAGAGAGAAGAAAGAAAGAAGAAAGAAAGAAGTAAAAAAGAAGAAAGAAAGAAGTAAGAAAGAAGAAAGAAAGAAAGAAGAAAGAGGTACGAAAGAAGTAAGAAAGAAGAAAGAAAGAAGTAAGAAAGAAGAAAGAAAGAAGTAAGAAAGAAAGAAGAAAGAATTAAGAAAGAAGTAAGAATGAAAGAAGAAAGAAGTAAGAAATAAGTAAGAAAGAAATAAGAAAGAAGTAAGAAAGAAGTAAGAAATAAGTAAGAAAGAAGAAAGAAAGAAGTAAGAAGAAAGAAAGAAAGAAGAAAGAGGTACGAAAGAAGTAAGAAAGAAGTAAGAAAGAAAGAAGTAAGACAGAAGTAAGAAAGAAAGAAGAAAGAAAGAAGAAAGAAAGAAGAAAGAAAGAACTTAGAAAGAAGTAAGAAAGAAGTAAGAAAGAAGTAAGGAAGAAGTAAGAAAGAAGTAAGAAAGAAAGAAGAAAGAAAGAAGAAAGAAAGAAGTTAGAAAGAAGTAAGAAAGAAGTAAGAAAGAAGTTAGAAAGAAGTAAGAAACAAGTAAGAAAGAAGTAAGAAAGAAGATAGAAAGAAGTAAGAAAGAAGAAATAAAGAAGTAAGAAAGAAGAAAGAAAGAAGAAAGAAAGAAGTAAGAAAGAAGTAAGAAAGAAGTAAGAAAGAAAGAAGTAAGAAAGAAGAAAGAAAGAAGTAAGAAAGAAGTAAGAAAGAAGTAAGAAAGAAGTAAGAAAGAAGTAAGAAAGAAAGAAGTAAGAAAGAAGAAAGAAAAAAGTAAGAAAGAAGAAAGAAAGAAGTAAGAAAGAAGAAAGAAAGAAAGAAGAAAGAAGTAAGAAAGAAGTAAGAAAGAAGTTAGAAAGAAGTAAGAAAGAAGTAAGAAAGAAGTAAGAAAGAAAGAAGTAAGAAAGAAGTAAGAAAGAGGTAAGGAAGAAGTAAGAAAGAAAGAAGAAAGAAAGAAGAAAGAGAGAAGAAAGAAAGAAGAAAGAAAGAAGTAAAAAAGAAGTAAGAAAGAAGAAAGAAAGAAGTAAGAAAGAAGAAAGAAAGAAGAAAGAAGTAAGAAAGAAGTGAGAAAGAAGTAAGAAAGAAGTAAGAAAGAAGTAAGAAAGAAAGAAGTAAGAAAGAAGAAAGAAAGAAGAAAGAAAGAAGTAAGAAAGAAGTAAGAAAGAAAGAAGTAAGAAAGAAGAAAGAAAGAAGTATGAAAGAAGTAAGAAAGAAGTAAGAAAGAAAGAGGTAAGAAATAAGTAAGAAAGAAGTAAGAAAGAAGTCAGAAAGAAGAAAAAAAAAATTAAGAAGGAATGAAGAAAGAAGTAAGAAAGAAGTAAGAAAGAAGAAAGAAAGAAGTAAGAAAGAAGATAGAAAGAAGTAAGAAAGAAGTAAGAAATAAGTAAGAAAGAAGTAAGAAAGAAAGAAGAAAGAAGTAGGAAAGAAGTAAGAAAGAAGAAAGAAAGAAGTAAGAAAGAAGTAAGAAAGAAGTAAGAAAGAAGGAAGAAAGAAAGAAGTAAGAAAGACGTAAGAAAGTAGTTAGAAAGAAGTAAGAAAGAAAGAAGAAAGAAAGAAGAAAGAAAGAAGAAAGAAAGAAGAAAGAAAGAAGTTAGAAAGAAGTAAGAAAGAAGTAAGAAAGAAGTAAGAAAGAAGTAAGAAAGAAGAAAGAAAGAAGAAAGAAGAAAGAAAGAAAGAAGAAAGAAGTAATAAAGAAGTAAGAAAGAAGTTAGAAAGAAGTTAGAAAGAAGTAAGAAAGAAGAAAGAAAGAAGTAAGAAAGAAGAAAGAAAGAAAGAAGAAAGAAGTAAGAAAGAAAGAAGAAAGAAGTAAGAAAAAATTAAGAAAGAAGTACGAAAGAAGTAAGAAAGAAGCAAGAAAGAAAGAAGTAAGAAAGAAGAAAGAAGGAAGTAAGAAAGAAGTAAGAAGAAGTTAGAAAGAAGTAAGAAAGAAAGAAGAAAGAAGAAAGAAAAAATTAAGAAGGAATGAAGAAAGAAGTAAGAAAGAAGTAAGAAAGAAGTAAGAAAGAAGTTAGAAAGAAATAAGAAAGAAGTAAGAAAGAAGTAAGAAAGAAGTTAGAAAGAAGTAAGTAAGAAGTAAAAAGAAGTAAGAAAGAAAGAAGTAAGAAGAAAGAAGTAAGAAAGAAGAAAAAAAAGAAAGAAGAAAGAAAGAAGAAAGAAGTAAGAAAAAATTAAGAAAGAAGTACGAAAGAAGTAAGAAAGAAGTAAGAAAGAAAGAAGAAAGAAAGAAGAAAGAAAGAACTTAGAAAGAAGTAAGAAAGAAGAAAGAAGGAAGTAAGAAAGAAGTAAGAAGAAGTTAGAAAGAAGTAAGAAAGAAAGAAGAAAGAAGAAAGAAAAAATTAAGAAGGAATGAAGAAAGAAGTAAGAAAGAAGTAAGAAAGAAGTAAGAAAGAAGTAAGGAGGAATGAAGAAAGAAGTAAGAAAGAAGTAAGAAAGAAGTAAGAAAGAAGTAAGAAAGAAGTAAGAAAGAAGTAAGAAAGGAAGAAGTAAGAAAGAAGAAAGAAAGAAGAAAGAAATAAGAAAGAAGAAAGAAAGAAGTAAGAAAGAAGAAAGAAAGAAAGAAGAAAGAGGTACGAAAGAAGTAAGAAAGAAGAAAGAAAGAAGTAAGAAAGAAGAAAGAAAGAAGTAAGAAAGAAAGAAGAAAGAATTTAGAAAGAAGTAAGAATGAAAGAAGAAAGAAGTAAGAAAGAAGTAAGAAAGAAATAAGAAAGAAGTAAGAAAGAAGTAAGAAATAAGTAAGAAAGAAGAAAGAAAGAAGTAAGAAGAAAGAAAGAAAGAAGAAAGAGGTACGAAAGAAGTAAGAAAGAAGTAAGAAAGAAAGAAGTAAGACAGAAGTAAGAAAGAAAGAAGAAAGAAAGAAAAAAGAAAGAAGAAAGAAAGAACTTAGAAAGAAGTAAGAAAGAAGTAAGAAAGAAGTAAGGAAGAAGTAAGAAAGAAGTAAGAAAGAAAGAAGAAAGAAAGAAGAAAGAAAGAAGTTAGAAAGAAGTAAGAAAGAAGTAAGAAAGAAGTAAGACAGAAGTAAGAAAGAAGTAAGAAAGAAAGAAGAAAGAAAGAAGAAAGAAAGAACTTAGAAAGAAGTAAGAAAGAAGTAAGAAAGAAGTAAGGAAGAAGTAAGAAAGAAGTAAGAAAGAAAGAAGAAAGAAAGAAGAAAGAAAGAAGTTAAGTAAGAAAGAAGTAAGACAGAAGTAAGAAAGAAGTAAGAAAGAAGAAAGAAAGAAGTAAGAAAGAAGAAAGAAAGAAGTAAAAAAGAAGTAAGAAAGAAGAAAGAAAGAAGTAAGAAAGAAGAAAGAAAGAAGAAAGAAAGAAGTAAGAAAGAAGTAAGAAAGAAGTAAGAAAGAAAGAAGTAAGAAAGAAGAAAGAAAGAAGAAAGAAAGAAGTTAGAAAGAAGTAAGAAAGAAGTAAGAAAGAAGGAAGTAAGAAAGAAGAAAGAAAAAAGTAAGAAAGAAGAAAGAAAGAAGTAAGAAAGAAGAAAGAAAAAAGTAAGAAAGAAGAAAGAAAGAAGTAAGAAAGAAGAAAGAAAGAAAGAAGAAAGAAGTAAGAAAGAAGTAAGAAAGAAGTTAGAAAGAAGTAAGAAAGAAGTAAGAAAGAAGTAAGAAAGAAATAAGTAAGAAAGAAGTAAGAAAGAGGTAAGGAAGAAGTAAGAAAGAAAGAAGAAAGAAAGAAGAAAGAAAGAAGAAAGAGAGAAGAAAGAAAGAAGAAAGAAAGAAGTAAAAAAGAAGTAAGAAAGAAGAAAGAAAGAAGAAAGAAGAAAGAAAGAAGAAAGAAGTAAGAAAGAAGTAAGAAAGAAGTAAGAAAGAAGTAAGAAAGAAAGAAGTAAGAAAGAAGAAAGAAAGAAGAAAGAAAGAAGTAAGAAAGAAGTAAGAAAGAAAGAAGTAAGAAAGAAGAAAGAAAGAAGTATGAAAGAAGTAAGAAAGAAGTAAGAAAGAAAGAAGTAAGAAATAAGTAAGAAAGAAGTAAGAAAGAAGTCAGAAAGAAGAAAAAAAAAATTAAGAAGGAATGAAGAGAGAAGTAAGAAAGAAGTAAGAAAGAAGAAAGAAAGAAGTAAGAAAGAAGATAGAAAGAAGTAAGAAATAAGTAAGAAAGAAGTAAGAAAGAAAGAAGAAAGAAGAAAGAAAGAAGTAAGAAAGAAGAAAGAAAGAAGTAAAAAAGAAGTAAGAAAGAAGAAAGAAAGAAGTAAGAAAGAAGAAAGAAAGAAGAAAGAAAGAAGTAAGAAAGAAGTAAGAAAGAAGTAAGAAAGAAAGAAGTAAGAAAGAAGAAAGAAAGAAGAAAGAAAGAAGTTAGAAAGAAGTAAGAAAGAAGTAAGAAAGAAGTAAGAAAGAAAGAAGTAAGAAAGAAGAAAGAAAAAAGTAAGAAAGAAGAAAGAAAGAAGTAAGAAAGAAGAAAGAAAGAAATTAGAAAGAAGTAAGAAAGAAGTAAGAAAGAAGTTAGAAAGAAGTAAGAAAGAAGTAAGAAAGAAGTAAGAAAGAAATAAGTAAGAAAGAAGTAAGAAAGAGGTAAGGAAGAAGTAAGAAAGAAAGAAGAAAGAAAGAAGAAAGAAAGAAGAAAGACAGAAGAAAGAAAGAAGAAAGAAAGAAGTAAAAAAGAAGTAAGAAAGAAGAAAGAAAGAAGAAAGAAGAAAGAAAGAAGAAAGAAGTAAGAAAGAAGTAAGAAAGAAGTAAGAAAGAAGTAAGAAAGAAAGAAGTAAGAAAGAAGAAAGAAAGAAGAAAGAAAGAAGTAAGAAAGAAGTAAGAAAGAAAGAAGTAAGAAAGAAGAAAGAAAGAAGTATGAAAGAAGTAAGAAAGAAGTAAGAAAGAAAGAAGTAAGAAATAAGTAAGAAAGAAGTAAGAAAGAAGTCAGAAAGAAGAAAAAAAAATTAAGAAGGAATGAAGAGAGAAGTAAGAAAGAAGTAAGAAAGAAGAAAGAAAGAAGTAAGAAAGAAGATAGAAAGAAGTAAGAAAGAAGTAAGAAATAAGTAAGAAAGAAGTAAGAAAGAAAGAAGAAAGAAGTAGGAAAGAAGTAAGAAAGAAGAAAGAAAGAAGTAAGAAAGAAGAAAGAAAGAAGTAAGAAAGAAGTAAGAAAGAAAGAAGTCAGAAACAAGTAAGAAAGAAAGAAGTTAGAAAGAAGTTAGAAAGAATTTAGAAATAAGAAAGAAAGAAGAAAGCAAGAAGAAAGAAAGAAAGAAGTAAGAAAGAAGTAAGAAAGAAGTAAGAAAGAAAGAAGAAAGAAAGAAGAAAGAAAGAAGTAAGAAAGAAGTAAGAAAGAAGTAAGAAAGAAGTAAGAAAGAAGTAAGAAGGAATGAAGAAAGAAGTAAGAAAGAAGAAAGAAGTAAGAAAGAAGTAAGAAAGAAGTAAGAAATAAGTAAGAAAGAAGAAAGAAAGAAGTAAGAAAGAAGAAAGAAAGAAAGAAGAAAGAGGTACGAAAGAAGTAAGAAAGAAGAAAGAAAGAAGTAAGAAAGAAGAAAGAAAGAAGTAAGAAAGAAAGAAGAAAGAATTAAGAAAGAAGTAAGAATGAAAGAAGAAAGAAGTAAGAAATAAGTAAGAAAGAAATAAGAAAGAAGTAAGAAAGAAGTAAGAAATAAGTAAGAAAGAAGAAAGAAAGAAGTAAGAAGAAAGAAAGAAAGAAGAAAGAGGTACGAAAGAAGTAAGAAAGAAGTAAGAAAGAAAGAAGTAAGACAGAAGTAAGAAAGAAAGAAGAAAGAAAGAAGAAAGAGAGAACTTAGAAAGAAGTAAGAAAGAAGTAAGAAAGAAGTAAGGAAGAAGTAAGAAAGAAGTAAGAAAGAAAGAAGAAAGAAAGAAGAAAGAAAGAAGTTAGAAAGAAGTAAGAAAGAAGTAAGAAAGAAGTTAGAAAGAAGTAAGAAACAAGTAAGAAAGAAGTAAGAAAGAAGATAGAAAGAAGTAAGAAAGAAGAAAGAAAGAAGTAAAAAAGAAGTAAGAAAGAAGAAATAAAGAAGTAAGAAAGAAGAAAGAAAGAAGAAAGAAAGAAGTAAGAAAGAAGTAAGAAAGAAGTAAGAAAGAAAGAAGTAAGAAAGAAGAAAGAAAGAAGAAAGAAAGAAGTAAGAAAGAAGTAAGAAAGAAGTAAGAAAGAAGTAAGAAAGAAAGAAGTAAGAAAGAAGAAAGAAAAAAGTAAGAAAGAAGAAAGAAAGAAGTAAGAAAGAAGAAAGAAAGAAAGAAGAAAGAAGTAAGAAAGAAGTAAGAAAGAAGTTAGAAAGAAGTAAGAAAGAAGTAAGAAAGAACTAAGAAAGAAAGAAGTAAGAAAGAAGTAAGAAAGAGGTAAGGAAGAAGTAAGAAAGAAAGAAGAAAGAAAGAAGAAAGAAAGAAGAAAGAGAGAAGAAAGAAAGAAGAAAGAAAGAAGTAAAAAAGAAGTAAGAAAGAAGAAAGAAAGAAGTAAGAAAGAAGAAAGAAAGAAGAAAGAAGTAAGAAAGAAGTAAGAAAGAAGTAAGAAAGAAGTAAGAAAGAAGTAAGAAAGAAAGAAGTAAGAAAGAAGAAAGAAAGAAGAAAGAAAGAAGTAAGAAAGAAAGAAGTAAGAAAGAAGAAAGAAAGAAGTATGAAAGAAGTAAGAAAGAAGTAAGAAAGAAAGAAGTAAGAAATAAGTAAGAAAGAAGTAAGAAAGAAGTCAGAAAGAAGAAAAAAAAAATTAAGAAGGAATGAAGAAAGAAGTAAGAAAGAAGTAAGAAAGAAGAAAGAAAGAAGTAAGAAAGAAGATAGAAAGAAGTAAGAAAGAAGTAAGAAATAAGTAAGAAAGAAGTAAGAAAGAAAGAAGAAAGAAGTAGGAAAGAAGTAAGAAAGAAGAAAGAAAGAAGTAAGAAAGAAGAAAGAAAGAAGTAAGAAAGAAGTAAGAAAGAAAGAAGTCAGAAACAAGTAAGTAAGGAAGAAGTTAGAAAGAAGTTAGAAAGAATTTAGAAATAAGAAAGAAAGAAGAAAGCAAGAAGAAAGAAAGAAAGAAGTAAGAAAGAAGTAAGAAAGATGTAAGAAAGAAGAAAGAAAGAAGTAAGAAAGAAAGAAGAAAGAAGTAAGAAAGAAGTAAGAAAGAAAGAAGAAAGAAGTAAGAAAGAAGTAAGAAAGAAGAAAGAAAGAAGTAAGAAAGAAGAAAGAAAGAAGTAAGAAAGAAGAAAGAAAGAAGAATGAAAGAAGTAAGAAAGAAAGAAGAAAGAAGTAAGAAAGAAGTAAGAAAGAAGTAAGAAAGAAGGAAGAAAGAAAGAAGTAAGAAAGACGTAAGAAAGTAGTTAGAAAGAAGTAAGAAAGAAAGAAGAAAGAAAGAAGAAAGAAAGAAGAAAGAAAGAAGAAAGAAAGAAGTTAGAAAGAAGTAAGAAAGAAGTAAGAAAGAAGTAAGAAAGAAGTAAGAAAGAAGAAAGAAAGAAGAAAGAAAGAAAGAAAGAAAGAAGAAAGAAGTAATAAAGAAGTAAGAAAGAAGTTAGAAAGAAGTTAGAAAGAAGTAAGAAAGAAGAAAGAAAGAAGTAAGAAAGAAGAAAGAAAGAAAGAAGAAAGAAGTAAGAAAGAAAGAAGAAAGAAGTAAGAAAAAATTAAGAAAGAAGTACGAAAGAAGTAAGAAAGAAGCAAGCAAGAAAGAAGTAAGAAAGAAGAAAGAAGGAAGTAAGAAAGAAGTAAGAAGAAGTTAGAAAGAAGTAAGAAAGAAGTAAGAAAGAAGTAAGAAAGAAATAAGAAAGAAGTTAGAAAGAAGAAAGAAGAAAGAAAAAATTAAGAAGGAATGAAGAAAGAAGTAAGAAAGAAGTAAGAAAGAAGTAAGAAAGAAGTTAGAAAGAAATAAGAAAGAAGTAAGAAAGAAGTAAGAAAGAAGTAAGAAAGAAGTAAGAAAGAAGTAAAAGAAGTAAGAAAGAAAGAAGTAAGAAGAAAGAAGTAAGAAAGAAGAAAAAAAAGAAAGAAGAAAGAAAGAAGAAAGGAAGAAAGAAAAAAAAAAAAGAAAGAAAGAAAGAAGAAAGAAAGAAGAAAGAAAGAAGTAAGAAAGAAGAAAGAAAGAAGTAAGAAAGAAGAAAGAAAGAAGTAAGAAAGAAGTAAGAAAGAAAGAAGTTAGAAAGAAGTTAGAAAGAATTTAGAAATAAGAAAGAAAGAAGAAAGCAAGAAGAAAGAAAGAAAGAAGTAAGAAAGAAGTAAGAAAGACGTAAGAAAGAAAGAAGTAATAAAGAAGAAAGAAGTAAGAAAGAAGTAAGAAAGAAGTAAGAAAGAAGTAAGAAAGAAGAAAGAAAGAAGTAAGAAAGAAAGAAGAAAGAAGTAAGAAAGAAGTAAGAAAGAAAGAAGAAAGAAGTAAGAAAGAAGTAAGAAAGAAAGAAGAAAGAAGTAAGAAAGAAGTAAGAAAGAAGTAAGAAATAAGTAAGAATGAAGAAGTACGAAAGAAGTAAGAGAGATGTAAGAAAGAAAGAAGTAAGAAAGAAATAAGAAAGAAGTAAGAAAGAAGTAAGAAAGAAAGAAGAAAGAAAGAAGAAAGAAAGAAGAAAAAAGAAGTAAGAAAGAAGTAAGAAAGAAGAAAGAAAGAAGTAAAAAAGAAAGAAGTAAGAAAGAAGAAAGAAGAAAGAAAGAAGTAAGAAAGAAGTAAGAAAGAAAGAAGAAAGAAGTAAGAAAGGAGTAAGAAAGAAGTAAGAAATAAGTAAGAATGAAGAAGTACGAAAGAAGTAAGAAAGATGTAAGAAAGAAAGAAGTAAGAAAGAAATAAGAAAGAAGTAAGAAAGAAGTTAGAAAGAAAGAAGAAAGAAAGAAGAAAGAAAGAAGAAAGAAAGAAGTTAGAAGAAAGTAAGAAAGAAGTAAGGAGGAATGAAGAAAGAAGTAAGAAAGAAGTAAGAAAGAAGTAAGAAAGAAGTAAGAAAGAAGTAAGAAAGAAGTAAGAAAGGAAGAAGTAAGAAAGAAGAAAGAAAGAAGAAAGAAATAAGAAAGAAGAAAGAAAGAAGTAAGAAAGAAGAAAGAAAGAAAGAAGAAAGAGGTACGAAAGAAGTAAGAAAGAAGAAAGAAAGAAGTAAGAAAGAAGAAAGAAAGAAGTAAGAAAGAAAGAAGAAAGAATTTAGAAAGAAGTAAGAATGAAAGAAGAAAGAAGTAAGAAAGAAGTAAGAAAGAAATAAGAAAGAAGTAAGAAAGAAGTAAGAAATAAGTAAGAAAGAAGAAAGAAAGAAGTAAGAAGAAAGAAAGAAAGAAGAAAGAGGTACGAAAGAAGTAAGAAAGAAGTAAGAAAGAAAGAAGTAAGACAGAAGTAAGAAAGAAAGAAGAAAGAAAGAAAAAAGAAAGAAGAAAGAACTTAGAAAGAAGTAAGAAAGAAGTAAGAAAGAAGTAAGGAAGAAGTAAGAAAGAAGTAAGAAAGAAAGAAGAAAGAAAGAAGAAAGAAAGAAGTTAGAAAGAAGTAAGAAAGAAGTAAGAAAGAAGTAAGGAAGAAGTAAGAAAGAAGTAAGAAAGAAAGAAGAAAGAAAGAAGAAAGAAAGAAGTTAGAAAGAAGTAAGAAAGAAGTAAGACAGAAGTAAGAAAGAAGTAAGAAAGAAAGAAGAAAGAAAGAAGAAAGAAAGAACTTAGAAAGAAGTAAGAAAGAAGTAAGAAAGAAGTAAGGAAGAAGTAAGAAAGAAGTAAGAAAGAAAGAAGAAAGAAAGAAGAAAGAAAGAAGTTAGAAAGAAGTAAGAAAGAAGTAAGACAGAAGTAAGAAAGAAGAAAGAAAGAAGTAAGAAAGAAGAAAGAAAGAAGTAAAAAAGAAGTAAGAAAGAAGAAAGAAAGAAGTAAGAAAGAAGAAAGAAAGAAGAAAGAAAGAAGTAAGAAAGAAGTAAGAAGAAAGAAAGAAAGAAGAAAGAGGTACGAAAGAAGTAAGAAAGAAGTAAGAAAGAAAGAAGTAAGACAGAAGTAAGAAAGAAAGAAGAAAGAAAGAAAAAAGAAAGAAGAAAGAAAGAACTTAGAAAGAAGTAAGAAAGAAGTAAGAAAGAAGTAAGGAAGAAGTAAGAAAGAAGTAAGAAAGAAGTAAGAAAGAAAGAAGAAAGAAAGAAGAAAGAAAGAAGTTAGAAAGAAGTAAGAAAGAAGTAAGAAAGAAGTAAGGAAGAAGTAAGAAAGAAGTAAGAAAGAAAGAAGAAAGAAAGAAGAAAGAAAGAAGTAAGAAAGAAGTAAGAAAGAAGTAAGACAGAAGTAAGAAAGAAGTAAGAAAGAAAGAAGAAAGAAAGAAGAAAGAAAGAACTTAGAAAGAAGTAAGAAAGAAGTAAGAAAGAAGTAAGGAAGAAGTAAGAAAGAAGTAAGAAAGAAAGAAGAAAGAAAGAAGAAAGAAAGAAGTTAGAAAGAAGTAAGAAAGAAGTAAGAAAGAAGTAAGAAAGAAGAAAGAAAGAAGTAAGAAAGAAGAAAGAAAGAAGTAAAAAAGAAGTAAGAAAGAAGAAAGAAAGAAGTAAGAAAGAAGAAAGAAAGAAGAAAGAAACAAGTAAGAAAGAAGTAAGAAAGAAGTAAGAAAGAAAGAAGTAAGAAAGAAGAAAGAAAGAAGAAAGAAAGAAGTTAGAAAGAAGTAAGAAAGAAGTAAGAAAGAAGTAAGAAAGAAAGAAGTAAGAAAGAAGAAAGAAAAAAGTAAGAAAGAAGAAAGAAAGAAGTAAGAAAGAAGAAAGAAAGAAAGAAGAAAGAAGTAAGAAAGAAGTAAGAAAGAAGTTAGAAAGAAGTAAGAAAGAAGTAAGAAAGAAGTAAGAAAGAAATAAGTAAGAAAGAAGTAAGAAAGAGGTAAGGAAGAAGTAAGAAAGAAAGAAGAAAGAAAGAAGAAAGAAAGAAGAAAGAGAGAAGAAAGAAAGAAGAAAGAAAGAAGTAAAAAAGAAGTAAGAAAGAAGAAAGAAAGAAGAAAGAAGAAAGAAGTAAGAAAGAAGTAAGAAAGAAGTAAGAAAGAAGTAAGAAAGAAAGAAGTAAGAAAGAATAAAGAAAGAAGAAAGAAAGAAGTAAGAAAGAAGTAAGAAAGAAAGAAGTAAGAAAGAAGAAAGAAAGAAGTATGAAAGAAGTAAGAAAGAAGTAAGAAAGAAAGAAGTAAGAAATAAGTAAGAAAGAAGTAAGAAAGAAGTCAGAAAGAAGAAAAAAAAAATTAAGAAGGAATGAAGAAAGAAGTAAGAAAGAAGTAAGAAAGAAGAAAGAAAGAAGTAAGAAAGAAGATAGAAAGAAGTAAGAAAGAAGTAAGAAATAAGTAAGAAAGAAGTAAGAAAGAAAGAAGAAAGAAGTAGGAAAGAAGTAAGAAAGAAGAAAGAAAGAAGTAAGAAAGAAGAAAGAAAGAAGTAAGAAAGAAGTAAGAAAGAAAGAAGTCAGAAACAAGTAAGAAAGAAAGAAGTTAGAAAGAAGTTAGAAAGAATTTAGAAATAAGAAAGAAAGAAGAAAGCAAGAAGAAAGAAAGAAAGAAGTAAGAAAGAAGTAAGAAAGAAGTAAGAATGAAAGAAGAAAGAAAGAAGAAAGAAAGAAGTAAGAAAGAAGTAAGAAAGAAGTAAGAAAGAAGTAAGAAAGAAGTAAGAAGGAATGAAGAAAGAAGTAAGAAAGAAGAAAGAAAGAAAGAAGAAAGAGGTACGAAAGAAGTAAGAAAGAAGAAAGAAAGAAGTAAGAAAGAAGAAAGAAAGAAGTAAGAAAGAAAGAAGAAAGAATTAAGAAAGAAGTAAGAAAGAAATAAGAAAGAAGTAAGAAAGAAGTAAGAAATAAGTAAGAAATAAGTAAGAAAGAAGAAAGAAAGAAGTAAGAAGAAAGAAAGAAAGAAGAGGTACGAAAGAAGTAAGAAAGAAGTAAGAAAGAAAGAAGTAAGACAGAAGTAAGAAAGAAAGAAGAAAGAAAGAAGAAAGAAAGAAGAAAGAAAGAACTTAGAAAGAAGTAAGAAAGAAGTAAGAAAGAAGTAAGGAAGAAGTAAGAAAGAAGAAAGAAAGAAGAAAGAAAGAAGAAAGAAAGAAGTTAGAAAGAAGTAAGAAAGAAGTAAGAAAGAAGTTAGAAAGAAGTAAGAAAGAAGTAAGAAAGAAGTAAGAAAGAAGATAGAAAGAAGTAAGAAAGAAGAAAGAAAGAAGTAAAAAAGAAGTAAGAAAGAAGAAATAAAGAAGTAAGAAAGAAGAAAGAAAGAAGAAAGAAGTAAGAAAGAAGTAAGAAAGAAGTAAGAAAGAAAGAAGTAAGAAAGAAGAAAGAAAGAAGAAAGAAAGAAGTAAGAAAGAAGTAAGAAAGAAGTAAGAAAGAAGTAAGAAAGAAAGAAGTAAGAAAGAAGAAAGAAAAAAGTAAGAAAGAAGAAAGAAAGAAGTAAGAAAGAAGAAAGAAAGAAAGAAGAAAGAAGTAAGAAAGAAGTAAGAAAGAAGTTAGAAAGAAGTAAGAAAGAAGTAAGAAAGAAGTAAGAAAGAAAGAAGTAAGAAAGAAGTAAGAAAGAGGTAAGGAAGAAGTAAGAAAGAAAGAAGAAAGGAAGAAGAAAGAAAGAAGAAAGAGAGAAGAAAGAAAGAAGAAAGAAAGAAGTAAAAAAGAAGTAAGAAAGAAGAAAGAAAGAAGTAAGAAAGAAGAAAGAAAGAAGAAAGAAAGAAGTAAGAAAGAAGTAAGAAAGAAGTAAGAAAGAAGTAAGAAAGAAAGAAGTAAGAAAGAAGAAAGAAAGAAGAAAGAAAGAAGTTAGAAAGAAGTAAGAAAGAAGTAAGAAATAACTAAGAAAGAAGCAAGAAAGAAGTTAGAAAGAAGTAAGAAACAAGAAAGAAAGAAGTAAGAAAGAAGAAAGAAAGAAAGAAGAAAGAAGTAAGAAAGAAGTAAGAAAGAAGTTAGAAAGAAGTAAGAAAGAAAGAAGAAAGAAGTAAGAAAAAGTTAAGAAAGAAGTACGAAAGAAATAAGAAAGAAGCAAGAAAGAAAGAAGTAAGAAAGAAGTAAGAAAGAAGTAAGAAAGAAGTAAGAAAGAAGAAAGAAGAAGTAAGAAAGAAGGAAGAAAGAAGTATGAAAGAAGTAAGAAAGAAGTAAGAAAGAAAGAAGTAAGAAAGAACTAAGAAAGAAGTAAGAAAGAAGTCAGAAAGAAGAAAGAAAAAATTAAGAAGGAATGAACAAAGAAGTAAGAAAGAAGTAAGAAAGAAGTAAGAAAGAAGTTAGAAAGAAATAAGAAAGAAGTAAGAAAGAAGTAAGAAAGAAGAAAGAAAGAAGTAAGAAAGAAGAAAGAAAGAAGTAAGAAAGAAAGAAGAAAGAAGGAGGAAAGAAGTAAGAAAGAAGAAAGAAAGAAGTAAGAAAGAAGTACGAAAGAAGTAAGAAAGAAGTAAGAAAGAAAGAAGTAAGAAAGAAAGAATTCAGAAAGAAGTTAGAAAGAATTTAGAAATAAGAATGAAAGAAGAAAGCAAGAAAAAAGAAAGAAAGAAGTAAGAAAGAAGTAAGAAAGAAGTAAGAAAGAAGTAAGAAAGAAGTAAGAAAGAAGAAAGAAAGAAGTAAGAAAGAAGAAAGAAAGAAGAAAGAGAGAAGAAAGAAGTAAGAAAGAAGTAAGAAAGAAAGAAGAAAGAAGTAAGAAAGAAGTAAGAAAGAAAAAAGAAAGAGGTAAGAAAGAAGAAAGAAAGAAGTAAGAAAGAAGAAAGAAAGAAGAAAGAAAGAAGTAAGAAAGAAAGAAGAAAGAAGTAAGAAAGAAGTAAGAAAGAAGTAAGAAAGAAGTTAGAAAGAAGTAAGTAAGAAAGAAGAAAGAAAGAAGAAAGAAAGAAGTAAGAAAGAAAGAAGAAAGAAGTAAGAAAGAAGTAAGAAAGAAGTAAGAAAGAAGTTAGAAAGAAGTAAGAAAGAAGAAAGAAAGAAGTAAGAAAGAAGAAAGAAAGAAAGAAGAAAGAAGTAAGAAAGAAAGAAGAAAGAAGTAAGAAAAAATTAAGAAAGAAGTACGAAAGAAGTAAGAAAGAAGCAAGAAAGAAAGAAGTAAGAAAGAAGAAAGAAGGAAGTAAGAAAGAAGTAAGAAGAAGTTAGAAAGCAGTAAGAAAGAAGTAAGAAAGAAGTAAGAAAGAAGTAAGAAAGAAGTAAGAAAGAAAGAAGAAAGAAGAAAGAAAAAATTAAGAAGGAATGAAGAAAGAAGTAAGAAAGAAGTAAGAAAGAAGTTAGAAAGAAATAAGAAAGAAGTAAGAAAGAAGTAAGAAAGAAGTAAGAAAGAAGTAAGAAAGAAGTAAAAAGAAGTAAGAAAGAAAGAAGTAAGAAATAAAGAAGAAAGAAGTAAGAAAGAAGTAAGAAAGAAAGAAGAAAGAAGTAAGAAAGAAGTAAGAAAGAAGAAAGAAGTTAGAAAGAAGTTAGAAAGAATTTAGAAATAAGAAAGAAAGAAGAAAGCAAGAAGAAAGAAAGAAAGAAGTAAGAAAGAAGTAAGAAAGAAGTAAGAAAGAAGAAAGAAAGAAGTAAGAAAGAAAGAAGAAAGAAAGAAGAAAGAAAGAAGAAAAAAGAAGTTAGAAAGAAGTAAGAAAGAAGTAAGAAAGAAGAAAGAAAGAAGTAAGAAAGAACAAAGAAATAAAGAAGAAAGAAGTAAGAAATAAGTAAGAAAGAAAGAAGAACGTAGGAAGAAAGAAGTAAGAAACAAGTAAGAAAGAAGTAAAGAAAGAAAGAAGAAAGAAAGAAGAAAGAAAGAAGAAACAAATAATAAAAAAGAAGTTAGAAAGAAGTAATAAAGAAGTAAGAAAGACGTAAGAAAGAAAGAAGTAAGAAAAAAGTAAGAAAGAATTGAGAAAGAAGTAAGAAAGAAGTAAGAAAGAAAGAAGAAAGAAAGAAGAAAGAAGTAAGAAAGAAAGAAGAAAAAAAGAAGAAAGAAAGAAGTCAGAAAGAAGTAAGAAAGAAGTAAGAAAGAATTAAGAAAGAAAGAAGAAAGAAAGAAGAAAGAAAGAAGAAAGAAGGAAGTTAGAAAGAAGTAAGAAAGAATTAAGAAAGAAGTAAGAAAGAATAAGAAAGAAGTAAGAAAGAATGAAGAAAGAATGAAGAAAGAAGTAAGAAAGAAGTAAGAAAGAAGTAAGAAAGAAGTAAGAAAGAAGTAAGAAAGAAAGAAGAAAGAAAGAAGAAAGAAGTAAGAAAGAAGAAAGAAAGAAGAAAGAAGTAAGAAAGAAAGAAGAAAGAAAGAAGAAAGAAAGAAGAAAGAAAGAAAGAAGTTAGAAAGAAGTAAGAAATAAGAAAGAAAGAAGAAAGAAAGAAGAAAGAAAGAAGAAAGAAAGAAGAAAGAAAGAAAGAAGAAAGAAAAAAGAAAGAAAGAAGAAATAAAGAGGAAAGAAAGAAGAAAGAAATAAAGAAGAAAGAAAGAAGAAAGAAAAAAGAAAGAAAGATTTAAGAAAGAACTAAGAAAGAAGTAAGAAAGAAGTAAGAAATAAGTAAGAAAGAAGTAAGGAGGAATGAAGAAAGAAGTAAGAAAGAAGTAAGAAATAAGTAAGAAAAAGTAAGAAAGAAAGAAGAAGTAAGAAAGAAGAAAGAAAGAAGTAAGAAAGAAGTAAGAAAGAAGTAAGAAAGAAGGAAGAAAGAAGTAAGAAAGAAGTAAGAAAGAAGTAAGAAAGAAGAAAGAAAGAAGAAAAAAGAAGTTAGACAGAAGTAAGAAAGAAGTAATAAAGAAGTAAGAAACAAGTAAGAAAGAAGTAAGAAAGAAAGAAGTAAGAAGGAAGTAAGAAAGAAGTAAGAAAGAAGTAAGAAAGTAATAAGAAAGAAAGAAGTAAGAAAGAAGTAAGAAAGAAGTAAGAAAGAAGTAAGAAAGAAGTAAGAAAGAACTAAGAAAGAAGAAAGAAAGAAGTAAGAAAGAAGAAAGAAAGAAAGAAGAAAGAAGTAAGAAAGAAGTAAGAAAGAAGTAAGAAAGAAGTAAGAAAGAAGTAAGAAAGAAGTAAGAAAAAAGTTAGAAAGAAGTACGAAAGAAGTAAGAAAGAAGTAAGAAAGAAGAAAGAAGAAAGAAAGAAAGAAGAAAGAAGTAATAAAGAAGTAAGAAAGAAGTTAGAAAGAAGTTAGAAAGAAGTAAGAAAGAAGAAAGAAAGAAGTAAGAAAGAAGAAAGAAAGAAAGAAGAAAGAAGTAAGAAAGAAAGAAGAAAGAAGTTTAGAAAAAATTAAGAAAGAAGTACGAAAAAAGTAAGAAAGAATCAAGAAAGAAAGAAGTAAGAAAGAAGAAAGAAGGAAGTAAGAAAGAAGTAAGAAGAAGTAAGAAAGAAGTAAGAAAGAAGTAAGAAAGAAGTAAGAAAGAAGTAAGAAAGAAGTAAGAAAGAAGTAAGAAAGAAAGAAGAAAGAAGAAAGAAAAAATTAAGAAGGAATGAAGAAAGAAGTAAGAAAGAAGTAAGAAAGAAGTAAGAAAGAAGTAAGAAAGAAGTTAGAAAGAAATAAGAAAGAAGTAAGAAAGAAGTAAGAAAGAAGTAAGAAAGAAGTAAGAAAGAAGTAAAAAGAAGTAAGAAAGAAAGAAGTAAGAAGAAAGAAGTAAGAAAGAAGAAAAAAGAAAGAAGAAAGAAAGAAGAAAGAAAGAAAGAAAAAAAAAAAAAGAAAGAAAGAAAGAAAGAAAGAAAGAAGAAAGAAAGAAGAAAGAAAGAAGTAAGAAAGAAGAAAGAAAGAAGTAAGAAAGAAGAAAGAAAGAAGAAAGAAAGAAGTAAGAAAGAAGTAAGAAAGAATGAAGAAAGAAGTAAGAAAGAAGTAAGAAAGAAGTAAGAAAGAAGTAAGAAAGAAGTAAGAAAGAAGTAAGAAAGAAAGAAGAAAGAAAGAAAGAAAGAAGAAAGAAAGAAAAAAGAAAGAAGAAATAAAGAAGAAAGAAAGAAGAAAGAAAGAAGAAAGAAAGAGAGAAGAGAGAAAGAAAAAAGAAAGAGGAAAGAAAGAAGAAATAGAGAAGAAAGAGAGAAGAAAGAAAGAAGAAAGAAAGAAGAAAGAAGAAAGAAAGAAGAAAGAAAGAAGAAAGAAATAAAGAAGAAAGAAAGAAGTAAGAAAGAAGTAAGAAAGAAGAAAGAAAGAAGAAAGAAAGAAGAAAGAAAGAAGTTAGAATTAAGAAAGAAGAAAGATGTTAGAAAGAAGTAAGAAAGAAGTAAGAAAGAAGTAAGAAAGAAAGAAGAAAGAAGAAAGAAAGAAGTAAGAAAGAAGTAAGAAAGTAATAAGAAAGTAAGAAGTAAGAAAGAAGTAAGAAAGAAGTAAGAAAGAAAGAAGAAAGAAGTAAGAAAGAAGTAAGAAAGAAGAAAGAAAGAAGTTAGAAAGAAGTAAGAAAGAAGTAAGAAAGAAGTAAGAAAGAAGTTAGAAAGAAGTAAGAAAGAAGTAAGAAAGAAGTAAGAAAGAAGTAAGAAAGAAGTAATAAAGAAAGAAGAAAGAAAGAAGAAAGAAAGAAAGAAAGAAAGAAAGAAAGAAAGAAAGAAAGAAAGAAAGAAAGAAAGAAAGAAAGAAAGAAAGAAAGAGAGAAAGAAAGAAAGAAAGAAAGAAAGAAAGAAAGAAAGAAAGAAAGAAAGAAAGAAAGAAAGAAAGAAAGAAGTAAGAAAGAAGTAAGAAAGAAAGAAGAAAGAAAGAAGAAAAAAGAGGTAAGAAAGAAGAAAGAAAGAAAGAAAGAAGAAAGAAGAAAGAAGAAAGAAAGAAAGAAACAAAGAAAGAAGTGAGAAAGAAGTAAGAAAGAAGTAAGAAAGAAGTTAGAAAGAATTTAGAAAAAAGAAAGAAAGAAGAAAGCAAGAAGAAAGAAACAAAGAAGTAAGAAAGAAGTAAGAAAGAAAGAAGAAAGATGAAGAAAGAAAGAAGAAAGAAAGAAGTAAGAAAGGAAGAAAGAAGTAATAAAGAAGTACGAAAGAAGTAAGAAAGAAGTAAGAAAGAAAGAAGTAAGAAAGAAGAAAGAAAGAAGAAAAAAGAAGTTAGAAAGAAGTAAGAAAGAATTAAGAAAGAAGAAAGAAGTAAGAAAGAAGAAAGAAAGAAAGAAGAAAGAAGTAAGAAAGAAGTAAGAAAGAAGTAAGAAAGAAGTAAGAAAGAAGTAAGAAAGAAAGACGAAAGAAGGAAGAAAGAAGTAAGAAAGAAGTAAAAAATAAGTAAAGAAAGAGGTACGAAAGAAGTAAGAAAGAAGTAAGAAAGAAAGAAGAAAGAAAGAAGAAAGAAAGAAGAAAAAAGAAGTTAGAAAGAAGTAAGAAATAATTAAGAAAGAAGAAAGAAGTAAGAAAGAAGTAAGAAAGAAGTAAGAAAGAAGTAAGAAAGAAAGAAGTAAGAAAGAAGAAAGAAGTAAGAAAGATGTAAGAAAGAAGTAAGAAATTAGTAAGAAAGAAGTAAGAAAGAAGTAAGAAGGAAAGAAGTAAGAAAGAAGTAAGAAAGAAGAAAGAAAGAAGTAAGAAAGAAGAAAGAAAGATGTCGGGGATTGGCTCAAGGAGCACAGACATGAGTCCACCAAGCAACTGTACGAGCAGAGCCCATTTTAGTTGACATAAGTAGGCCCTAGATTTATTACAAAGCTTTTTAGAAAAGCGGGGGTTGATTATAGTTGCGTTAAACAGCTAGCTGGTCTAGTAGCAACGGGGAAAACTAAGGGGTGTTTTCAGGATCCTGATTTATTGTTTGATGAAGGAGAGTGGAGGAAATTGGGGGATGTGTTGTGGGATATGGTCATAGACGAGGATAAAACAGCTAAGAAACTGATGAAACCGTGGAGGGAAGTAATTAATAATATTAAGCGTTATAAAGTGGAAAAGAATTTAGCCGCGGTAGCTTCACAGAAACTTGGCAAAATGGAGCCTTCCGCTCCGCCGATGGAAACGGGCATATCTGCGTTATCAGCGAAGAACCTTAAAAGACTATTAACTTGGTGCAGAGGCAATAGGTATCCTGCTGACCTGTCAGGAGTTTTTCAAATAGAGACTTGGAAAAAGATGGGAACTGTGTTGTGGAAGGCAATTAGTCACCGCGAAAGATATATTCTCGGCCTTGTAACCATCTGGAAACTGATAAATACTACAGTGAAGCAATTAAAACCTGAAAAGACTGTTACGAGCATTAGTGACTCAAAACTTGAACTTTGGGTGAGAACAGCAAGTCCAGAGGATTGGTGTCAGACAACTTACTCAAAGAACCTGTGAAAGCTGAGAATGCTAAAGTCGTAAACACGTGTACTATCAGTTCTTTTACCAATTTTACCAATCTGCTTTTCCTGCATTTTAACCCTCTAACTTCCACAATAGAACAGAAGAAGTCACTGAAAATAGAACTGGACAACAGAACTGTGTGACAGATTAGATCAGCTAACAGCAAGTGAATCTGACAGTCGGCAATGTGGTCATGATAATCGTGACGGGAAAGGGGGTGCTCCTGGGGACTCAGGGTATAAAACTTAGAAGTTAAAGAAGCACTGGTTTTGGAATTGGCAGTAGAGAATGCTAAAGTTTGCTATCAACATGTTATTTGCGAGTTTTACAGTGCATATTATGTGCTGCTGTTTATTGCCTCTCTGAAAGTCAAGCAGCTTGTCAGGAATGTGAGTTAATTGTTTTACTGGTTGCTGTTAGAATTGTTTCTTTGTGGTATAAGTGCACCGTAAAACTTTCTCTTCACTTTTCCCACTCACGCCGCAAGCAGCCCTGTGCTTTTCCGTGGGGTCAGAAATTACTGTTTTCAGTCGTGTTCATAAAAAATCGGTATTGGGAGGTGTTTTAAAACATAGGGAAGCACTTGGAAATATGAGGAAAGAAGATCTTGTAAAATATTGTAATTAATGGTGGCTGCTGTATAAGTTAAATGATTGGGAAAAGTGTCCGGGGAATAGAATCTTGAAGTACAACAACTTATTGCAATTAATGTTGTTTTTAGGGCGAGAAGAGTAAGACAAAATAAATCCCTACAAGAGATCATTAAATCATTTCAGACAGCTGAGAGAGAGTTAACTGATAACACGCAGGTCACAGTAAACTTGCCGAAGTCTGCACAATGTTTTCCTTATTAGCCTGTTTTCTTTGTGGGTATCTGTTTAAGCATGTTGCAATTTTGGTAGGTCTTTGTTATATGGTACAGTAGGTTCACAGAGATTCATGAGAATCGGTTGACTCAAAAGGTGCGTTTTGTGATAGTACA
Source organism: Columba livia (assembly GCF_036013475.1). Taxonomy (NCBI): domain Eukaryota; kingdom Metazoa; phylum Chordata; class Aves; order Columbiformes; family Columbidae; genus Columba; species Columba livia. The sequence goes on from NW_027043253.1 coordinate 184,092, forward strand.
AAAGATCATGAGTAATTTAGTTCCTTACTGCGTGAACGTGATGTTAAGATTTTATGTGTAGTAGCTGTTATATTTTTTCCTAGAGTACTAGCTTTATTCCAATATCCAGACTTGCGCAACTCTGTGACAGGCTGTCTCTCATCTCGGTGCACGAAATTTGGCCTTTTTGTATGCACATCAAGTGAAGAATCATGGTTTTAGAATAACAGTTGTAGCGCACCAGATGAGACACTATAAAAAAAAAAAGGCCTTGCCCAGTCCAGCTCGCTGCGGGGGGGGGGGGATGCCAAATGGGCCTCCAGCGCGCACTGACCCATTTTGTCAGGAGACCCAGAGGTGTCTCCAACTGGCTGAGCAGTAAGCGGTTCAAGGTGCAATGCAAAAAATTGAGATATTGTCTTAAATTGGTGTAAGTGTGATCCATCTGCTTATTTGAACTTGGTATATGGTTTTCGTATCTGAGCTCAGTATTTTAGTTTGTATATTCATATTCGGTACCAAAAGAATCTTGTTTGGGGAGATAATTGCAGAATGGGAACCGGTTCCACTGCTAAAATTCCACCTTGCTCCGCCTTAGGATGCATCCTTGCACATTAAAGTAATCGCTTATATTGTTAGAAAAGCATTTAAATTGTTAAAATACTATGATAGATGTGAACTTGGGGTATTGTATGAAGTTATGAAGTTGTATGTAAAGGTTGCTGGAATGTGAACTGATTTGGATCTAGGACAATAGAATAATGGATTTATGTTTATTATACTGGTTTATACTGGTTTTTGACATCTCTAAATTGTAAAAGGTAAATGGAGCTAAGGAACGTAACTATTGCTGAGCTACTTGAAATTGCATATAAAGTGTATTATGGCTGGAATGAAATGGGAAAACAAAAGAGCAAAATATCCCAGGCCTGTGTGCAGCTCATTGTGGCTGGGAAGTTTCCCAGAGCCTCCTACTTCGTACCAGCCAGTGTGCCAGCTGCGTGACCTTGGTTATATCTACACTGCACAGAAAGAAAGAACAACTGGAAAAACCTGGCTGCCCGCTTTTAAAGCAGTGAAAGGGGGGTTCTCTCTCCCCCCACTGCAGCGATGTAATAGAATGGAGCAGTCCGAGGGTGAAGTTTAAAGGCATCCTGAGCAGACCCGTAGTTCTAATGAAACTGGACAATTAAACCAAAAATTTGTTGATAGACTTATCCTATGGTAATTAATTGTACGAGACTTCTTAGTAAATTCACCATGCTAGTTTTTGAGGACATGGGAGACAACGAAAGAAAGGCCGTTTTTTGAGACAAATGGAATGCCAGATTTGGAACAAAGTTTTAATACATGAATTCTTGTATTTGCCCAAAAGTCCTATACCTCTCTTGGGTCAGGATTTGTTAAGTAAATTGTAAGCTCAAATAACGTTTTCTGAGAATTCTGTTTAGTTGCATATCCTACAAGAAGGTGCTTGGATGGTGCAGATCTGCTTGTGCAAGTGAGAAATCTTCAAGGAACTTTTGAATGCTGTATTTCCACTAGTATTAACAGCCAATGTTTTTGATAAAGCAAATACTACACTGAGAAATCTGAAACAGGACTTCAATCCGGTAAGGGAAAACAATATCCAATAAATATGACAGCCGAAATGGAGTTAGAAACTTTGAGGGATGAATTTATGACAACTTTACAGGATGACTGCATTTGATTGGACTTACAGATTTGTCTATGAAACAACCTGTGGCTATTGTGGGACAGTATGATAAGAATGCTAACAGACTAATATACCAATTGTCACTCTGATCAAGAAAATGCAGGGAATGAATTTAAGTCTTAATAGGCCATGATCCTTTTGTCATATATGTACCATTTGTGAAATTTAATTCTGATTTTTTTTTAATTTTTTATTTTATTTGTAATCTCTGTCTTTTTCAATTGCACTAGCTGGTTTTCTTAACAGCACAGCTTTTGGTATGCATAAATGTAAAATGTAAATTGCTGCAGAACCTGCAAGTCTTTAACATCAGGTCATAGGCCATACTTGTATTTGGTCTGATCCTACATACTTGCACAGTTTTTGTTGATGGTTTTGGGAAGTCTCATAAAGCTGTAGTGGTTTAGCGTGAAGATAGTGATTAGCATCATTCTGTGAAAATTATTGAAAGTTCAACCCAATTAGCAGAACTTGGCACAGCTTTAAATTACTTAGAGATTTTTAAGGAGGAACCTCTAAATTTGATTTGCGATTTTGAGTATGTAGTCAAGATCCAACGCACGTATCTGATTCTGAACTGTGTTTTTGTTTTGTTTGGTTTGGTTTGGGTTTTTTTGGGTTTTTTTTTGTTGTTTTTTTTTTTTAAATAAAAAAGGGGAATTGTCAAAAGGATTGTATGTGATGAATCACTTATATCTAAGTGGTGCAGCCTAAATTTGCCCTGTGATGAAACACTTTGTAAGTATGACCCAAAACCATGCTAAATCAGAAAGAACCTGCATTAGTTATGGTCAAATCACTAGTTAACATTCAATGGAAAAGGCCACACCAATTGATAACCTGGGGGAGAGGTTATTCTTGTGTTTTTACAGATCAAGGGCCGCAATGGTTGCCAGCACGAAACGTGAAACCTGTGTTATCTTCCTAACAATGATTGTTGCAGCTGCTGTGTTTTGGATGCCTGCACAGACAAAGACTAACATGTGGATTACTTTAGCCAACATGACTGACCATCTATATGCCTAACTACGATGTCTCTGGAAAAAACGTTCCACACATGCTTGGTTGGTGCCTTCCTTGATGACTACAGCAGCATCACACGACTGTTTCAAATAGTGGTCGATGCAGAGGCATTGCAACGAACTGTAATAATACTAACATGGCACTTTGGATTAATTGTCACCTGGAAGCAGACATCGAACCACAGGAACTGGAATTGATGGCATCTATGCCCATGGATGCTTGTATCCAGCCGGTTTGTGAAAAGTGTCAGAACAGTATACAAGAACATGAATGGATAAAACTGCAAAATGTTAATGCTACCCTTGGTGACTACAGAAACGAAACTCGGCGGTGTAATGCTTCACAGAAGAATGCAAGGGATGTCATTGATAATGTGGGACAGCGACCCTAAAACCTCCTGTATGGTGTATTCTTGATCTGTGAAGATAAAGCCTGACCAGGAATTCCTTCTAATGCTGTTGGAGGACTGTGTATTTTGGGACTATTAACTCTCTTAACGCCCAATGTATCTATGATAATAGATCACAGAAGAGCAAGACGAGAAAAACACTTTTTACGTGTATATGAGTCAAAATGTGATGATAATGTAGATTATTGAGGATCAGGGTTAAGGGTTTTAGGATCTCTTGTATCTAGTGTTGGCACAACTAAAGCTTTAAATACTTTAGAAAAATTAGGATGCTGGCTAGTTAAGCAAATAAACAGAACTTCTAAGGCTTTAAGTGGACTTTTGTTAGATGTAGATTCTGTAAGACATGCTACACTGCAGAATACAGTCACAGGAGACTTTTGTTATTAGCCCATGGCCATGGATGTGAGGAATTTGACGGAATGTGCTGTATGGATTTACAGAATAAGTCGAGATCCATCCACAAGGAGATTAAACAACTTACGGACCATTCACAGAAGATCAGAGAGGATGTGGGCCTCTTTGGCTTAGAGGGCCTCATGAACTGGTTTGGACTAGGAGGATGGGTAAAAGGGCTTTTGCAGAGTGCTCTGGCTCTCTTAATCATAGTAGTAGTTGCATTAATATGCTTGAGTTGTGCTATATCATGTATTAAGAAGATTTTAGAGCAGACACTTGGGCAGGCTCTGCTCATTAAAAAAAGAAAAGGGGGGAGATGTCGGGGATTGGCTCAAGGAGCACGGACATGAGTCCACCAAGCAACTGTACGAGCAGAGCCCATTTTAGTTGACATAAGTAGGCCTTAGTTAGCTTGTCTATTAGGCCGTGGGAAAGGGGGGAACGGAAAAGTACTAACTAAGGCAGGGTCAGGATATCCTTGAAGAGATAAGAGTCAGAAGAATGCGGGATGCGCATAGCTAGCTAAACCCAAGTAGGTGGAGTAAGTAAATGTAACCTTTTAGTGCTTAGCCTATTAGATAGAGACAAGTATGCATAATTATGGTATTTGGTATAAATGCACGCTATCTCGGGCAATAAAGTTGAAGTATGCTTTATCACTCATATTGAGTCGGCTGCATTTCTTCCTCCGTCTGCTCGGGTCTGGAACTCTGATGGGATTTCTTCCCGCACTCTGGGGGTGCCAAGGAGTGTGATACTCCCACTTGGTTCCCAGAGCTTCTAACGTTTCTTTAATTATTTTGGAAGTAAAATGGGGTCCTCTGTCCGAATCAATAACTGACATGATCCCATATCCAGGTATGATATGCTCTAATAATACTTTTACTACTGTCCTCGCAGTGGCCCGAACTACCGGAAAGGCTTCGACAAAGTGAGTTAGGTGATCTACCAAAACTAGGAGACACTTCTACCTGCCTACCTTCGGTAATTCCGTAAAGTCTTCCTGAATCCTTTCAAATGGCTTCTTGGCCAGTTGCCTCCCCCCAGGGACTCTTTCCCTAAGACACTGTTTATTTATCCTTTGACAGGTTAAACATTCTCCAACGATTCTTTTTGCTAAATCATACACCCCCATAACCATATATTTGTGAGCGAATTGATCTACCAGAGCCTGCACTCCCCAATGGGTTTGTCTATGAAACTCTCTCAGGACTTGCCAAGCCACTCCTTTCGGAAGCATTTCCCTCTCATCCGGTAGCCACCACTTCCCCTCTCGTTCGACTACTCCCATTTGCCCCAATTTCTCCTTTTCCTGATTTGTAAATCTCATAGCATACTTAGTTTGTACAGAGTCCTATTCAACTGCTTTTATTACCAGTAGCGCAGCTTTCTTAGCTTCTTCGTCGGCTAAATTATTTCCTCTTATTTGCGTGGAAGTTCCCTTCCGATGGCCCTTTACATAAACTACTGCAATTTGTTTGGCCCCTCCTAATGCCTCCAGGGTTTGCTTTATTAAGGTCTCATGTTGTCGAGGGTTAAGATTGCGGGGTGACAATAAAACCCTGGCAGATGTATTGTTAACCCCCTCTCCCCCCCACTTCCCCCTTGTGCCCCTCCCTCTCCCCTTTTCCCACTCAGGACAGGCGATTGGGAGGGCAAGAAGGACAGAGAGAAGAGAGTTGGAAAAATTAAAGATGTTTTACTAATGCTACTAATAAGAATAGAGAAAATAATACAAAATAGACAAAACCAATCTTGAAAGTCTCAGCAACTGCAGAGCCGGCACCCAAAGTCCTGGATTGGACTCTGCAGCCAACCGGAGCTGGATTCAGTCTGTCACTAGGGCTCAGTTCACAAGCCAGCACCCAAAGTCCTGGACTGGACTCTGCAGCCAACCGGAGCTGGATTCAGTCTGTCACTGGCCTCAGTTCGCAGGGACGACTAGCAAGGTCCTCTCCTAATGTCGGCCATAAGCAGAAGGGAAAAGCAAAGGCAAAAGGGCAAAGGGCCGAGATCCTCGTGATCTCCCACTTTTATATGAAGTATTCACGTGAATCGAATGTTATACACAGTTGGTCAGTTTCTTGGTCACTTGTTTCTCGTCGCCCCTCTCGCGAGATGTCCATCCGTGCTTATCAATAAGTTTGCATTCCATTGCTAGGTTTACCAAAACATGTGTCTGGTTCTCCAGGAAAATGCAGTTAATAGGGAGGCTTTAGCTGACAGGCAAAATTCACTGAAAGAGAAACTTGTTTTTTAACAAAACCAGGACATTCCACCCCTTATAATATGCCATTCACTGAATACTTAAACCTTATCAACACAATCTATCAATACAATCTAATTACTCACTACTACTATATATATATATATACATATGTACATATATACACAGGAGTAATTAATCAGTGGACCATCCTTTGACAAGTTCATTAAGTTCATTTTGTCACGACAGTCTCCCAGGGCAGGAAAAATGGTACAAGTGCATCTCATGACCATTGTTTGTGGGTTAAAGACATCAACTTCGAAGAAGTTGTCAGGCGCCACTCGAAGAAGCTAGCTCTGGTTTCATCATCACTGTTTTGGTCTGAAAGACACTTATTAAACACTGTTAGCATGGCAATTCACATCCTGCAGTTCAGTATTGAATATTTTCACCTAAACTCAAATCCCCTTGAGGTACACACCGAACTTCTCCATCCTTAAGCATCACCCACCAGGTGCTGCCAGGTCCCTGGGCAAAAACAATCCCGCGAATAGGCTTGACTTTGCTGAGCCAGGATTAACCCAGACTGCCTTTCCTAACATGATATCATGTGTACTACAGGGACTTTATCTCCTTCTACAGTCCGTGGAATTTCTCATTGGACAGGCCCGGCTCGATTGGTTGATCCCCTGGTGTTGACCAACCAAGTGGCTTTTGCTAAATGTGAATCCCAGTTTTTAAAGGTTCCACCACCAAGTGCCTTTAGTGTAGTTTTTAGCAAACCATTGTACCTTTCCATTTTCCCAGAGGCTGGTGCATGATATGGAATATGATATGCCCACTCAATACCATGTTCTTTGGCCCAATTGTCTATAATGCTGTTTTTGAAATGAGTACCATTGTCTGATTCAATTCTTTCTGGCGTGCCGTGTCTCCAAGGACTTGCTTTTCAAGGCCCAAGATAGTATTTCGGGCTGTAGCATGAGGTACGGCATATGTTTCCAACCATCCAGTGGTTGCTTCCACCATTGTAAGTACATAATGCTTACCTTGATGTGTTTGTGGAAGTGTAATATAATCAATCTGCCAAGCTTCTCCATACTTATACTTTAACCATCGCCCCCCATACCGTACAGGCTTTAACCGTTTCGCTTGTTTGATTTCGGCGCAAGTCTCACATTCATGAATAACCTGTGAAATAGTGACCATAGTTAAATCCACCCCTCGATTGCGAGCCCATTTATATGTTGCATCTCTACCTTGATGCCCTGAAGCATCATGGGCCCATTGGGCTAGGAAAAGTTCACCTTTATGTTGCCAGGCAAGTCCACCTCAGCTACTTTAATCTTAGCAGCTTGATCTGCTTGTTGGTTGTTTAGATGTTCCTCGGTGGCTCGACTTTTAGGCACATGAGCATCTACGTGCCGAACTCTCACAGGCAGGCTCTCTAGCCGAGCAGCAATGTCTTGCCACAGTGTGGCAGCCCAAATGGGTTTACCTCTGCGCTGCCAGTTGCTTTTCTTCCATTGCTGTAGCCACCCCCACAAGGCATTTGCTCCCATCCATGAGTCAGTATAGAGATAAAGTATTGACCACTTCTCTCGTTCAGCAATGTCCAAAGCCAGCTGGATGGCTTTCACTTCTGCAAATTGACTAGATTCACCTTGTCCTTCAGTGGCTTCTGTAACTTGTCGTGTGGGACTCCACACAGCAGCTTTCCACCTTCGATGTTTTCCTACAAGACGACAGGATCCATCTGTGAACAGTGCATACTGCTTATCAGTCTATTATACTCTTATCAGAGTATTATACGGTGGTGCTTCTTCAGCACATGTTACCTCCTCCTCATCTGGAGACATCCCAAAGTCTTTGCTTTCTGGCCAGTCTGTAATCACTTCTAAGATCCCTGGGCGATTGGGATTTCCAATTCGAGCTCGTTGCGTGATCAATGCAATCCATTTACTCCACGTAACTTCAGTTGCATGATGTGGAGAGGGAACCGTCCCTTTGAACATCCAGCTCAGCACCGGCAGTCGAGGTGCCAGGAGGAGCTGTGCTTCAGTACCGATCACTTCTGAAGCAGCTCAAACTCCTTCCTATGCTGCTAGTATCTCTTTTTCAGTTGGAGTATAGTTGGCCTCAGATCCTTTGTATCCTCGACTCCAAAAACCTAAGGGTCGACCCCGGGTTTCTCCTGGTGCTTTCTGCCAGAGGCTCCAGGTAAGTCCATTATCTCCGGCTGCGGTGTAGAGCACATTTTTAACATCTAGTCCAGTCCGAACTGGTCCAAGGGCCACCGCATGAGTTATCTCACGCTTAATTTGTTCAAAGGCTTGTCGTTGTTCAGGGCCCCACTCAAATTGGTTCTTTTTACGAGTCACTCGATAGAGAGGGCTCACAATCTGGTTGTAGTCAGGAATATGCATTCTCCAAAAACCTACAACGCCCAAGAAAGTCTGTGTCTCCTTTTTATTAGTAGGTGGAGATGTTGCTGCGGTTTTGTTGATCACATCCATTGGGATCTGACGACAGCCATCTTGCCATTTTATTCCTAAAACTGGATCTCTCGTGCAGGTCCCTTGACCTTGCTTCGTTTTATGGCAAAACCAGCATCCAAAAGAATCTGAATTATTCTCTCACCTTTCTCAAAGACTTCTTTCACTGTGAATTATTCTCTCACCTTTCTCGAAGACTTCTTTCGCCGTGTCGCCCCATACGATGATGTCATCAATATACTGCAAGTGTTCTGGAGCTTTACCTTGCTCCAGCGTGGTCTGGATCAGCCCATGGCAGATGGTAGGACTGCGTTTCCACCCCTGGGGCAAGCGATTCCACGTGTACTGGATGCCCCTCCAGGTGAAAGCGAACTGCAGCCTGCACTCTGCTGCTACGGGAACAGAGAAAAATGCATTAGCAATGCATTGCAAGATGTCCATCCGTGCTTATCAACAAGCATTCCATTGCTAGTTTTACCAAAACATGTGTCTGGTTCTCCAGGAAAACGCAGTTAATATGAAGCTTTAGCTGACAGGCAAAATCACTAAAAGAGAAACTGGTTTTTAACAAAACCAGGACAGAAGGGCTTCGGCCTTTCATCGCAGGCTTAAGTGCTGCAGCCAAGGCCGCAGCGTGGGCTTGAGCATGTATTTTTGCCTTTTCTACCTCCTGTTGCGTGATCGGTACCCGTGTGCAAGCTTCCACCATCTCTGCTAGAGAAGCAGTTTTTCCCAAAGCGGCTAATATCTGTTGGCATTGGGTGTTTGCATTCATCATGGCCAAATCTTTCCCCACAGCAGCTTTTGCCTCTGGAATCAGGTTAGGAGAAGCATCTATAGCTTCTTTTAAACGGTCCACAAACTTCATATATGTTTCCCCAGGATCCTGCTTTATTGTAGAATAGGGTGGCACAGGGTTACCTATATTGGGTAACTCACTGCTGCCAGAGCAAGCCCTTGCGTTTGCTGCAAAACCCTTGGATTATCATTACTATCACTGCTATACAATTCCCTTGTGCTTCCCTGTGGATCAGTAAGTCGACGCATATTTGCAAACCCATCTAACCCAGTCTCCAGCCCTTTTCCATACCACGATCTCAAATATTCATCTGCTCCTCTTACGGACCACATCCCACCTTCAACACATTGTCTAGCCCATTTTTGTGTTCGCTCCCTTTTAATACGGAGCTCCTCAGGAGCGAGGTCTAATTCTGCCCCCTCCCTTTCCTGTTTTCCCTGTTTTTCACATCCCCTGCCAGTTGCCTCCAGCCCGTCCTTCATCGCATCTGACGCCTTTTGATATGCTCTTAACCACGAAGTTTTACTGTTACCGCCATCTAGTCGCCTCACGGCGTCTAGAACTTCTTGCATCTGGCTCTCCTGCCGTCTCAGTAAGTCCTTCGGGCTCTGCACGTGGCTCTCCTGTCGCGGTTGAGACGGACAAGCGACATGGACCAAGTTCTTTCAAGATGAAAGGAATGGATGCTATTGATTGCTATAAGTGCATTTTTATACAATTCTACCAGTTCATGCGTCTTTTCACTATTGGTTACAAGTTACAGCACTAACATCTCACTGGTTAATTTTGCTATCATCCATGTTATTCTTCTATCCCCTTCTCTCTCACGGGTACATCTCTCCTTTCTCACGGGTACAACTCCATATCTCCGGATACTCCTTTACTCCCATCCTTCTCAAGGGTAAATCTTAATATCTTCAAGGCTGATCTCTACTCCCATATTTTCTGACAAGGATTCCACAGGCCCGCTGTAGTTTCCCACACTCTTCTCCTGGAAGCCAGGGCGATTCTGCGGTGCTGCATTCTCGTGCTCCATTGGGTCCTCCGGCAACGGCACTTCAGCTGGATTAACCTGTCCGGGCTCGTTGAACCTTGCTGGTTGCTGCCGTTGCTCGTCGCAGGCAGGCGATGGCTCAAAGGGCGCAGAGGGTATAATTTGCTCTCTGCCCCAGAAATCCAAATCTGACACGGGACATACCAGCGGTATCGATTGTTCAGAGTCCTCGGAGTGGGGGCAGCTCGCGGCGGGCGGCTCCGGGGGGACGGCACACAGCTCCGGCTCCGCTGAGACCTCCTGCATCAGCCGCCTGACCTCCCGCCACGGCCCGGCGAGGTCGCAAGCCTCGCGGCTGCCCCTTGTGACCGCGTCCCACAGTTCGGTCCCTGTGTCCTCCCGTGTACCGGGAGAAAAAAATCCGTCGTCGAAGGGGACACACGCCTTCCGCTGGGCGAATCGCAGCAGGCGCTTTAACGCGTCTGTTTCAAAATACCTTCCTGTTCGTGCAGCCAGCTGCAGAATACTCTGCATTATGATTTTTTCCTCCGCGGATGCCGTGTTTCCCACGCCACCTGCTTCTCCGCAGGCCTGCTTTCCGCTATTCTTCAAGCGCAGGGCTAACTTCGCCCTCCAGGTGCCTTTCCTGGCGTCTTCACGTCCCAACGATCTTGCTTCGATACGAAGTATCACGTCGGGGTCACCAAAATGTTGCTCTTTCCACGCGAGACATGGAACCTGACACAGCAATGTGATGTTCACAGAGTTCGCTTTATTGCCGGAGCGGGCTGGCTCTATAGCAAAGCTGCCCTGTCCACGCGCCTTACAACAACGCTCCTTTAGTTTCTTCTGTCTCTGGCTTCACCTCTCAGCCAGGCTGGCGACAGCCCCATCCCCCCGGGGCGGGGGGGCTCTGCCACTACAGAAAAGCAAAGATTGGTGAGAAGAAATGAGGCAAAAAGACAAGGGATTATAATTACCCACAGGAGGGAAAACCCTGCTTATAGATCTTATGGAAAATAGCCCAGGAATTAAATGTCACCTCATGCTGGATATGTGGGGGGTCTCAAATGACTGATACATCGGATGAACCTCTTGTAAGCTAGTGTCGCGGGTAAATTCATCAAATACCTCTATTGCTCCCACTTGGTACCCAGGTCCACCTAATGGATATTGGTCTCGAAATGGTAGCCTGGTGGAAGAAAACAGGGTTCATGATAGCATGTGCATTTCTGGGTTTACTGTTTGTGCCGTGTATGATCCTGTGCTTTATTCGGTTAATACATCCAGTAGTCCAAGGCATGCAAATCTCAGGCATGCCCTATAGATCCTAAAAAGGCAACTTTGTCAGGAAGCAAAAATTCAATGGGCTCAGGCCTTGCCAATAGTGGTGTTGTGTATTAGAATTAAACCTAGGAGCGGAATGTCAGTAAGTCCATACGAAATTCTGTATGGCAAGCCATATGAAGCACCGGATCCAGATCCAAGTGTACATGTCAAAGGTAATCAGGATTTCTACAATTATGTGTTGCCTCTCGGCAGGACACTGAATCAACTCAGATCCGCACTAGTGTGGAATCGCCCACTAGCACTTGAGAATCCGGTACATGATACAGAGCATGGAGACACGGTGTATACAAGAGCTTGGAATAAAGGAACTTTAAAAGAACGTTGGGACGGACCCTATCAAGTACTCTTAACCACATTAACCACAATTAAGGTTGCTGGAATAGACTCCTGGATACACTACACCATTCAACACAAGAACCGAGAGGTTTTTGACACCTGCTTTCTTGTCGGTGTCCTACTGAGCACTAGCACAAAGCCAAGAGTGTTGCTCAGCAGCACCAACCACGTCTGCCAGGAATTAGTCTTCAACATGAACCAGGGGCAGCAGAAGGCAATCACCAGCACCACAGACAGCAAAGGAGAAGTCTGCAAGATCCCGTAAGGCTGGAATAGACTGTTGGCATCTGCTCTCCACGGCAAAACCGGAGGAGAGCGTAGAGGGAAAAGAAATGAAAGTCATTGACCGTGAAAAATGCGTGGCGAAACACAGGAGGTTCTGACACAAAAAGACCCTCCCGGGAGCAAGCCATGACTTCTGGATCCAGCATCTCTGGCCCGGGATGAAGGCTTGCCCATTGCCGTGCGGCCACTTGGGGTGCAAAACTGGGGTTTGAGAGGGGCTGTTGCCCCCCAGTGTCTTGCTCTGCCTGGAGATGTCTCTGCAGAGGTCCCTGGACAGGACGCCTCTTCCTCAGTCAGCGCTGGCAAAAGCCATCTGGGGACACGCTCCGTCCTCTGGAACTCTTCCTGGTGTGACTCGCAGCTCACGTGTGACAGCGCTGCTCCAAACTTGGCCATCTCCAAGGACCAGCTTTCTTTGGGATGTGGGGTTCACTCTCAGAGGAATCATGGCAGCCCTGCTTTCTGTGCTGGGGTCTCCCTTTCAGCGATGGAGCAGCTTCAGTTCTCTGTGCAAAAGGATCTTGCAATGGCTGTGTAGATAGCAGCAGCGTTTCTGAAGCATCAGAGGAGATGTCAGAGCCATCAGGCTGAGGGACGGGAATGCCAGCAAAAGATGGCCCGTGTTTCAAAAGGGAGGCAGCCGTGCCAGCTGGAGAACCTCTCTCGCAGCTCCATTCCCAGCAAAGAGCTGTCTCTAGAGCAGTTCGTGCTGCTTACAGGCAAGATCAGCCTTTGCATTTGAACCACCTTCTTGCAGAGGTGACAGGAAACATACTCTGGTTTATGTCGTTCTAGCTGCAAAGGCCAGGACAGTGTTCATGAGGGAGCAAGCGATGAGCACATTTCCTGGTCGGCAGCCGCTGGCTCGTGCCAACGGTCAAGAGAGGCAGAAGAAATCCCTTCAGAACAGCTCCCTCTCAAAAGACATCCTTCTGCTTGATGAACCGCAGGGAAAGGCGTCCTAAACCAGGCACTTTGACCTTGTTTTCAGCCCAGGTTCCCAGTGCTGGTGCACTCGTGAGCCAGTCGCTGCACATCTGCCACCAAGGGGAATCGCCTCCGAGGCCAACTGTGCCGTGGGGAAAGGAAAGGGTGAAACGTCGGGAGAGTTTGATTTAGTGCACAACACGAATAAAGCCATTCTCTCTGCAATTAAAACTGAGGGTGTTTAATTCAGTGAAATGAGATTTCATTCCCCATGACCTGTGCGATTGTCTTTTGAATCTGGGCACGGGCTGCAGTGACCTGCCACAACAATTGAGGTGTCACCAGCTGCATTGTGGGTGGTAAAGTGGGAAAGGCAGGAGGGAGCCTCAGCATCTCCCATCCCGTGGATGACTTCATCACAAAGGACCAGGGCGGCGCCCGCTGGCTCCTGGGGCGGCTGTTGCCGGGCAACAGAGACACTATATTGTCCCCTGTCACCTGTGCCCCTCGCCCATTTGGTCACTGGCCGTGGTGGGATCACTTGCCGTGGTGGGATCACTGTGGTGGTGGACTCATTTTGGCAGTTGGATCGCTTTTGGTGGTGGGATCACTACTGGTGGTTGCATCACTTTTGGTGGTTTGATCGCTTTTGGTGGTTGCATCACTTCTGGTGGTGGGATCACTTTTGGTGGTGGAATCGCTTTTGGTGGTTGAACCGCTTTTGGTGGTTTGATCACTTTCGGCACTTGGATCGCTTTGGTGACTGGATCGCTTTCATCACTCGGATTGCTTTCGGCACTTGGATCTGTTTTGGTGACTGATCGCTTTCTGTGGCAAGAAGGAGCAGGAGAAAGGCTGCTGGCTGCCCATCCCTCCAAGATCACCTCCGGACAGAAAAGCTCCCGTCTTCCCACATCAGGCTCCGTGTTTTCCGGCAGAGCAGCAGCGATGGCCACACTCGGTCTGCTGGAGATGCTGAACGCCGCCATCGGGACACCCAGTTTGGGGGTTGTTGACTTCGTGGCGCTTCACAAGTTGCTCGAGGCCATCATCGGGCAGCTGGGCCAGCAGCAGCTGTCTGTCCTGGAGCCAGGGCAGAGCCCGGCCCCCGGCCTGGCAAAGGACCAGGACAGCAAGGACCAGCCTGGCCAGGAGAAGGAGGAGGACGGAGCCCTGGGCACAGGGCAGCAGCTCTGGAAACCAGAGGAGCAGCTGGAGGGGACCGGGAGCAACTCCGAGGTCTCCTCCATGGCCAAGGAGCTGATGCCAACAACAACCGAAGAGGAGGAGAGAGCCGTCTCCAAGGTAGATGCTCTTGCTGGTCCCTGGGTGCTCCCCCACGAGACGCCCCCTCCTCCGGGCTCCACGCTGCCGTCGTGCCGCCCTCAGCCCAAGGGCTGGGTTAAGCCCGAGCTCCCGCAGCAGAGCACAGCGGGGCCCAGGTCCCCAGGGACCCTCCCCTGGGCTCACCCCCCACCCGCTCTCCCAGAAAAGGGCTTCGCTCCAGCACCTGTGGGAGGAGATCAACAAGTTTAAGGAGGCGCAGTGCGGCCTGGCAGAGGACGTGCGGGCCATGCAGAAGGCGCACTCTGGCATGGCAGAGGACATGCGGGAGATGCAGGAGGCCATGCAGAAGGCGCATTCTGGAATGGCACAGGACATGCGGGAGATGCAAGAGGCCATGCAGAAGGCGCATTCTGGAATGGCCCAGGACATCCAGGAGATGAAGGAGGCGCATGTCGGCCTGGCAGAGGACATGCATGCCCTGCAGGAGGCGCATTCCGGCCTGGCCGAGGACATCCAGGAGATCCAGGAGACGCTTGGCCTGGTGAGCATCCCCTGGTGCCCCGGGAGGGAGCTGGGCCCTCGTCCCTCCCCGCTCCTGCTGCCCTGTCACACTGTGCCCGTGCCCCACGGCCATCGGTGTCAGCAGCGTGAAGGGCAGCAGGAGGGAAGAGTGGGAAGGGTGTCCCAGGAGTTGCTAAGGCACTTTTGAACTAGAGAGCACTCAAAACAGATCCAGGGGAGGGGAGGAGGGGAGATAAAGCTCTGCCCGTGCAATTCAGCCACGGCCCCCAGGCACAGCCCTGCCCAGCGTCCCTCTGTCTCCTGCCCCAGTTCATTTGGGGATACTCTTTAAATCCCGCTCCCACATCTGAACGGGTGTCCCTCTCCTCACCCAGCTCCAGGGGAAGCCCCAGGACGCTGCCGGGCTGCGCAGGGACAGGAGGCGGCTGCGTCCCCCGCTCCCTCGGGGACACCAGCCCTCCTGCCTCGGGGCACAGCCTGTGGGGTGGGGTGCTGGGCAGTGATGCTGCGGGTCCCATCCCTGGGTGTCCCATCCCCCCAGCTCCATGGCTGGGCTGACCCCGTGATCCCTTTGCATTTGGGCTCTCATGTTCAACACGAGTTTGGCCCTGTGAGATGGTGGTTTGGGGACAGGGACTGGGGACATGGCGGGGGGTTCTGGGGTCTGTCCTCACGGCTGCCCAGCTGCCAGTAAACCTGCTGCCCTTTGCCTCTTCTTCCCAGGAGGGCGGTGGGGGCCAGTCTGCCCCTGCTGAGCCCACCCAGGTGGCCATGGACAGCCAGGCGAGGAAGAGCTCAGCACTGGGGCCGAAAGGACGTGGGACACGGCCTGGGATGGAGACCGGCAAGGGGACTGAAGGGTCTGGCTCCCCGGGGATGCGAGCAGGGACACAGCGGGAACCAGCAACCCCTGTGAAGTTGTCAGGCGCTCCCTCTGATCACACGAGGTCTATTGGTGCCGGCGCCACCACCCCGGGGATGCAGGCAGGATCCTGGGGCACCCAGGCCAGCACCTCGGGGCTGGAACCAGGATCACGGGGCACCCAGGCCAGGACCTGCCTGGGGACACAGCCAGGGGCCCCTGATGCCCAGGCCAGCACCTCGGGGATGCAGCCAGGATCCCCTGGGACCCACACCAGCACCCCTGGGGTGCAGCCTGGGTCCTCCAGCTCCCAAGCCACCATCCCAGGGGATGCCCAAGAGCCGGCCAAGCCCTGGGGCTCCACCAGCACCTCCAGCTACGAGTCGGAGATGCGGGAGGTTCTCTCCCAGGTTGGGCAGCTCGGCCACCTCTGCACTGGTCTGAAAGAGCAGGTGGAGCAGCTTAAATCTACCAAAGCAGAACATGCGGATCTTGAGAACTTGCGCCGGCTCTTCCCGAAGGGAGGTGAGAGCACGGGAGGACTGGCGGGGGTTGTTTGGCGTGGGGTCACCCTGGGTCAGGGGCTCGTCATGCTCAGAGACCCCCTCACCGACAGCACATCCCCTTGCACCATGTCCCTCTAGGCCGGGAGAGCATCACCAGTATCTTGGCCGACCTCAGGTGCCAGGTGTCCTTCCTACAAGACATGGCCAGGGCCCTGCACGGGGAGGAGGAGAAGGTGAGCCGGCAGCAGTCCCCGAGGGGCTGCGGGGATGCCAGTTTGGGCAGGGAGGGGGCAGCCGAAGGGTCCCCGTGCCGGAATGACACAGGGGGCTGTGCCCTCACCGCCCCCACTGCCGTTCCCAGATCAGCAAGGTGGAGGATGCTCCCAGAAAGACGAGGGGGGCTGGAGCCGGCAGAAAAGCAGCCGGCAGCGGCCAGATGACCCGACAGCCACGGTAAAAGGATGGGAGAGGGTTTCCTACCCCGCAGGGCTGCGAGGGATCCTGGGTTCTGGGAGCATCCCAGTTTGGGGGCCAAGGGACACCCCCACGAAGGCTAAGCCTGCCCCTGCCCCCATCTCGCTGGCCAGGCCCAAGGGACAGAAGGTCAAGGCAGAGCGGAAGGAGCTGGGGAAGCAGCCGGAGCCGACCCAGGCCGAGCTGGAGCAGTTTGCGGCCAAGTACGTGAATAAGTTGGTGATGGAGACAGCGCAGCAGCTGCAGGCAGAGGTGAGGCCCGGGGGCAGCGCTCCCAGCCCCCGCTGGCTCGGGGGGAGTCCTGGCGGGGTCCCGGCCACGTCCCCTGGCTGGATGGGGCCATGGAGCCTCCACGGCACCTGGGCTTGTGGGCGGCATCCAGCCCGGCTCAGAGCTGATTCCTCCTCCCCTGCCACCAGGTGGACGAGCCGAGGGCGACGGTGCAGAGCGGGGGATACGAGCACGCAGGGTGCCACTTCTGCAGCCCGGACACCAGGGTGCTGCTGGGGAAGCTCCTCCAGCGCTGCGAGAAGCTCGAGGAGCAGGTGGAGTCCCTGGCCCAGAAGGCGGGCGGCAAGGTGGACAGTTATCCAAAGTGGAGGAGACAGGTAAGGAGATGCGGTGTAGGGGGCTTGAGCTGCCAGGACCCCCCAGGCATTTCTGCTTTGCTCTAACGTGGGGGAGCCCCTCGCTGCCCCCCTAATTGGCTTGTCGGAATCAGCAGCACGGAAGGGAATTAAAGCATTGGAGCAAATGTCCTGCTTGCACTGAGGGCCCGTGGCCATCAGCCAAAATACCCTGGGTCTGCCCCCGTGGGGCAGCCACCCCCTTGCTCAGCACCGCCTTGTCCTCTTAGTCCCTGCAGCAGGACGAGCAGCTCAAGTGCCTCCAGACCAGCATCGTGCAGCTCCAGAAAGGCTACGAGAAGTTCAGCTCGGACCTTGCAAACCTGCAGCAGGATCGCCAGCAGGAGCAGAATGACGTCAAGGTGGGTGGCTGTAATGCGCAGGCAGAGCCCAGGCTGGGACCCCAAGGGGTCTGTCCCCCTGCCACCCTGCTCGCAGCCCTGCACAGCTTCCCCATGCCTTTCCTGGAGGTTTCTGATGGGGTGGGGAGGCAGGGGGTGCTCGGCTGGCCGGGGGCAGCTCCGACCCTGCCGTGGCATCATGGGCTGCTGTCTGCCTTGGAAGGCTCTGTCCCAGGCCCTGGGGAGGCTGGAGAAGAAGCAAGCAGACAAGGAGGAGCTGCTGGTGCTGGGAATCGATGAGGTACGGGCTCAAGGGGCCCCGGTGCCAGTCAAGGGTGTCCCGGGCAGGGTGACAAACACCCCTTGTCCCTTGGGTGCTGGCTGGCAGAACCAGCCAGGGGGAGGGAGGATTTCTAGCCCAGCTGCAGGTCCCTTGCCAGGTCCCTCTGTGACCCCGAGTCCCTTCGGCTGGTGGGACCAACGCCACGGGGGTGATGGGGTGAAACGACCACGTAGCCACTTCCCCTATCCTGTTGTCTCTGCATCCTGTCCCCACCGCTCTCCTGCCTTTCCCTGTTGCTAGAAAGCAGACAAAGCCGCCCTGGCTGACAAAGTCAGTCGCAGCCAGCTTGAGGCGTGCGTGGAGCGGCTGACCAAGATGATGGAGGAGGTGACGAGCCGGGTGACGGGCCAGGAGAACGGCTGGCTCCAGTTCCAGAAAGAGCTGCAGAGACAGATGGACTGCAAGGTGAGGGCTCGTCCCCTCCACGCAGCACTGGCACCTTGGGGCCTGGCAGCCTAAGGCAGCATTCTTGCGAGGGTCCCCCCTCCTGGCTGTGCCCCCGGGGACCGCCATGTCCCATCCTGGGGTAGCTGGCTGAGGGTGTCACCCGTCCACAGCTGGACCGCCGGGAGCTGGGGGCGTTCCGGAAGCAGCAGGAGGAGCGGTGGAAGAGCCTCAGTGGGCAGCTCCAGGAGCAGGCGCTGCAGGCAGAGCGTGACAATGCCGCTGGGATTAGGAAGTGAGTGCGATGGGGACACTGGCGGCTTTGGCAGTGCTGGCCCTGTTCCTGCTGGCTGTCCCGGCTCGTGCCGGTGTGGTACCTGGCGTGGGAGCCATGTGGGCAGCGCCCCTGGGGATGCTGAGCAAGTGGCTGTGCCTTGTGCTCCTGCCAGCTGCAGCTTCGCAGCGATAGAGGCGGCACAATGAGGGGCACGTGTGGGAGGAGCCCTCCTCAACCAGTCTTGGGGGGTGGGTGCAGAGGCTTTTTGTGGCTGGTGTGCAGGTGGGGCTGTGCCCCCCAGGAGCTCCCCAGCCCTTTTCTCCCCCCTCCAGGCAGCTGCTGCCTGGTTTCCATTGCCTGTCCTGTGACCGGCCCCTCAACATGCTGGCGCCTGGACCGTGAGTAACTGCCCCCCGAACAGGGAGCACCCCCCGACCCCTCCCTGGCGTCGAGTGACACATGGGGTGCCACCTGCCGGGCACTGAGCACCCCCATGTCCTGTCCCACAGGGAGCGGACGGGCGAGTGCAGATACCCCACTGTTCCGCGGAGCTGCGGGGGCCCACACACCGTCACGCCCCCGCGCTTCCAGCCCCAACCGCCCAGCACCCCACGGCCGTCCCCATCCAGCGCCCGCCGCCCCAACAAGGTAGGGATGACAGAGGTGGGGAGGGGGATGCTGAGCCTGCGGGGGGATCTGTGCCTCAGTTTCCCCAGGGAGAGCTGGCTGGGGGAGGGTTGCTGGGGGATGCGGAACGGGGCCCCGTGTTTGGGTCACACGCTCTCCCCTTCCCAGAAGGACGCGATGCAGCTGTCGGGCCAGGACGGCACTGATGGGAAGCGGCAGGACGAGCAGCTCTCCATGATGGGGGGCTCTCAGCTGCCCACAACACCAACGGCCACCCCAGAGACCTCGACCTCGAGGAGCCAGAAAAGTATGGCCCTGTCAGGGCACCGGGGGGCAGAGGACACCCCGCTGTCTGGGGGGACGGGTCTGTGCCCACAGCTGGGCAGGGTTGGACGGGGGTCTGGGCTCTGGGCTGGGCTGTGGGGGCAGCACTGGCTGCTGGGGCAGCCGGTCCCTGTGGTGGAGCTGGAGGGAGCTGGGGGGACATGTGGGGTGGTGCTGGGCAGTGTGGGACAACAGCCTGTGTGCTTCAGGGTGGGGGCAGGACCCTGTTGGTGGGTGTCTGTGGCTGACCCTGCCCCTCGCCCCCAGGCACCGCCTCCCCGCTGCTGTTAGCCGTGCTGAAGCGCCGACCAGCCTCATCTCCCGGACGCCTCACCCAGGCACCGCAGCTGCTGCCGCCCATCCAGCCCCCCCGCAGCGAAACAACCCCCTGACAGCCGGGCAGGACGGGGGTCCCGGCCCCGGTCCCACCGCCCCGGGCGCTGAGCAGGCAGCGGCTGCAATAAATGGCGATGGGCAACCAAGCGCCGGTGTGGTCTGAGTGGGGGTCCCTGGGGCAGGATGGCAGAAAGCCCCCTGTGTTTGCTTTTCCAGGAGAAAAATAAGTGCTAAAAAGGCGCTTTGGGGTGCCCAGGTGGATCCAGTGGTATCCAGGGTCCCCAGAGGGAGCACGGGGAGCAAACCAGTGGGCACCAGGGCAGAGCCAGCAGAGGCCCATCCTGCACCCCGGCTGGGGCTGAGGTGTCCATGGGCTTCAGAAGCACCCCCTGGCACTAACTGGGGGGACGGGGTGAGGGGGGAGCCAGGGGGCTGTGCAAGAAGCCGGGCTGGCTGTCGGCAGCCGGAGGAGGGGAGCGCTTTGCTCTGGGTCGGGGGATCCAGAACTGGGGGGACGCAGCAGCTTCGTGCCCCGCCCCGGGGTGCCCACAGCCGCCGTGTCGCAGCGCTTTGCAGTGGCAGGAAAGCACCGGGCAGCTCGAGTTGATGGGCGCTCAGTTTCCCCAGCCAGGCGATGCCGGCGGTGCCAGCCCAGCCACCCAAGGCCCTACAAGAGACAAGGGCTGTTCATACAGCCAAGCAAAAGTGTGGCCCGTGGGCAGGGGAGCTGCCAGCCCTGCCTGCCCTGCCTGCACAGGCAGGAGGAAAGCCCCTGAGCAAACCTCCTGCATCCCAAAACCGGGGATGCTCAGCCCAGCAGAGCTGGCACTCTGCACTCTCCAACTGAAGCGGAGCAGCTGAGACCGGGGAGTGGACCAGACATGTCCCTGATGGAGCCACGTGCCAGGGGGTTCCCACCAGCCCCCCAAGGGCAGTGTGTCACGGAGAGTCCTCGCAGCTTCATTTAAGGGACAACAGAGTCCAAAACAACTTTCATTAAACCGGCGAGGAACAGGGTTTTAGCACTCCAAAGTGACTTAAATAAAGGTTCGGATATCAGCTGAGGAAAATTATTTGAGGGGCAGCAACTGATACAACCAATCAGGCGGTGCACAGCGTGCACACACGGGGCTTCACTCAAAACAAATGCCGGAGCTGGCCCTGAGTCCCGGAGAAGTACACACTTGCCTAACACGGTGCGGGATTATTTTAAAGAGAGCAAGATAAACCCAGATAAAGCACCTTCTTAACAGTCAGAGGTCCGTTGTGAGCAGCAGAGGGTCGGTCGCGTCCGATGTGCTCCCCAAGAATACCTCGGTGCTAGCTGGAGCAGGATCAAGACGCCATCCGCCTCAGCAATGCTCGCGAGGTCCCATCTGGGTCGCCAAAATGTTAGCATTCAGGACACAGAACCACGGGCGTAGTTATATGCGGTGCTTTATTTCAGCGCTGGGAAACCAGGGGCTCGCACCCAAAGCTGGTTCCGACCACTGATTCAAACTTCACCATTCTATACAATTTGGTTACATACATATTCATTGAAGTTACAACGTGTATATTGCATATTCATTAGGTTACACAATTATTTCACAATATCAGTTGCAACACCTTGGAACTACTCTAAGCATGCGCAGTGTCCTCTGGTGGTCGTTCAGGGGGTCTTCAGGATGAAGTAAGTAGTCTTCATCACTAGTGTACTTTTCACCTTTCCTCACAGCACATGCGCACTTCCTATAAAATGATACAAATTCTTGGATGATAGCAAATGTACCTTCTCAGCACTTTCAAGATAAGATAAGAACTTACTGAGAACTAACAGGACTAATTTTCAGTTCTCTACAATATGAGCTCGTATACAACTTGCAGAGCTTTTACGATAAGGTAGGAATCCTGGATATGGTCTACAGAATCAGAAACACAGCCCAGCCCACAAAACTCAATTCAACTCTAACAGCGGCGAGGCAAGCGGAGTCTCCATCCCAGGGAGGGGGCTCTCCTGGCGCAGTGGCTGAGCTCGTACTCCGAGAGACCCCCACACAAAATGGGGCCGGGTCTCGACGAGCGTCCCGTTTTTATCTGATCAGATCTGACTGTAGGCACTCTAGAAGCTTCTCTGCACCCCCCACACTGGCTGCGGGTGCCCCTGAAGCCTTACCCTGGCCGCTGGCGCCCAGCGGCTCGGCACTCCCCTCTCCCAATGGCCCAGGAGCCAGGGTGCTCCGGGCCAAACAAAAGAAGCTGTTAGCCTCAAGTAGCAGAGAAAAGGGGGAGATGTGCCATCCGAAAGGAGGGAGGGGGGTTTGCATTCTGCCACACAGTGCTGGGGTGCTGCCTGCCCTGCCAAGCTCTGCCCCTCCACCCAAAGCCCTGCCAGCTCCCCCTCCCCGAGGCTGCCCCCTCCTTGTCCCCTCTCCTCCTTCCCCCCAGCCCCTCAGGGCTTCCCCAGCTGCTGACAGGGTTCCCCAGAGCATTCTGCCCCCATCTCCCCATGGAGCTCCCCAAAAGGCAGAGCTTGGGCTCCCCAAGGACCTGTCTCCAAGCCTGGGCTGGCAGCAGCTGCTCAGAGCCAACAAAGAAAGCACAAACCAGCACGTCAGGGCAGGGCTCAGAGCTCCAGCACCCCCGGGACCCCCCAGAGCCAAGACCCCTCTGGCCACCACCTCGCCTGTCCCAGCCCCGCTCTCCTGGCAGCAGAGGGAGCAAGGCCACCCCCGATGGCCTTCAAACAACATGAGCCACGCACTCGCTTCTGATTTTTAACATCTTGTTTAGACAGGTTAAATAAAATTAAAATCAGGTGGCAGTTCATGGCAGATGCAGAAAACCACCTGAAGGGAGGAAATTCAAAGCAAAGGCTGCAAGTTTGGGGTGTTTTCTTCTGTTTGGTCGGGTTTGTTTGCCTCTCTGTGCCCAAGGAACCTGCGTGTTTGGGAGCAGAGGGCATGGAAATCCTGTGCGCAGTGCTGCAAGAGCTGGGGACTTTGCTACAGGGAAATTAAAGGCAATGAGCTCCCCCAGCAGCGCCAGAAACCCTGACCAGGGCAGGTCCAGCCCCTCAGCAGCTCCTCTGAGCGCTTTGCAAAGTTTCATGGCAGCAGCAGTTTAATTGCAGCAGCAAGTCCCTGGGGAAATGTCACCCCACAGGCGTGTGTCCCTGAGCACAGGGGGCTGCCACGCCAGGATCAAAGTGCTGTCCTGTCCTTGTCCCTAAAATGGATGCAGGTCTGCAGCACACTGGCCTGTGCCCTGCAGGGATGTGACATGCACTCAGCCACAGGGCCTGAGGCCACGGGGTTGGGCTCCCATGGCACCATCCCCTGGTGGCGCCATCCCCCGGTGGCACCATCCCCCGGTGGCACCATCCCCTGGTGGCACCATCCCCCGGTGGCACCATCCCCTGGTGGCACCATCCCCTGGTGGCACCGTCCCCTGGTGGCACCGTCCCCTGGTGGCGCCACCAAGACCAGCACGGCGCTCACTCTTGGGCTCCGTGAGGGTGGCCGGGACAGTGAGTTCGCCCACCCAAGGGAGGTCAGAGCTCAGCTGAAGGCAGGAGGTGGGTGACGGCAGTGGGGCTGGAGGGACAGCGGGGCTGGGGGCATTTGGCAGGGCAGAGCAAGGCCCATGGGGAGGACGTGGCACAGGAGAGGGTGCTGGGAGCTGGGGGTGCTGGGAGCAGCAGGGGGTCCCAGTGAGTGTGGGGGGCACAGGGTGCAGGTGGGATGTGCGGGGCAGGGGGTGCGGTGGGTGCTGGAGGTGCCGGTGGGTGCGGGAGATGCCGGTGGGTGCGGGAGATGCCAGTGGGTGCTGGAGATGCCGGTGGGTGTGAGAGATGCCGGTGGGTGCGGGAGGTGCCGGTGGGTGCTGGAGGTGCCGGTGGGTGTGGAAGATGCCGGTGGGTGCGGGAGGTGCCGGTGGGTGCGGGAGGTGCCGGTGGGTGCGGGAGATGCCGGTGGGTGCTGGAGGTGCCGGTGGGTGCTGGAGATGCCGCTGAGGCACTGCACCACCGCGTTCATGCAGCAGGTGTTCCCGTGGTTCCGCAGCCCCTGCGCGCTCATGGCCCCGGGCGGGCGCTGGGCACCCCCCGCCGCCGGTGCCGGTGCCGCTGCGGGGCCGGAGGGGCCGGCCGGGCGGTTTTGTGCGCGGCCGGCTCCTCCCCCGGCCGGGCTGGGGCTGCGAGCAGGGAGAGGGACGGGAGGAGGAGGACGAGGATGAGGAGGACGAGGGAGCGGGAGCGGGGGCTGCCCCGGTGTCCCCAGCATCACCGCGGGTACCCCAGCCTGACGTCCCCAGCATCACCCCAGGGTGTCACAGCATCGCTGTGGGGTGCCCTGATCCTGCCACCTCGGGGTGCTCGTAGCTGGGACAGTGGCACAGTGGCCACCTCTGCACCCTCCACACTGAGGTTTTGAGACCTAACGAAGCTCCCTCCACAAAGAGCCACAGAACAAGGGTGGCCACCCCAGCGCTGGCACAGCCCGGAGGCTTTGGCTGCCTCCTGCCCACCCCACACCAGCTGGCGCCACGTGTGGGTGCTCGTTTGGGGTCCGGCAGAGCTTGGCTGGGGAGGGACAGTGTCACCTTCCCCCCGCCGCAGGGATCAGCCCCTGAGCCTTCCCTATGTGCCCGGGGGGACACAGGATGGCTGAGGCCACTGGGTCAGCTCCTCCTCCCCACCTGCAGCGCCGCCAGCAGGGGAAACCCACTCTGGTTCTGACAAGCAGTTTTCAACCGGATCAGTCCCATGGTCCAGCTGGATCCGTCCCACAGCACCACGCATGTGGCAGCGGCTGTTTCTGCAGCAACTCCCCTGGACGGCAACCCGGTGGCAACGTGTGGTTCTTCACCCAGCTCTGAGAGACTCGCAGCCCCAACCAAGTCCAGCCGTGTGAGGCTGGGACCCGCCTGTCTGTGCCAACAACCTGGAGGTGAACCCTGGCCCGGGTTGCTTTGACAGCTGCCAGCACTGCTGAGATAACAGCCCCAGCGCTGCCCTGTGCCCGGGAGCCTGGGCACATCTCGGGCAGAGCTGTCCTTAACCAGGGCCGAGGGGCTGGCAAGGGATGGAGTGGGAAGGAGGTCCCTGTGCCAGGCACGGGTGCCACTGAGTGTCACCTCGCTGCAGGGCAGGGGGTGTTGCAGAGGCCCCATTGCGGCGTGTGGCTCTTCTCTCCCCGGGGAGCTGCAGAGGCTGATGATGATGTTGGGGGGGGCTCCCAGGGGATCTGAGCTTGGCTGTGGGTGCTGCGGACTCTCTTCCATCCCTGCATCTGCCTTTCCCCCTGGAAGGGACAGCTGTGCCAGGCAGGCTCTGCAGCGCCTTCCCTGCCCCACAGACACCCTGGCCATGGGGATGTGCTGCAAGCCTGGCCCTGGATGCAGCTGGAGGTGATGTGGGTTCCGAAGAGATGGGGCAAAGTGGTGGAGGAAGGGCCAGGTGGTGCTGCTGGATGTCACAATCCCTCCTCCCATGGGGCAGGGTGTTGGTGGCAGGGACACAGTGACCTCCCCGGGGATGCCAGGCTGGTGGCCGCCAGCGGAACCTGAGCGGGGCTTAATGCTGGATTGAGTGGAACCAGAAATCCAAAGCAGTTTGTCAATGAAAGCAGGAAAAGCCTGAAGAAAAAGCGAGGGGAGCTGGACAGTGAAAGATGCAGGAGCCAGACTGAGAGATCAGAAACCAGCATTTGTTGGAAGGAGGTTGGTAGAAAGCAAGACCCGATGAACACAGGAAAGGGAAGTAGTCTAAAATGCGACAGTGAAACAGGCACGTCCCAAAACTCCAAACCTGCCTGAATTAGGAAGTGTTAGATAACGGCAGTGGCTCTGCCGGGTCCCCAGCAATGTGCCACAAAGTGCAGCAGGTAACAGCAGCGAGAGCCTCTGAACGCCCTGCCACGCTGATGCGGGGAAGAAAACCAGCTCCCATCAGCCAAGGACCTAAAACCCTGCTGGGGTTCTTCTTGAGCAGCATCTTCCCAAGCGCCGGGGCGCAGGCAGCGATTCCTTTCTGACAGGTACCGCCAGTCCATTCCAATCCAAAGCGTTTGCAGGTTGGAGCGGGCGCCAGGAATGCTCGCTATGCTGATCTGCCTTTCAACAAGATCGTGTGTGCGACCTTCCCCCTTCAAACCGTTCTGAACGCGACGCCTTCCTGTTCAGGCTGAATCCAACATCCATCGGCGCTGCAGCATGCTGCAGACTTGGGAGCAAATTTGGGGTGGGGAAAATGAAAACGTCCAATGCAAGCAGGGGGGGAAAACGCTTGCTCGCTATTCTGGAAAATTCCGTGTTGTTATGGCACGAACTGTCCCGGTGCCTCGGGCACCAGACAGCTGGGGTGGATATTAAAGACACGGAGAGTTTTGGTTTGATCAGGGAGACACGGTGACAGGACAGTGTTGGAAACGTCTCCTCTGCCTGGGCAAGAGTCTCTGCCCCAGGGAGGCACTTGGGTGTCAGGATAAGCTCAAGAAAAAAGCCTGAGCAGGTCTGAGCTGAGCTGTTCCAGGCCCGGCAGAAATCCATTGTCATGCTGCCAATCACAATAACAATAAAAACAAAGGGAAAACGTGGTCCCCACTGTCTGGCTTTGCCATCGGACAATGTTTTCTGTATTGGAGCCGCTCCCGTCCCTTGGCACAGGCTGGAACACCCGTGCGGCCGAGGGGAAATGTGCTTTCAGACACCCCGTCCCACGGCCACGGGTTGTACCCGGGGCTGAGCTGGGGAGAACCGGTGGGGCTGGGAGACTGGGCATGGTCCAGCTCTGCCTGTGTGCTGCCCGTGCGCTGCCCGTGCGCTGCCTGTGAACTGCCCGTGAACTGCCTGTGCGCTGCCTGTGCGCTGCCCGTGCGCTGCCCGTGCGCTGCCCGTGAACTGCCTGTGCGCTGCCCGTGAACTGCCTGTGAGCTGCCTGTGCGCTGCCTGTGCTCTCCCCGTGCTCTGCCCGTGCGCTGCCTGTGCTCTGCCTATTGCTCTGCTTGTGCTCTGCCTGTGCTCTGCCTGTGCTCTGCCTGTGAACTGCCTGTGCTCTGCCCGTGCTCTGCCTGTGCGCTGCCTATTGCTCTGCCCGTGCTCTGCCTGTGCTCTGCCTGTGCGCTGCCTGTGCTCTGCCTGTGCGCTGCCTGCACCACTGCCTACACGCCTGTCTGCACCACTGCCTGCACTGCTGTCTGCACTAAACACAGCAGACTGAATTGAAACAACAAGTTATTAATTAAATAAGAGACAGAAGAGTGCAGAGAAGAGAGAGACCATGTGAAAGCAAGAGAGAGCCCACAAATGAGTAGACGTACAAGGCAGATGATGCTGAGACGGGCAGGAAAGGCGGCAGTAGCAACGCCAACTGTTACAACAACTGCCAAGGTGATTTTCGGAAGTGATGAATCCAAAACAAACAGCAAATTCTTAGCTCCCCTGAAAAAAATTGAGCTAGAAAGGGTATCTAAGGACCTGGTAAATGCATACCAGGGAGTAGAAATATACTGTTTACTCTAAGAGAACAAACGATTGACAACAAACTGAGTGGTAAGAAAAGAGCATTTCCAGGGCCGGCCGGGGAAGCAGCAGCCCAGCAGCTCCGGCACCGGCTGTCAGCCCGAGCTGGGCTGTTTCCAGATGAGGACGGCACCGTCCGCGCTCATGCTCACCATGTACTTGTTCGCGGGGCAGATCTTGAGGCGGGTGATGTTGCCGCTGTGGCCCACTCCCACGTGAGTCACCGTGCCCTCCTTATAGTCCCACAGCTCCACCAGATGGTCGTCACCACCTGCGTCAGGCACAGAGGAAGAACAAACGATTACAATGACAGGACAAGGAGTAATGGGACCAAGCTGGAACACAAGAGGTTCCACTTAAATTTGAGAAGAAACTTCTTCTCAGTGAGGGTGCCAGAGCACTGAACAGGCTGCCCAGGGGGGTGTGGAGTCTCCTTCCCTGCAGACATTCAAAACCCCCCTGGACATGTTCCTGTGCGACCTCACCTGGGCGTTCCTGCTCCATGGGGGGATTGGACTGGATGATCTTCTGAGGTCCCTTCCAATCCCAAACATACTGTGATACTGTGATACACCGAGTTCTGCTGCTTTTTGTTCCCCGCTCCCAGGCAGGGGAACGCTTCGGTGTTCCTAGGAAGAGCAGGATATGTTTTCTTGGGCATTATGGCAAAACCTGCTTCTGTTCTGCTGGGGTCAGTGTCCAGTGAAGGGCTCAGGACCTTCACCAGCAGATCCCAGTGAGCTACAGCAGCATCTTCCCAGTCTGAACTACAGCCTGAACCACAGTATTTTTCTTCGGTGATTCATGTTCTTTTCCCCTCTAGCTGACCCCTTTTTTCAGCTTTTTCGCACTGTACTGAGATCCTTGGTTCACTGCCTTGCTTTTCCTGGTCTTAATACGACCTCCTTTCTCCAGCTCCAACCACGCACTCACCTGTGACAAAGGACGCCCCGTCCGATGTGATGTCCATCCCGTTGATGGAGCTCGACAGAGAGCCTTGCACTTCTCTGATTGCGGAGCCATCGAGCACTTCCCAGTACACGATCTAGAGAGCAGAGCAGAGCGGGGCGCTCAGCTGGCCGTGAGCAGCACACGGGTTTCAGCACCGCCCTGGGACACAACCTGCTGTGCAGGGACAGGAGTTTCACCCCAGAACCAGCGCCAGACCGTGTGTTGTGCACTGCAGAGTTCCTGCAGCTTTGCTCACCTTTCTGTCTGTTCCACTGGTGATGATCTGGTACTCTCCACGATGGTAACACACGCATTTGAACAATGTGTTGTCTAGGATCATTTGTTTTCTCACGTAACACCTGCAAAACACCCCAAAATGAGACAGAGCAACAGCGTCAAAACCCAAACTTTGCCTGCCTGGAATGTCTCTGCCTGTGCTGTACATCAGATCTCTCTCCTTGGATATTCTCAGGCACTGCTCTGAGTTCAGGGTTCCATGAAGCCCGTTAGGCTATCAGTTCTGTTTCCATCACAGCTGCCCTGTAGGATTCTTGATCTGCTGTCGTACGAAATGAAATGTTTAAACCCAGAATGCTTTCCAGGTGCTGTTCCCTATGCCAAGGTGTCCTCGGCCTTACCCCAGTGCAGAAAGTCTGCAGATCCGCAAGAGCTCGACACGAGTCACAAAGTTCTGGAAAACAGAGCTAGTGGCAAACTTGGGAACTCACCCGCTCCACCTTGACCAAGCAGGATCCCGCACAGGAAAACAACCGCAGACAAAGGTTTGTCTGAGCTTTTCTGAAAAGCTTCTCGAATTGGAGGTTCTACATTCCCTGACCCGATTGTTCTTTCTAGCAGTTTTTCTCTCTTAATGCTCTTTTTCCCCTCCTCCTCGCTCTGTGGTGTCCCAAACCGGGCACAGTGACCCTACAGATATTACCAGCACTCCAAGTGCCTTGGCAATACTAATCTGTCGCCTTACTCAAGATCCCAGATGACGCACTTTCCGTCCAGGCTGGCTGTGACACCCTCTTTGTCGTTCTTATTAGTCTTGATGCAGGACACGGCACCTCTGTGCTCCTTCAGAACTTCCCTCAGCTTCTGGGTTTTCTCACCAATATTCCAGATCCTCACCTGAAAATCAGCAACACACATCTGCTCTGGTACCAGCTGGTCCTGCCGGAGCTCAGGAGGAGCTTTCCTGAACTCTGCCTTTCTCTGCCCACACGTACAGCAGCTCAGTCCCAACCGTCTCCATTGGCCTGTGGGTTATTGGTGCAGCTGACCTGTGAAGCTCAACTGAGTTCTCCACAGTGTAATCCACTTGCTTCAGGAATTCGTGGCCATCAACCCCAGGCCTTGGTTTTGCCAAGTGCCCGCTCTCCCATGCTTCATTTTACACAGCTCTTGATCAGGAAAAACCACCCAGTCCACGATCTATTGCCAGTGGTGCTTTCAAGATCAAAGCACAAAGCTGCTGCAATGGAATAGAAAGGAGCTACCCGCTATTTGTCCTACAGAGAATGCCAGGAAGGAAATACAAAACAGCTCTTTAAAGCTTCGATGTGAAACACGTGCCTGAAAGCACCTCTTTTCCCTGTGCTGGTAACAGCAAAAACCTTTCTGCTTTGAGGCCTTGATCCTTCACACCTTGCACGTCCTGTCCCACTAGTGCCAAACATTGCAATGTCTGTTCACCTCGACATTCCACTAAGGCCAAATCCCAGGGAAAATTTAGACATTTCGACACGGGCATTAAAGGCAGAGAAGAGCTGACCTTCCACGCTTTCGAGGCTGATGCCGAGTTCCCGAAGGGATCTGGATGTCCAGTTGCCACTTGCTCAAAGCTCAGAGCATCCCGATCCCTTCAGCAACCCTGAAGTCACAGCTTCCTGAGGACTGATTCTGACAGAACCATTGGCACCGCAGAGCAGCTTTTTTGTGTTCCCAACGAGTACTGCAAGTGCGCCCCTGCGGTTCTCCTTTCTGCTTCACCAACCTTTAGTTGTAATTCTGTCTCAGCTGCACAAATGCAGCCAAATAGAGGGGAGAGACAAATGAACAAAAAGGATGAAGGGCATATTCTGCATTAGAAGGATTTCCAAAACTGCCATGCCAGAAGAAATCGGGGCACTGTTTTACATGATGCCCTCTGAGAACAACAGCACATCTCAAAAGCTGATATCTTTGAACTCAGCCCTTGGCTCAAGCGGCAGCTCAGAACAGCTCCCGTTCTGACTGAGCACTTCCAGGCAATTCGCAGGCCCTGTGATGAGCGCACGAAGCTGCTCCAGGTTTTGAAGCACAAATTACCTGCCCGTCACCTCCTCCGCTAATGATCTGTTTGCAGTCGCTGGTCGCAGCAATTGCCGTCACTCCCAGGTTATGGGCGTTGTTGATCTCGTACATGGGCTCTCCCGTAGCGGGCACGAAGGCGCGGATTTTCTCGTCATTCCAAGCTGATGAACAGAAAGAAAGAGACTGCCCGGGCGCACAGACTTTCCTCACACTGTTGTCGCTCTTTCCTTTCCAAACCAACCCCTTTTTATAAAGAAGTTCCCACATAAGGCCCACGCTGTTAGATCACCAGCATACCCGTGAAAACCACTGTGCTGCAGATGAGCCCGCAGAGCTACGGTCCCAAACACACTGTTGAAATGGAATTGCTTTTGGATTCTGGCTGTGGACAAAGTGGTTTGGTAACCATGGGGAGGCTGCACGGCTGCTCTAGGACTGCAGGAGTCCCTGTGTCAGCAACTTGCACACGGCGATGGACGGCGGCTTTGTGCAAATGTGCTCTACATACATCACAGGTGAAGATGCTGCACACAACAAGGTTGATATTTTAGAATTAGGTAATTTAAATAAGACTGAACCGCATTCTGGATTGCCGGAATTCACTGATCCAAAGCAAGGTCTCCAGCCCTTGCCTTCTACCCTCACCGCAACTGCAGCACCAGGACAGCGGGGCTGCCAGCAAAGTCCATCGGACCAGCTGCAAGCAAAGAGGCCTTTGGGTGTCGCCATGAACTGCATTTAAACGCTTTCCCAATTTAATCTTCTCTTCGTTTTAACATACTGATGTTTATTAAGTTGAGCAACCACGGCTCTGGACTGACCATCACCTGAAACGATGACCATGCCGTCCATCGTCACCTCG
Source organism: Columba livia (assembly GCF_036013475.1). NCBI lineage: Eukaryota > Metazoa > Chordata > Aves > Columbiformes > Columbidae > Columba > Columba livia. The sequence continues at coordinate 215,531 of NW_027043253.1, forward strand.
ACCGCGTGGCGGGTGACGTTGGGGACGGTGATTCGCAGCCGCTCCAGACGTTCCGGCGTGTACCACACTCGAATGTCATTTGTGGAGCAGGTAACGAACAAGTCCGAATGTCCCCTGGAGAGTTCAGAGAGGAGAGGGAACGAGGAGGGGCACACAGAAACGCTCCTTGCTTTGTCACAGCTCAAATCGGCCTCCAAAGCTCGGCTTTGCTAACCTGCAGCTGGGATCTGCCCCACAGGGATCCCCATGGCTAAGACAAAGGCCTTTTTTGGAGGATCACCTTTCTCACATGAAATTCCCCTGGTTTGGGTTCTCTTCAAAGTTTCATTTTAAGGAACAGTTAAAGTTAAACTAAAAGAACTCTTTCTGCTGAAGCTGTGACGTTTATTCCCCATATTCAATCTCTAAACAACTTCATGTGTTCTATAGAATAGACACAAAAGTGGGTGTAAAAGTGCTGACTGCCCAGGTTTAACATCAGCCACTAACAGCAGCCTCACATTGTAAAGATGTCATTTGTTATCTTGCTTACTGGATGATTCCCATTCAACAGCGCTGAAGGCAATAGAAATGATGGCAAAGTCTGTTCATAATACACTTGTTATAAACGTTGGAATAAAACAAGACCTGCAGCATTTCAAAAGCCATGGGACACAGTGCTTTGAAATAAGCTCTAAGCCACTCGTCCTAGGGATGCAACAGAAAGTGACATCTAGAAAGGTACCGCGAGCTTTAGTTCAACAGCACCATCAATGCCCAGAAAGATGAACCAGGACAGAGAAAACCGGCACAACACAAGTGTGGCCTCTTTCAAGCCCAGCTTGCACGGGTGCTTTATCAACCAGGATAACATCAGCAAGTGAAGGATTCTGAAATAAGCCAGAGCAGGGAAATTAAGCCCGTATTTCCCCATCAGCAATAGGCTTTGTTCAAGAGCAGGCAACAGATAAGAAGTTCAAACATCTACGCAAGGATGTAGTCCTGTAGTCCTTACAGTCAGCACTAATGGCTGTGACACAGGCGTGTCAATCAGCGGTATCAGCAGCACATCACCCTAAAGCTCCACCTGATTTTCTCATTAGATGAGAAGATGCGGGTTTGAGGCTGGCGGCAGGCAGGGAGGTGCGCTTCCTGCACCCTGCACTCCCTGCACCTCGGTGACATCTGATCCTTTGTGCTGGGCGAGAAGCGAAGCAATAAAAATACGCCAAAAATGTTCATTTGGATCAAAATCCCATTTTCCATCTGGAGAGATGATCCACTGTGGGTTTAAAAAAACAAAAGAAAGAGTCACGATGCTACTACCCAGGAAGGGAACATTTGCTGTGCGTTCACAAGACAAATGCAGAGCGACCCTGGGACAAAAGGGGGAGGCTGCCATCCCTGCCGGTGCCCAAACATCAATAATTCAGGTCTTTTTACTTATCATCCTTTCTGCAGATCAGTGATTTTTCCAGTGCTCCAACTGAACTGCTGCCTTCTGCTTTGAAGCAGCTGCTCACCGTCACCCCAGCGTTTTTTGGGCAGGTGACAGCATCGCCCGTATCAATCATCCCAACAGATGGTACCAGGCTCTGGGTTCCTGTGGTAAAAGCTGCGCACACAGGCACCCTGACCTCAGCGGCAGCTCCTCAAGCTTCTGCACCAGCCAAATACAGCCCAGCCCGTTATACTCACTCAGGAAAAACAATGTCGTTGACGGCTTCGGTGTGACAGACGGCGACCAGCTCCTCTTTAAATGTAGCGTAGGCACTGCGGTGCATCTGGCCTTTATTTGTCCCTATAAAGAACTGGTCGTCCCGACCTCTACACGTCAGGGAAGTGACAGCACCTTCAACTCGCATTCTCCTGTGCAAAGAAAGCAAAGGTTTGGCCATACATTGACCTCGAGGAACTTTCATTTTCCAGCTTCTCGAGAATTCGACTGTCGCTGTTTCCCCAAAAAGCTCCGCACTAGGCTGTGATATCAAGACGCAAGAGCACGGGCAGGACTAACATTCCATTCCCAGTCACGTTTCCTACTTCCCATGATCTTGCCCGTCCCACCTGCTGCTCTGCCAGGGCTGGCACAGGCAGCGCTTTGGAGACTTGATTTCCTGCACCAGGGCCTAAGGTAACAACAGCTTTGTTGATATTCTTGCTCAAGTGCACTTCAATATCCCACTTTCAAGGATATTTCCAGACAGTTTAGACCTTCTGGGAATAGTTTCAGTCGTACAAAGCTAAGCTTGCAGAACTGTACACTTGAAGGGGATATTCAAGCAATGCCAAATGAGTAGGTGTGAGCCCAATTTTCAAATCACGTATGGGGAAATGACGCCTGCAGCTTTCTATCTGGTATGCAGAAAAAAGCCTTGCAAAACTCCAGCACTTCCAGACACGTGCCTATCAAATTAGCAGAGCCCTGCTTTACAATCCCATGACCCCCAACAAACCCTTTTGGAGATGGCAACTACTGCTCTTTCTCACCCGGCGTAAATAAGCATCATTCTATTGACTTCAACAAATCTGTCTGGCTTGGCATCAGTTTAGGATCTGACTCCTACTGCTCCAAAGGAAACAACAGTCATTTACAAGGAAGGATCAGAGGGCACTTCCCTGCAAACGCACGCAGTCATTTTCAGTTTGCTCCAACCTCATGACGCTGGAACCAGACCGTGTATTGTGTCTGCAGGACTGAAAAACTGAGACTGACTTGGATTATGCCTTTCCATAGAAATGATTGGTTCTCATACCGTGACCCTTTTGGAGGAATTGTCACCTCTCCCCTCCTGATTCTTCCATCTACAAACTCACTTCTTTACTTGGAAGTCTGAGCCTGTACAGAGAGCTACAGTCCCTTCTCCGGTGCCGACTATTAAACCTCCTGTCTTCGGCAAAAGCAAAGCTGTGACTCCCTAGGAGAAAACAGGATGAAAACGCAATCGGATGGGAGCAGAGGCTCCTTGCTGCTGCAGCCACGCTGAACAGCACAACGGAGTCTCTACCGGGCTCCCGACGGCGGTGCTTATCTCACTCCAATATGGCTTTGTCAGTATTTTGTCACTGACCTGGGCTGAAGAGTGGCTCTCTAGAGGGAGAAGGGAGAAAAGAGTTATTAATTGCAGGTCTATATGAACTAATACAGTACGAGGAGCGAGCAAACAGCATTATCTTGGATTCGTCAGAGCAGCTGGGACCATGTACAGAGCCTGACCTCATCGCAGCAAGCGATACCCACATCGTGGAGCGGCACTCGCGCTTTTCCTTCCGCGTGTCCTTCATCCAACAGCCACGAAAACAACAGAGGATACAACTCAGCTTCAATGGTCTTTCCTACAGCTCTTTTTAGGATGATCCTCTGCGTCTCAGGCCTCTCTCTCTGCCTGAAAGATGCAATCCCATCTCCCACCTATTAGGAATCAAATATGTTTGTCACAGGAAAGCTTTGGAAATGAGTCAGCCCATGGTCAACACGGGTTTCTGCTGTTACTGAGCGGAGCAGATCAACGGGAGGCCAGCCACTGGAAAAGGAGAAATGCTGTTCGGTGGATAAAGTACCAGGCTACAGGAAAAAAATGCATGACAACAACATCAACAAAAAACACCCAAACAAATGAAAACAGTCCTCAGCCTTCCACAAAATACAAGTGTAAGAAGAGTCAGATCTGCTTCAGTTCTGCCACCTGTCAAGTAATATTACTGTTCCATGTACAACAGATTAATTCTTGAAAATCACCAAGAGACTCCAACATAGGCTGCCAGAGGAGTGAAATGACTTCTGTGGGGTTAAATCACAGTATCACAGTATCACAGGATGTTTGGGATTGGAAGGGACCTCAGAAGATCATCCAGTCCAATCCCCCCATGGAGCAGGAACGCCCAGGTGAGGTCGCACAGGGACATGTCCAGGCGGGTTTTGAATGTCTCCAGGGAAGGAGACTCCACACCCCCCTGGGCAGCCTGTCCAGTGCTCTGGCACCCTCACTGAGAAGAAGTTTCTTCTCAAATTTAAGTGGAACCTCTTGTGTTCCAGCTTGGTCCCATTACCCCTTGTCCTGTCATTGTTTGCCACTGAGAAGAGCCTGGCTCTATCCTCACGGCACTCACCTTTTATATATTTATAGACATTAATAAGGTCCCCCCTTAGCCTCCTCTTCTCCAAACTAGAGAGACCCAGCTCCCTCAGCCTTTCTTCATAAGGGAGGTGCTCCACTCCCTTCATCATCTTTGTTGCCCTACGCTGGACTCTCCTGATATTCTAACTTGGGAAAATATCCCTACGAGCTTGGGCGAACTTCTGCATGAGTGAAATGGAAAGGACAAAACCATGAAATAAAGGAGCTTTGTGCCACCAAACTGGAACTGAAAACGAAGTTCCCGTCCCAGAGGCGCCTGCAGAACCTGTGGCCGGCGGCTGTTCCGCCCAGACAGACCCGCAGGGACGGGCAGGAGCTGTTGGACTGACACCGTAAGTCACAGTCCAGACTCCAGCAGCATTTGCCGCTCCCAGGTTCATAAGCACCATTGCCAGCCCTTGGGATCCCACCAGCAGGTTCGCAACGTTCAGATTGTTTCTCCTTTAAGCCCGAGCCATTATGGGAAAACAACAATTTCTGTTTGGTGGTGGCTCTTCGGGGAAAAACAATGCCCAGCTCCAGCATTTAGTGTTGTGAAAGCACCAAGAAGTCAATTCTCAAAGAGCGACCAAGAGGCGACTCAGAGTAATTCTGTATTGATTCCCCAGGAAGAAACCCCTGTCGTGGGCTTGACTTGTGACTGGGGAACACACACAGATGTCGCTGCTTTAGGATTCAAAGTCTGACATCTAAGCAGCACCCCCAGCCTTCCTGTGCTTCTCAAGCATTAATCTGGCCTAAGCCCGGGAAATGTTCAGCATTTAACACCTTCAGAGGGTTTAGAAAAACCAAAGCCACAAAGTGTTGGTTTTGTTCGCGGAAAGGACTGAAGGGCTAAGGAAGGAGAGAGAAGAAGTGAAGAAAGAAGAGAAAACAAAATGGACATCTGAGCTGTTTAGACCCAGAAAGGACACGGAAAAAGCCACAGGCGAGGTCTGATGAATCTGGGAAAATTACTTTGCTTCGATTATCCACGCAAATAGAAGCAATTGGTTGTTTTTAAAGGCTTGCTTACACGTTTTAAAGGAAAAAACCCCAAATTACCATAAGCGTTACTGTGCATTCCAGCGCTGGCAATGCAGGCAGCCTCACACCTACCTACGCATCAGCTTAAAGACGATTTAACTTGAGGATCAAATAACCATGGGCTGCAGATAAGAACCTGACACACGCTCTCCCGCTCTGTGATTCACCAGCACTGAGTTCCCCGTTCGCCGGCTCCAGCAGCAGCACATCCGCAGTCTCCTGATGGGTGACATACACGACCTGCGGAGAGGATCTTCTGCCACATTCTCACAGCGGCCGCGGCGCCGGGTTTCGTGCAAATATTCTCAGCAAACGCACAAGAACAAAGGGATTCTTTTGCATTAGAAAGACGATCCACAAGCAGAGCGGTTTCTGAGCAATGCTTCTGGAAACTTCCTCCGAGGCGCTGGCAGCGTTTGGCGAGTCCCCTGTTATCACGGGCCCATCACCTGGCTGCTGAGCTCCTGGTCTGGGGTTTTGCCTGTAAAATCTTCCACCTCAGACGCCCTTTGGGTTCAGCATTATGGCAGGTGGCAGCATTACAAATGCAACCTATGACTACGGAGTTTATCTGATTACAGCTGCCAGTGCTCTTGCAGGTGAAATGCAGAGTCTAACGTAGGAGGTTAAAAATATCTCCATTCATTATTGACTGCTCACCCAAAGAAACCAGCGCTTTCAAGTACGACTATAAATAAAAATCCCATCAGACCTGCAGCCTGCCCGGTCCCTTCCTGCAGGGATTCCTGCTCTTTGTCCCACTCGGATCTCTTGCAAAGTTCTTGAGCGCTCTGTGAACTCTTCCAGCGCATCTCCTGTCAATATTCATTTCTTTTTACAATGCAAATCACTCCAACTACTTCTGAAAATGCGTTTGCAATTGTACATCCCTCTTCACATTCCAACGGGTGCCTTACAGCTCCTCAGGCCCGCGGCAGGGAGCAAAATTAATGCTGCTGTTTATTCCAGTCTTTATACACCTTAGAGACAGGCACTTAAACTTCATTCCAGGCAGATGGAAAACAAGTTGCTTCATCATAACAAACTATTTTGCCACTCCTCTTCAAAACAGAAACCAAGAAATCTTCAGATGGTGTCTATACAATCAACACGTTCTTATGTATCTAAAGGCAAAGTTCCTTTAAGGGTGCCCCACCTTGTTTTCGATAGAATCGCCTCCTCACCCCGCAGTATCTAAACCCTTTACAGATGTGCTCGGCGTGGGGTGGCTGTGGACTCCAGGTTTGCAGTTTCATGCTTTGCCACCGGACCGTAATTCCCCGGTGCAACTGGTGAACATGGGTTGCAGAGGTTTGTTCTCAAACACAGACAGCATTGCAATGCGTGGCTCCGGAGGGGAGAAGTTTTGGTACAAGTGCTAATGCAAGGTACATTTTCAAGAAAGACACACAAGATGCCTTGGTTAGCAACGGGATGGACTAAATTGTGTGGAAACAAGGATGCAAATAGTTTTGTTTTGATAAACGCTGTGGTTTTGACTCGAAAAAACATCTGCAAAATACCTCTTTCGGCACTGGAGGTGAGGCTACAACTGGAAATTTCTGCCATAAAACACGAGATCCTACGTGTGTCCAGCGAGCACTTGTTGACAGTCCAGTGACAAGGCGTGATTTGTGTGCAGAGATGTGCAGGGGGTGGGCGGAAAGGGAATCACAGCACGGAGCTGGGAAAGAGAGCTGGAAAGTATGAGAGGGGATCTGTGGCCGAGGCACTGACAGTAACTGCAGAGAAAAACGTCCCAGCGCCTTCCCAGTGACGGCAGCAACACGGGTTTGCCCTGGTGAATTCCCCTCCTCGGGCACAAGGGAAGCGCATTGGGAAGAGCGAGGGAGAGAGCAAGAGGAGAAGGGGTGACGGGGCTGAGCGCGTCTGACCGAAAAGCCTGTGAACAGGAACGCCTGTTTGAAGCGGGAGGGGAAAGGAGGAGACTGGGAGGACTCCTCGCTATTTCCATCCAACGGGAATGTCTCCTTTTCTCTCCCGGCTCCCCCAACGACCAGTGCCACATCCTAAGAAGCTGCCACCACATGACAGTCACAAACCCAAGCTGAAGCCAGATTAGCGCCTACCAGCTCAGGGCTCGTCCACAAGGCTGGCAGGCGGCTGTGATGAGACCCACTTCTGGATCTTCCCTTCTCCTCAACACCTTGTCAGCCTCTTGCACAGTCAAGGGGCCTGTTTTCCCTCAGCTTTTCACTCTCAGAAGCCATGTCAGCTGAAGCTCATGATGCTCCAAAGGTCTCTGCCACAAACTGCCGTTCCTATGGATCTGCCTTACGATAAAACCCCTCACAGTACGCACTGGACTGTGCTCTGGCTTTGAGCCTTGGCTTTTTCTTTTGGACCCCCAAACGGCACAGCATCCTGCTCGTGACCCTGCCTGACTGCTTCTTTAGCAGTGCTCTCAGAAGTGTATTTTTGGTGACGTTTTGTTTCAAGTGCATTTGGCACCTTTCCCTCAGCCCTGAGGACACGGGAGTTCAGGCCCTCGGGTGGCTTCAACCAGGGGCTCTGGGCGAGGTGCATGTGCTGCGAGATGGAGAAGGACTCAAAGCACGCAGGCATTGGAAGGGGAGGTGACAGTCACCAAGACCTTGGCCTAAGAGACAGCACAGAGCAGCCACGGGTCCTGCGTGGACGCAAAGCCCTGCAGGGGGGCAGCCGGACAAGGGGCTCAACCGCGGCCAGTGCGGGTGTCCCCACACGGGGACACACCTGCAGCGAACTTACCATTGCCAGCAGGAAAACAAAACACACCCATTCCTGTCCTTTAAGAGGGACACAGAGAAAAACTACTTGCATTCCCACAATATAAGTGGGAAAAACAAGTAACAACTTCTCCACCCTTCTGGAACAGATCAACATTGAACTGTATTTCAAAGGATTCAGTGGGTCCAAGTTATCCCGGAGACATGGGCCTGCATTTGTAACGCAATAAATATTTCATCTGGAAGGGGCACGTACATGGTTTGGATGCACCTGTCCAAGCAAAGTTCAGGAGGTTGAGAGAAACAAGCCCAGAGGAGCGTTTTCTTTGGGGCTGACTGCTGAACTGCTCTTACAGCCCCTGTGGGCTTGTGCTGCTCTCAGAGCAGATCTGCTGCCCCGCAGGACAGCGGCCCCGCGGCATCCCCACCAGCACAGCCGGCCCTCCCGTGGCAGCGCTGCCCCTGCTGCTCGCTGCTGGGCGTGCTGCTAATGCAGTCGCAAAACACACCCCAGCTTAGGCAAGGGATAGACCGAGACGCTACAAGAAGCCTTTTCTAGCACCAAATAACGAGAAATCAACAAGTGTTCTAGCTGGTGCCAATTGTTTTATCATTACAGCTGCCTGCATGCAGAATTCTTGTACGACCACAGGTCAGAAGCTCCTTATTCAGGAGATAACTCCTGTTTGAGGATGCTCAGACCCACGAGTCCCAATCAGAGACAAAAAAAAGCTCAGTTAAAAAAACCCTTGGGGTTATGAAGTCAAGAACTCAGAAGTTAAAAAGCAATAGAATCAATGTACCCTGTGCAACCTTGTTTTGTCCAAATTGTGCATACGCTTTACAATAAACTCTTGAATTACATGATTTATACTGCCTTTTTCAGTAAGATCTCTGCCTCCTCAGTGGCAGAATCAGAACAGCAAAAAGACGAAGGGAAGTGGGGGAATGGGATGGGGAACAAACACAAAAAGAAAAGTTCAGTCCAGACAGTTTAACACATTTGTGAGATCTGACTATAGGACCTTACAGCAGTAAGTGCGGGAAAGCCTCTCAAACAAGCGCTTCCACCAGCCTTCCCAGGAACGTCCTCTGTCTCACTCCAGCTCGTATCTTCTTAAAAGAAGCAAAAAAGTCAGGAACTGCTCCATTTTTATTACTGCTTTTCACTTTCTGTGATGTTTACCAGATTAATTGTACAAGAGTTTGTGGGATGACACACGAGATTCAAGTAAAACCCAAATTCTGAGCCAAATGAAGCTCAACGAAGGCGGGACAATGGGCTCAGCCTTCAGCATCAAGACCGAGACACAAGGAACTGACAGCGCAGGAAAAGCGTTAGTCTGAGAATCCGCTTTGTGATGGTTCTCCCGCAGGTTGCTCTACCTTCAGTCACTGACAAAGAGCAGGACAAGGACAGAATTGGAGTCACAGAGCTGCTACTCACCATGCTCAACTTCTTCTTCTGGGGCCCACAGGCAGTCAGCACCTTGCTGCTTGTGTTCACTTTCAGGACATCTCCACTCGTCGTGCCAAGATGAAAATCACCATCATCGTCTGTCATCTATAAGAAAGCATAAAGAAAAAGAGATCACGGTCTGGATCCTGAGACCCGTGTCCCACGCCTGACACTGGGCTGCATCAACAGCTTTAGTTCAGTGGATTGCCAAGAGTTCACCTGGGGGAACCCAGCCAATGTTTCTGTTCCATCACACGCACAGATCCAGAACACTGCTGAGCGCCAGACACTTTCTAACCAAATCTAGATCATATTTTGAAGCATAAAAATCCGGGTGCCGGAGCCCGTGACCGTAATACGTGCTGCTTCTCTTGAGGAGCATCCAGAACACTCTTTCCCAGAGGCCGTGGGAGTTCAACTGCCATGGCCAATGCTGAGGAACTTCACTGCCGTCACGCGCTTGGGACCAACATTTCCAGCATTATTAGAGAAACTCGTGGTTTTTCTCTAGTCTGTACAGAGTTTCTTAGGTTAGCAAAGTCATCTTGGCTGAAACGTACCTGAACACACACGCTGATTCCTCTCAGTTGCCCCGCGTAGCATTCAGATGGATGGATTGTTTTAGTTGCTGTATCGAGTTCCCACACTCGAATGGTGAAACTATAAGAACAAATAGAGTGGGATCAAATCCACAGATGCAGAAACCTCCAAGTTTTTTCAGTACTACAAGAAGTAAAAAGCCTTCACAAGGCTCCATTATTCTGATCTTTCAATACGGAGAAAAAGAACAATATCAGAGAAGTCTCTTATGGAAACTTTTTCCGGGGAAATCAAAAATCTTAAGGCTTCAGCAAAAACATATGTGAGGACACTTTCAACTCTTTTCTAGTGCAATTTAATTGACGATGTCAGAGACGATGTCATATCTTTAAGCAGAGTCACCCTTACATTTACCAAAGTGCTAAAATTGCAAAGGCGAGCACTCATAAGTGCGAGTGCAGCCAAGAGCATCCAAAGCCGTCCCTGATGTACAGGGAGGTGCAGGCCCTCAACGCGTTTAAACGTCAGCCTGGATATATGGGCGCTGCCGCAAATCCTTGCAAAACGCGACGTTTTGTACGACTTTTGTTACAAGCCAGTGACCAACTGTACATCACATCTGGTGAGGACAGGAGATCATCCAACGACCGGCAAGACATCATTGTTTCGACATTAATTAGCCATTGTTCAGGGGCACTCATTGACTGCTTTTCTTGTGTAAACACTGGCAACTAAATATGTTAAACACTGCACGGGGAATGCTGAGTACAAAATCCTGCTATCAGGAGCAGAAGTGACGCACGTGGGCCCCTGTGTGCTGCTCTGAAAACATATTGTTACATGGAGAACAAGCAGAAATGCCTTAAAGCTACAACCTGACGGGTATTCATGAGTCCATCCAGAGTGAAAAGAAACAACACAAGCACACAGTTGCTTAAGTTTCCTTGTAGTTCAATAAAGACTCTTTGTCAAAGGAAATAGGGCCAGGGGTTCTCTCGCTCTGCTCGTTCCTCTCAACAAACCCTTACTTTCCAGCAGTGACAAACACCTCGTCCCTGCAGCTGGAGCACATGACGACGTTGGCATTGCCGGCGCTGCGCGGCGAGGCCGGGCTCCCGCACACAGCCTCTCTCTTACTGACGTCCCACACCATCACCCTGCAGGAGAAGAAAGCCTTGAAACAGCTTCGCTCTTTGACATTGCTTGGAAGTCAATTACTAAAAAACAAAAGCAAGACAAAGCCTATTGTCCTGCAGTCTGTTCCTACCAGGACACACAACAGAAGTAACTTTGTAGAGATTCTACCCAAGAAAAAACTTGTCACCAAAGTGTGGAATTGCAGTTTACATCCCCTGCTCCTGAAGCAAGGCTACGTGGATTTATCAGATTCCTTCTGCGGAGCACGACTCACATCATACAGAATCACAGAACAGCTTGGGTTGGAGGGACCTTCCCAGCTCCCCAGTGCCCCCCTGCCATGAGCAGGGACATCTTCAGCAGCTCAGGGTGCTCAGATACCCGTCCAGCCTGGCCTGGGATGTCTCCAGGGATGGTTCAGCCACCACCTCTCTGGCCAACCCGGGACAGGCTCTCACCACCCTCCCTGGAAAAACGTCTCAGGCCGCCCATAGAATCTGATTCTTGTCAAAAATCTTGTGCCAAGAAGCGGAAATCCTTACCTGCCGTCGTCCTGGCCTCCCAGGGACACAAGATAAATGCCTCTGGGCGAGAACGAGAGTCCCTCGACTTTGCCCTCGTGCAGCGAGAGCCGAGCAAGTAACTCCTGCTTTGGGAAATCCCAGAGGATGACGTCTGCCTGCGGGGCAAAGCAGAAGGGGGGGATGGCAGAGCATGAGCTGTAACTCGCAGGATCAGGGAGAACAACGTTCTCTGGCAGGAAAGTTGTTAGAAGGAGCCCAGCCCAAGCTTCTCTGCAGCCCTAGGCACCCCTGACACAAAGAGGCTTCAGACTGGGTGCTGTAAGAAGCATTATTCCAGCTGAGCACTTGAGTAGCTCTGCTTCATTTCAGCACCTACATTTACCCTGAGACACTGAGTATTTGACTTAGGTTTTAAAATACTGAAAGCACTAAAACCTGATCCCTTCCAAGTGTCTTGAGGTCTTTCAAATAGGCAAAAATAAAACGAAAAGAACTTCAGAGGTCTGAAAATGCAGGTAGGTACCTGTCAAGGGCTTTGGAAAGTCCTAAGCAGCTCTGGAACTCAGGTCTCACTTGAAATAAACCAGCATTTATTAATTAATGTCTAATGAGATTTTGGCTGCCACACGCCCACAACACTTTGGATAAAAAGGACTGGAACTAAAAATCCCTCAATCCTAGGGAGACTGCTTCATGTTTTACAAAAACATAAAGGCACATCCAGCAATGGAGTAACTACAATTTCCCATTCCCTTCAACATCTTCCCATTGCAGATATTTATTTTCCAACAAAAGAAAAAATAAACGAAAGGTGTTCCCACCACTGGCAAGCCAACTCCAATTTCTCTGGTCAATACTAAGCGGTTAAAATCAGAGCATTACCCACCTTGAATCCAATGCAGGTGACTTGTCCTGAAGCGACGTACATCCCATCCCTGGACACGACAACGCAGGACACGTTATCGGCGTGGCCGTGCAAGAAACTCTTGTTTCGTAGTGCCCAGGTGCTGAATCAGCACCGTACAGCCCAGGGGGTACAGGATGTGCTCCTTGTCGGGGTGGCAGATGAGGCCACAGGGAACATGTCCTGCAAGAGAAACGGGCGAAAGATCCGCTGGCTGCCAACAGTTCAGGGGCTGCAGAAACCACTGGCTCCCCACGGTTTACCTCACAAGGCGAGGGGGGGGAAGGAAAAGAACCTTCCAGTTCTTCCCAGAGCTGTTCAGCAGAACAACCCCGTGTCGAACAGCACGGTCACCCTTGTAATAAGTGATGGCCAAAATTGTTAATGTTGAACAAATCTGTAACAAGCAGTTCCGAGAAATGTTTGTTCATTAAAGCTCCTGGAGATGTTTGTTTGAGGTCTGAGAAGTGTTTGTATGCTTACTTGCTTTGTCCTGCTTGATGTATTTACCTTACAAGGAGATGTTTGTTTGAGTTCTTACTTGCTTTGTCCTGCTTGATGTATTTACCTCATAAGTAACCAAAGTAAGGCGATCGAAACTGGCTACACAGCAGTCAACGCTCACATGATACGAGCCTTCAACATGAGTGAAAAGTTACACCCGGAAGCTGTGGACCAGAGATGGACTATAAGAACCAGAGAACTGAATCAGCTGTGTGCGTGTGCCGCAAGGGAGACTGAGGTCTCTAGGCCGCACCCAGCGCTGTCTTTGCTTATTGCTTGATTAGAAATAAAACTTTTGTTACTTACAAGACTAAGTCAAAATTTATTACAATTTGGTGCCGTGACTCGGATGAAGGATATTCGGCGGCGATCCTTTTTGAGGGAGGCGCCCCGCTTCTTTTTCTAGTGGCCCTTGGAGGATTTTGTCGCCACCCTTCACCGACGAACCTTCTAAATTGCAATAAGCAAAGTAAACGCCGGCAGCCCCTTAAACTTTGTGCACGAAGACCCGAGTGAAGACGCAGGACGCGTGAGTATAGGCCGGATTTCCACTCAGGTTGGGGCTGGGATTCCTGGGGTACGACGACTGAGACGTCCAATTGCGGGCGAAGCGAGTGCGGACCCTCCAGTAGTGCATTTCTCGTAGCCCGCGAGGGAGCGAGTCACGAACGAGGGGAGCGTGTGTGAGTGTGCGTGAGTGTACCCTGGAAGATGGGACAGAAGAAAAGTAGACCTTCTGGTCCCATGGGTGGGGATTCGCAAGCGAAACTTCCATCAATCTCCCAGGATAGTCCACTAGGATTGATGATTAAATATTGGAATGATTACCCCTCTAGACGGGGTAAGAGTAAAACAAAAATGATACACTATTGTATGGTAGTTTGGGGTGGTAAGGAAATTCGTAAGGACCACCTGTTTTGGCCAGTGTTCGGATCCTTTGAGGATTGGATTTGCCAAGCCTTGAACCTTTATGTTAACTCAAAGGAACCATTTAGTCAAGAGGAGAGCGATTATGCACGCTTATGGATAGGGTCAGAGACTAGGATCAATCTGTATCCGTTAAAAGAAAAGGGGGATAAGAGGCACAATAAACAAAGAAACAAGCGGCATGAGGAATTTCCGTAGCACCCCCACCTTATGTGCCGCCGCCACCACCCCCGGTGCCGGCCCCTAGTCCAAGTGCTCCACCGCTGGCACCGAACCTGGAGGAAACGGACCTTAATCAACCCACAGGACCCGTCACCCGTAGTAAGACTAGACAGCAGCAGTACCAGATGACGGGACAATTATATCCGTTGCGAGAAATTGCGATGGGAGGTCCACAGGCGGGAATGGGGTATGTGGTGGTGCCCCTCAATTCTCGAGACGTTAGAGATTTTAAAAAGGAAATGGGGAGTCTATTAGAGGACCCGCTAGGAGTAGCGGAGCGAGTTGATCAATTCTTAGGACCTAATACATATACGTGGGATGAACTGCAAGCAATCATAGGAATATTATTTACTGCCGAAGAGAGGGGAATGATCTGTAGAGCCGGTATGCGAATCTGGGATGAACAGCATCAACAGGGTCCTGCAGCCGACACTAAATGGCCGCTGCAAAGGCCCGACTGGAATAACCAGGACCCATTACACAGGGGTCACATGCAAGATCTGTGGACTATATTAGTCCAGGGTATTAGAGAATCTGTACCGAGGGGGCAGAACATTGGAAAGGTGTTTAGTGAACACCAGAAAAAAGATGAAACGCCCACAGAATGGCTAGAACGGCTTAGAAAGAATTTACAGTTATACTCGGGATTAGATCCCAGTACCCTGGTAGGGGAAGCGTTGTTAAAAACGCAATTTGTAGCAAAATCCTGGACGGATATTCGGAAGAAACTGGAAAAACTTGAGGATTGGCAAAATCGTGGATTAGATGAACTACTAAGGGAAGCTCAGAAAGTGTATGTCAGGAGAGAGGATGAAAAAGAGCAGAGGACTGTACGAATGATGGTTGCGGCAGTCAGAGAAGGTACAGCTCAGAAATCCAAAGATCGAAGGGCAGAGTATAAGGGGCCTAGTCCTAAGATAAGACCCCTTAATAACGAGACTACAATGGAACGGGGTGAGCTGATAGAATGTTTTTACTGTGGAAAGAAAGGGCATATTAAGCGGAACTGTAGGAAGAAAATGGCGGATGAGAAAATGTTTAAAGCGGAATAGGGGTGTCAGGGGCTCTTTTTGCTGGGGACCCAAAAAGGAACAGAGCCCTTGATAAAATTGAAAGTGGGCCCCCAGCAGCAAGAAATTGAATTTCTTGTCGATTCCGGGGCAGAGCGATCTACCATACAAGCCTTGCCCAGGGGATGCAAAATATCCTCCGACACCATGCAAGTAATTGGGGCAAAAGGGGAGCCATTTCGTGTTCCCGTTATAAAGGGGGTAATTATCAAAACCGACTCCAAAATAGGAGTGGGAAATTTGCTTTTAGTTCCAGAAGCTGAATATAATCTCTTGGGGCGGGATTTAATAATCAAATTGGGTATCAATTTAGAAGTAATAGGGAAAGAAATTCGGATAAGATTATGTCCCCTCAAAGTGGAAGACGAGAAAAAAATTAATCCTGAAGTGTGGTATACAGAGGATTCAGTAGGGAAACTGAACATAACGCCCTTTAAAGTTAAAATCTCTAACCCAGAAATACCCATTCGGGTAAGACAATATTCAATATCTGAAGAAGGTCGAAGGGGGTTGAAGCCAGAAATAGAGAGATTGTTAGAAAAAGGCTTGCTTGAACCTTGTATGTCTCCTTTTAACACCCCCATTTTACCTGTAAGAAAAAAAGATGGGAAATGGAGGCTGGTACATGACCTGAGGGAGATAAACAAAAGGACTGTGAGCCGATTTCCTGTAGTAGCTAACCCGCATACCCTCCTGAGTCATCTAAGCCCGGATGATAAGTGGTATAGTGTAATAGACTTAAAGGATGCCTTCTGGGCTTGCCCATTGGATGAGGAAAGTAGAAAATATTTCGCCTTTGAGTGGGAGGACCCAGATACTCATAGAAAACAACAGTTACACTGGACTGTACTTCCCCAGGGGTTTACGGAATCGCCCAACTTATTTGGGCAAGCTTTAGAACAAATTTTACAGGAATATGAACGTAGCCCTGAAGTGGTGCTAATACAGTATGTGGACGATCTATTGTTGGCAGGGCAGGATGAGGAGGGGGTTAGACAAGAGAGTATAAGGTTATTAAATTTCCTTAGTTTACAGGGACTCAAGGTATCAAAAAGTAAACTTCAGTTTGTCGAACAAGAAGTAAAATATCTGGGGCACTATTTAAGCAGGGGGACCAAACACTTAGACCCGGAAAGAATAAAAGGGATCCTGTCATTACCGGCCCCAAAGTCTAAGAGGCAGATAAGACAAATATTAGGACTGACTGGATACTGCAGACATTGGATCGAAAACTATACAAAGAAAGTGAAATTTTTGTACAAAAAACTAACACAGGAAAAATTAGTACAATGGACAGAACAAGATGAGGAACAACTGAACGATATTAAGAAAGAACTGGTGAGTGCCCCTGTGTTAAGTCTACCAGACACACAAAAGCCATTTTATTTATTTACTAATGTGGACTCAGGAACTGCATATGGAGTATTAGCGCAGGAGTGGGCTGGACATAAAAAACCAGTAGCCTACCTATCCAAATTGTTGGACCCCGTTAGTAGGGGTTGGCCTACATGTTTACAGGCAATAGTATCAGCTGCACTATTAGTGGAAGAAACGCAGAAAATAACATTTGGAGGGGATCTGCATGTATTAACACCGCACAATATACGAGGGGTGCTGCAACAAAAATCCGAAAAATGGATAACGGATTCTAGGTTATTAAAATATGAAGCTATTCTAATTGAATCCCCAAAATTGACTTTGGAAAGCACCTCTTTACAGAACCCTGCACAATTCCTATACGGAGAACCTAGTGTAGAATTGACACATAATTGTTTGCAAGTAATTGAAGAACAAACCAAAATAAGACCTGATCTAGAAAAGGAAGAGTTATCAGAAGGAGAAAAATTATTTGTAGATGGCTCCTCCCGGGTGGTGGAAGGAAAGCGAAAGTCAGGATATGCAATAATAAATGGGAAAACTCATGAAGTCCTAGAATCAGGACCACTAAACCCTGGATGGTCTGCACAAGCTTGCGAATTATATGCTGTTCTAAGAGCCTTGCAATTAATTGGCACGGGTAGCGGGACTATATACACAGACTCAAAGTATGCATTTGGAGTAGTACATACATTTGGCAAAATATGGGAAGAACGAGGACTGATAAATTCACAAGGAAAAAATCTAATACATCAAGGACTGATTATACAAATCTTGCAAGAAATAAGAAAACCTAGAGCAATAGCAGTGGTTCATGTAAAGGGGCACCAGAAAGGTCTGAATCCCATTATTAGGGGAAATAACCTTGCAGACGAAGAAGCAAGAAAGGCGGCCTTATTAAATCTTAAGAGATTGACTTGTGAGATTCCAGACCCAAAGGAACTAAGAAAAGACTGCCCAAACTGTGGGCAAGGGACGATGTGGGAAAATGATTACCCTTGCTATGAATGTTGGAAAGAATTTAATGTAGACGCCATTCCATGCACCTGCCTAGGCCTAAGAGATAAATGGTGTCCCAGTCATCTGGGCATATACGTTTTTAGCACTGTAGAACAAGAGAAGCTTGCTAAATTAGGAGCAAAGCAGCAAGGCAAACAGTGGAAGCTAAAAGATGGGAGGGAAGTAGTTCCAAAAGTAACTGCAATTAGTATAATGAACAGATTACATGATATCACACATTGGGGAACGCAGGCATTAGTAGATCAATTTGCTACAAAGTATGCTTGTGTAGGAGCATACAATATAGCAAAACGAATTGTTGAAAAGTGCCTCACCTGTCAGCGAGTGAATAAACAGCAAATAAAGAAACGAGTTCCCGGTGGGAGGGAACTCACATTTCGACCGTTCTCAAAAGTACAAATTGATTTTACAGAACTACCCAAGGGCGGACGTTACCGTTATTTGTTGGTGCTAGTAGACCACCTTACACACTTTGTGGAGGCATTCCCAACAGCTAGAGCTACTGCACGTACAGTAGCAAAAATACTGTTAGAAGAAATAATTCCCCGATGTGGAATAATTGAAGCCATTGATTCCGACCGGGGCCCACACTTTGCATCAAAGATTATTACAGAGACCTTCCAGGCACTAGGTACCAATTGGCAATATCATACTCCATGGCATCCACAAAGTTCAGGAAGAGTAGAACGAATGAATGGAGAGATAAAGAAACAACTAACAAAACTGATGATAGAAACCAAAATGTCATGGGTAAAGTGTTTGCCCTTAGCACTATTAAATATAAGAACGCAGCCGAGAACAGACCTCGGGATCTCACCTTTCGAGATGTTATATGGTATGCCCTATGATTTAGAAATACCACAGGACCACCCAGAAATAAAGGATTTCCAAATAAAGAATTATCTAATACAGTTATTAAAGCGAAGAAAATACCTTTGGGAAAAAGGATTAGTGGTACAACGACCGCCCTTAGACATAAAAATACATACTCTAGAACCTGGAGATAAAGTGCTTATAAAGACCTGGAAGGAGGCATCACTAACCCCTCGATGGGAGGGACCTTATGTTGTTTTACTCACTACAGAAACAGCTATTCGGACCGCTGAGAAGGGGTGGACACACGCCAGTCGAGTGAAAGGCCCGATCAAGACCAACACGTGGACTGCAGAATCCACAGAGGACCCTTTAAGGATTAAACTGAGGAAGCAATAAATGGACTTGGACTTACCAACCTGTATCGTGCAAGTACAGAAAAACGATAAAGCTGATTATAAATACCCTATTTGTAAGGATTATAACGTTAAATGTGATAACATAGGTTGCAACTGTTATCCGTTTGTATGCTTTAAATGCACAGTGTGTCAGGAAAAACTGGTGGTTGCATTGCCTAGACGGTATTCCCCCTCGAGGAACTTGTAATCAGTGTTATTCAATTGAACAAGAAATTACTGAATTAGCATTAAAACTTAAAGTCTTACGAGAAGAAATCGAGACCAAAGATCCTAGTTGGTGGAACATATATGTCTATGGAGTACGACCTGAACGGTTTTGTTTCCACCATAATGAGCCAACTCCTCTGAAATTACAGATAGTAAAAGTGTGCTGTCGAACCACTGTAAAAGAAATAACGTGCCATTCTCCCTTGGTAAAAAGCTGCAACTGGGAAGCTTACAAGCGACGGTGCAGTTGCCGGAAACATTCGGGGCCTCCTGAAGAATATTCTTGCTGCCGAGAAGATGGTTTACCCCGTGGCTCGAAGCAACCGAGTCGACGGGTGAGGCAGAGGAATAACACAAAGTGGGGGCAGAAACCCGAATGGAATTGTGCAGCAATGTTGGGAGAACTACCCCAGTGCTAGGCAGCACAACAAATTGCAAAATCAAAGCAAGCTGAACCTAGGCAAATGCAACGCCACCTGGTATGCTGTATTAATATTATTACTAATGGCCAGTAATAGGGAGTCAGCACATAGACCATACAAATGGACCCTAATTCAGATAGAAGAAAGCCGAGTGATTAAAGAGAATATTACAGTAGGATCCCATAGTTTTTCTGTAACCCTTTGTCAGTTAGCACCTATACAACCATGCTTAGATCAAAAAGGTTATTATGTTTGTCCCTCTTCCAATCCAGGGAAGAGTTACTGCAACTATCCTAATGAGTATTATTGTGCATATTGGGGTTGTGAGACAATTGCTTCAGACTGGAAACCGGTTGTGCGAGATAAGTTTTTGAATATAACCTGGGGGCCCAGCGGTTGCCAACCTCCTAAGTGAGACTCAACCGGAGGTACAATAAACCCAGGTAGTTGTACACATTTGACACTCACAGCCCTGCAACCAGAGCACCAAGGATGGACACTAGGAAAAATTTGGGGAGTCAGATATTGGGAACCAGGAAAGGATCGAGGAGGGCTCATAAAAATCCAGAAAGAACCTGCGCCTGAAGAAAGAGCCCAACCAATAGGTCCCAATGTAGTAATAACCGAAGAATTAGAAATTAACAAGACAATAACAGATGGTCTTGAAAACACACAAGACTCTAATACTAACGAAAATTCACTTTGGACCCTAATGAATGCAAGTTATCAGGTTATCAACAGGACCTATCCAAATTTAACGCTAGAATGTTGGTTGTGTTTTGATCCAAAACCGCCATACTTTGAGGCCATTGGGCTCGGAGCAACACCTAAACTTGCCAATGGAACAAATCCTGACTCTTGTAAATGGAGTAATGAGACCCAGGGAATCTCATTGCAGCAAGTGCGGGGTAAGGGGATATGCATTGGTAAGGTACCCCCTGAAAAACAACACCTATGCATGAACAGAACACGCACCGGTCAACGGATAACAAGAATTAGGAGGCCCAGCGATTGGATAATACCAGTTAATAACTCTAAGTGGATATGTTCAAAAAGCGGGCTCACCCTGTGTTTCCATGAAATATATAAAACTATTAGAAGAGTTTTGCATACAAGTGGTAGTTATTCCTAAAATTACCTATCACCCAAAGGGATATGAAGAAATCGTGGTAACTCACCAGTTAGTAAAAAGAGAACCAGTTACTGCCATAACTGTAGGCGCCCTACTAGCCCTTAGTGCGGCGGGTGCAGGAACCGGCATCGCCTCAATAGTAAGTCAGAACCACCAATTTGCAGCACTAAGGGTGGCCGTTGATGAAGACCTGTTAAGGATAGAGCAATCTATAAGTGCGCTAGAAAAAATCGGTAAGATCTCTGTCTGAAGTAGTCTTACAGAACCGACGAGGTTTGGACCTACTATTTCTTAAGGAAGGAGGACTTTGTGCGGCTTTAAGGGAAGAGTGTTGTGTATATGCCGATCACACAGGACTAGTAAGAGACACAATGAATAAACTACGAGAAAATATAGAAAAACGAAAAAAAGAATATGAATCTCGGCAGAGCTGGTATGAGAACTGGTTCAGACAATCACCCTGGCTTACAACCCTCCTATCCACTATAGCAGGACCACTGATTCTTTTAATCCTAGTATTAACATTCAGACCTTGTATCTTAAATAAAGTAATAGCGATCGTGAAAGGCAGACTAGAAGCCGCTCACTTGATGTTGATTGAGGCAAAATATGAGAAATTGCATGATCAAAACGACACCGAATTATTAGTATTAAGTGGTCAAGAGTTGCAACGCTTTAACGAACAAAAAAAGTAACAAAATAGAAAAGGGGGAAATTGTAACAAGCAGTTCCGAGAAATGTTTGTTCATTAAAGCTCCTGGAGATGTTTGTTTGAGGTCTGAGAAGTGTTTGTATGCTTACTTGCTTTGTCCTGCTTGATGTATTTACCTTACAAGGAGATGTTTGTTTGAGTTCTTACTTGCTTTGTCCTGCTTGATGTATTTACCTCATAAGTAACCAAAGTAAGGCGATCGAAACTGGCTACACAGCAGTCAACGCTCACATGATACGAGCCTTCAACATGAGTGAAAAGTTACACCCGGAAGCTGTGGACCAGAGATGGACTATAAGAACCAGAGAACTGAATCAGCTGTGTGCGTGTGCCGCAAGGGAGACTGAGGTCTCTAGGCCGCACCCAGCGCTGTCTTTGCTTATTGCTTGATTAGAAATAAAACTTCTGTTACTTACAAGACTAAGTCAAAATTTATTACAAATCGAGTAGGATTCAATTATATTATGCATATTGTTGTAAGCAGTAACTGCGCTTGTGCAAGTTTGATTATGTTTTGTAGAACCTTGTAGTAGTAGTTAAGCCAATGCCTGGATTGCCTGGATGGTGCCACAGGTAACAGGACTCCCGGATGGTGCCACAGGTAACAGGACTCCCGGATGGTGCCACAGGTAACAGGACTCCCGGGTGGTGCCACAGGTAACAGGACTCCCGGGTGGGGCCACAGGTAACAAAGTTCCAGAGACGGAAATTCCCAGCGTGTGAACGAGCGTATAACATATATAAGCACACACGAAAAGTTGAGTGGTGTGCCTGTTGGCGGAACTGAGCTTCCCCCGGTCACCCAGCGCTGTTTTGCCTAATTACCGCTTGCTAAATGAAATCGATTGATTGACTCAGAATCGATTTATTGGCTCTTATTTATAACAAATGTGATCTGTGTGTGGCGCAGGAGCTTCCCGTCCACTTGCTCCTCCATTCAGTCAGGTGCTGCAAGAGAGGGACAGAGAAAGAAACAGTTAGGACCGGATTAACAACCTCGTCATCCCTGTCCCCAAACCTGCAGGCGGCCTAGGAGGCCTGATCTAAGTTTGGCTCTTCTCCCTCTCTTTGCTGGAATACTTCACTGCACAAATTTCTGTCATGAACACTCTCTGAACCAACCTGATGTGTTCATAGTTCCCAGCCCAGCGTCCATTCCTCAAGGTACCTCAGCATTTCCCTTTGAAACCACACCTGAGTGCCATCCCGTCCTGAGCTACCTCAGCATTGCCCACTGCAGCCTCCCCGACGCCATCTCCTCCCTGAGCTCCCTCAGCCTTTCCCGCCAAAGCCTCCCCGATGTCCCCCCCTCCCTGAGGTCCCTCAGCCTTTCCCGCCAAAGCCTCCCCGATGTCACCCCTCCGTGAGCTCCCTCAGCCTTTCCCGCCAAAGCCTCCCCGATGTCACCCCTCCCTGAGCTCCCTCAGCCTTTCCCGCCAAAGCCTCCCCGATGTCCCCCCTCCCTGAGCTCCCTCAGCCTTTCCCGCCAAAGCCTCCCCGATGTCCCCCCCTCCCTGAGCTCCCTCAGCCTTTCCCGCCCAAGCTCCTTCCGCGCCGTCCCGCCCTCAGGCTCCTCCGCCGCTCCCGCCGCTCCCCCCGTTCCCGGCCCCTCCCCGCGGCAGCGCCGCCCCCGACCCTCGCGCCCCCTGGCGCCCCCACGGCGGCCCCGGCCCCGCCTGCGCCGCTCCCGACCCGGCGCTGCCCCCTCCCGCTCGCTTTCCTCCCTCTGCCCTGCGGCACCGCGGGCTCCCCCCTCCGCCCCACGGCCCCGCCCGAGCCCCGCGCAGCGCTCAGCCCGGGGCTCCCTTCCCTCACAGCCGCCCGCGTGTTTCCCCCTCGCCCCTTGCCCGGCCCGGGGCCGCGCTCTTGCGGCTGGCTGCCCCTCGCCTTCCTCCTGCCGAACCCAGCCCGTCCCTCCCCCTCCAGCCTCCCCCCTCAGCCGGGACCGGGGCGGCCCCGTCCAGTCTCCCCGCTGTCCGCCCGCCCCTCGCTCACCGCCGGCCCCGCCGCTCCTCGCGCGCTGCTCCCGCCGCCGCACCGGCGGCACGCGCTCCTCGGCCCGCGCGCTTCTGCAGCGTGGCCCCGCCCATCCCGCGCAGGAGCCAATCCCGTCCGCGCCCGCCACCGGGCCCCGCCCCCCCTCCCGGCCCGGAGCCGCCGGCGGCCGCAGAGCGGCGCTGTCCGCCCGCAGCGCGGCCCCGGCCCCGGCGGGTCAGCGGCAGCGGGGCCGGGAGCGCTCGGGCTGCGCCCGCCCGGGACGGCCCGGGACCGAGGGCTCCGCCGCTGCAGCCCGTTTCGTGCCGTTTGCACCCCGGCTTACACGGCTGCAGCCTTCCTGCTGCTGCAGCTCACACATCTTTCTTCCTTCTAACCGCACAGCAGGTCACACTCACAAACGTTCCGTGCTCGCTGGCATAAGAACACCTGCAGAAGAATCTACAAACATTACACAGATATACCACCGACCACAGCTTTCTGAGCTTTCAGGTTAAAGTTCCTGCAGATACCCATGTTTCAATCAAACAGACACCACCAGCAGAGCTGCTGCCTCTGCCGTCTTTGCTCAGAAACAGTGACAACACCAGAAAACACATTGGCAGCCGGTGCTTTGACCAGTGAAGGTGGGATCTACAAAAGTCTGATTGAACCAAACAGCCTGAGGTCTTTATCAAGCTGCACATCTGCCAGGAATGCTGAAATGCAAGAATTTACTCCTGCACTATTCCACAATGGAACAGCCGCTTCATATCAAAATCATCTCAAAACTCCAAACCGGTAGATTAAAAAGCTGTCACTAGGTATTAGAAGACCACTGCAAGACCTTGTTGCTTTTGAGTTAAATAATAATTTTTCAATAAACCAAAAGCCAAACAATTTCTGCAGTCATCCTCCTGTTCATTCATGAGCACTGCAGCAAACAGTTGTTATATAACGTGTCAACAGAGGAAATTGAAAAACCCCAAAAAAAACTCACTGTATCTAATGGTGTATCTATGATGCTGTATCTGGGATGCTGTATCTGGGATGCTGTATCTAGGATGCCGTAACTGGGATTCTGTATTGGGGATCCTGTATCTGGGATGCTGTATCTAGGATGCAATATCTATGACGCTGTATCTATGATGATGTATCTGGGATTCTGTATCTGGGATGCTTTATCTAGGATGCTGTATCTAGGATGCCGTATCTGGGATTCTGTATTGGGGATCCTGTATCTGGGATGCTGAATCTAAGATGCAATATCTATGATGCTGTATCTATGATGCTGTATCTAGGATGCTGTATCTGAGATGCTGTATCTAAGATGCTGTATCTGGGATGCTGTATCTAGGATGCTTTATCTAGGATGTGATATCTATGATGCTGTATCTAGGATGCTGTAACTGAGATGCTGTATCTGGGATGGTATATCTAGGATGCTGTATCTATGATGCAGTATCTGGGATGCTGTATCTGGGATGCTGTATCTAGGATGCTGTATCTAGGATGCTGTATCTGGGATGCTGTATCTCGGATGCTGTATCTATGATGCTGTATATGGGATGCTGTATCTGGGATTCTGTATCTGGGATTCTGTATCTAGGATGCTGTATCTAGGATGCTGTATCTGGGATGCTGTATCTGCGACGCTGTATCTAGGATGCTGTATCTGGGATGGTGTATTGGGGATCCTCTATGTGGGATGCTGTATCTAGGATGCTGTATCTGGGATGCTGTATCTCGGATGCTGTATCTATGATGCTGTATATGGGATGCTGTATCTGGGATTCTGTATCTGGGATTCTATATCTGGGATGCTGTATCTAGGATGCTGTATCTAGGATGCTGTATCTGAGATGCTGTATCTAGGGTGCTGTATCTGGGATGCTGTATCTATGATGCTGTATCTGGGATGCTGTATCTAGGGTGCTGTATCTAGGACGCAATATCTGTGATGCTGTATATGGGATGCTGTATCTCAGATGCTGTATCTGGGATGCTGTATCTAGGATGCTGTATCTCGGATGCTGTATCTAGGATGCTGTATCTGGGATGATGTATCTGGGATGCTGTATCTATGATGCTGTATCTAGGATGCTGTATCTGGGATGCTGTATCTGGGATGCTGTATCTGGGATGCTGTATCTAGGATGCTGTATCTGGGCTAATGTATCTAGGATGCTGTATCTAGGATGCAATATCTATGATGCTGTATCTGGGATGGTGTATCCGGGATGCTTTATCTGGCATGCTGTATCTAGGATGCTGTATCTATGATGCTGTATCTGGGATGCTGTATCTGGGATGCTGTATCTGGGATTCTGTATCTAGGATGCTGTATCTATGATGCTGTATCTGGGGTGCTGTGTCTGGGATGCTGTATGGGATGCTGTATCTAGGATGCTGTATCTGGGATGCTGTATCTAGGATGCTGTATCTATGATGCTGTATCTGGGATGCGGTATCTGGGATGCTGTATCTAGGATGCTGTATCTGGGATGGTGTATTGGGGATCCTTCATCTGGGATGCTGTATCTGTGATGCTGTATCTTGGATGCTGTCTCTAGGATGCTTTATCTAGGATGCTGTATATGGGATTCTGTATTGGGGATACTATATCTGCGATGCTGTATCTAAGATGCTGTATCTAGGATGCTGTATCTGGGATGCTGTATCTGGGATGCTGTATCTAGGATGGTGTATCTGGGATGCTGTATCTGGGATGCTGTATCTAGGATGGTGTATCTGGGATGCAATATCTATGATGCTGTACCTGGGATGCTGTATCTAGGATGCTGTATCAATGATGCTGTATCTGGGATGGTGTATCTGGGATGCTGTATCTAGAATGCTGTATCTAGGATGCTGTATCTGGGATGCTGTACCTGGGATGCTGTATCTAGGATGCTGTATCTATTATGCTGTATCTAGGATGCTGTATCTGGGATGCTGCATCTGGGATTCTGTATCTGGGATGCTGTATCTAGGATGCTGTATCTGGGATGCTGTATCTAGGATGCTGTATCTATTATGCTGTATCTAGGATGCTGTATCTGGGATTCTGTATTGGGGATCCTGTATCTGGGATGGTGTGTCTAGGATGCTGTATCTAGGATGCTGTATCTGGGATGCTGTATCTGGGATGCGGTATCTGGGATGCGGTATCTAGGATGCTGCATCCAGGATGCTGTATCTAGGATGCTGTATCTGGGATGCTGTATCTGGGATGCTGTATCTGGGATGCTGTATCTAGGATACTGTATATGGTCTATTGTATCTAGGATGCTGTATCTAGGATGCAATATCTATGATGCTATATCTAGGATGCTGTATCTGGGGTGTTGTATCTGCGATGCTGTATCTATGATGCTGTCTCTAGGATGCTTTATCTCGGATGCTGTATCTAGAATGCTGTATCTGAGATGCTGTATCTAGCGTGCTGTATCTATTATGCTGTATCTAGGATGCTGTATCTGGGATGCTGTATCTGGGATTCTGTATCTGGGATGCTGTATCTAGGATGCTGTATATGGGATGCTGTATGTAGGATGCTGTATCTGGGAATCTGTATAGGGGATCCTGTATCTGGGATGCTGTGTCTAGGATGCTGTATCTATGATGCTGTATCTATGATGCTGTATCTGGGCTGCTGTATCCAGGATGCTATATCTAGGATGCTGTATCTAGGATGCTGTATCTGGGATGCTGTTTCTGGGATGCTGTATCTAGGATGCTGTATATGGTCTATTGTATCTAGGAGGCTGTATCTGGGATGCAATATCTATGATGCTGTATCTGGGATGCTATATCTGGGATTCTGTACCTAGGATGCTGTATCTAGGATGCTGTATCTGGGATGCTGTATCTAGGATGCTGCATCTGGGGTGCTGTATCTAGGATGCTGTATCTATGATGCTGTGTCTATGATGCTGTATCTGGGATGCTGTATCAGGGATGCTGTAGCTAGGATGCTGCATCTAGGATTCTGTATCTAGGATGCTGTATCTATGATGCTGTGTCTGGGATGCTGTATCTGCGATGCTGTATCTAGAATCCTGTATCTATGATGCTGTATCTGGGATGCGGTATCTGGGATGCTGTATCTAGGATGCTGTATCCGGCATGGTGTATTGGGGACCCTCTATCTGGGATGCTGCATCTAGGATGCTATATCTAGGATACTGTATCTGGGGTGTTGTATCTGGGATGCTGTATCTAGGATGCTGTCTCTAGGATGCTGTATCTGGGATGCTGTATCTAGGATGCTGTATCTAGAATGCTGTATCTGAGATGCTGTACTTAGCATGCTGTATCTGGGATGCTGTATCTAGGATGCAATATCTGTGATGCTATATCTGTGATGCTGTATCTGGGATGCTGTATCAAGGATGCTGTATCTAGGAAGCTGTATCTGGAATGCAATATCTATGATGCAATATCTATATCTATATATCTATATGATGCAATATCTATAATATCTATCTGGGATGCTGTATCTGGGATGCTGTATCTAGGATGCTGTATCTGGGATGCTGTATCTGTGATGCTGTATCTGGGATGCTCTATCTAGGATGCTGTATCTAGGATGCTGTATCTGGGATGCTGTATCTAGGATGCCGTATCTGGGATTCTGTATTGGGGATCCTGTATCTGGGATGCTGAATCTAAGATGCAATATCTATGATGCTGTATCTATGATGCTGTATCTAGGATGCTGTATCTGAGATGCTGTATCTAAGATGCTGTATCTGGGATGCTGTATCTAGGATGCTTTATCTAGGATGTGATATCTATGATGCTGTATCTAGGATGCTGTAACTGAGATGCTGTATCTGGGATGCTATATCTAGGATGCTGTATCTATGATGCAGTATCTGGGATGCTGCATCTGGGATGCTGTATCTAGGATGCTGTATCTAGGATGCTGTATCTGGGATGCTGTATCTAGGATGCTGTATCTGGGATGCTGTATCTATTATGCTGTATCTATGATGCTGTATATGGGATGCTGTATCTGGGATTCTGTATCTGGGATTCTGTATCTAGGATGCTGTATCTAGGATGCTGTATCTGGGATGCTGTATCTGCGACTCTGTATCTAGGATGCTGTATCTGGGATGGTGTATTGGGGATCCTCTATGTGGGATGCTGTATCTAGGATGCTGTATCTGGGATGCTGTATCTCGGATGCTGTATCTATGATGCTGTATATGGGATGCTGTATCTGGGATTCTGTATCTGGGATTCTATATCTGGGATGCTGTATCTAGGATGCTGTATCTAGGATGCTGTATCTGAGATGCTGTATCTAGGGTGCTGTATCTGGGATGCTGTATCTATGATGCTGTATCTGGGATGCTGTATCTAGGGTGCTGTATCTAGGACGCAATATCTGTGATGCTGTATATGGGATGCTGTATCTCAGATGCTGTATCTGGGATGCTGTATCTAGGATGCTGTATCTCGGATGCTGTATCTAGGATGCTGTATCTGGGATGATGTATCTGGGATGCTGTATCTATGATGCTGTATCTAGGATGCTGTATCTGGGATGCTGTATCTGGGATGCTGTATCTGGGATGCTGTATCTAGGATGCTGTATCTGGGATGCGGTATCTGGGATGCTGTATCTAGGATGCTGTATCCGGCATGGTGTATTGGGGACCCTCTATCTGGGATGCTGCATCTAGGATGCTATATCTAGGATACTGTATCTGGGGTGTTGTATCTGGGATGCTGTATCTAGGATGCTGTCTCTAGGATGCTGTATCTGGGATGCTGTATCTAGGATGCTGTATCTAGAATGCTGTATCTGAGATGCTGTACTTAGCATGCTGTATCTGGGATGCTGTATCTAGGATGCAATATCTGTGATGCTATATCTGTGATGCTGTATCTGGGATGCTGTATCAAGGATGCTGTATCTAGGAAGCTGTATCTGGAATGCAATATCTATGATGCAATATCTATATCTATATATCTATATGATGCAATATCTATAATATCTATCTGGGATGCTGTATCTGGGATGCTGTATCTAGGATGCTGTATCTGGGATGCTGTATCTGTGATGCTGTATCTGGGATGCTCTATCTAGGATGCTGTATCTAGGATGCTGTATCTGGGATGCTGTATCTAGGATGCCGTATCTGGGATTCTGTATTGGGGATCCTGTATCTGGGATGCTGAATCTAAGATGCAATATCTATGATGCTGTATCTATGATGCTGTATCTAGGATGCTGTATCTGAGATGCTGTATCTAAGATGCTGTATCTGGGATGCTGTATCTAGGATGCTTTATCTAGGATGTGATATCTATGATGCTGTATCTAGGATGCTGTAACTGAGATGCTGTATCTGGGATGCTATATCTAGGATGCTGTATCTATGATGCAGTATCTGGGATGCTGCATCTGGGATGCTGTATCTAGGATGCTGTATCTAGGATGCTGTATCTGGGATGCTGTATCTAGGATGCTGTATCTGGGATGCTGTATCTATTATGCTGTATCTATGATGCTGTATATGGGATGCTGTATCTGGGATTCTGTATCTGGGATTCTGTATCTAGGATGCTGTATCTAGGATGCTGTATCTGGGATGCTGTATCTGCGACGCTGTATCTAGGATGCTGTATCTGGGATGGTGTATTGGGGATCCTCTATGTGGGATGCTGTATCTAGGATGCTGTATCTGGGATGCTGTATCTCGGATGCTGTATCTATGATGCTGTATATGGGATGCTGTATCTGGGATTCTGTATCTGGGATTCTATATCTGGGATGCTGTATCTAGGATGCTGTATCTAGGATGCTGTATCTGAGATGCTGTATCTAGGGTGCTGTATCTGGGATGCTGTATCTATGATGCTGTATCTGGGATGCTGTATCTAGGGTGCTGTATCTAGGACGCAATATCTGTGATGCTGTATATGGGATGCTGTATCTCAGATGCTGTATCTGGGATGCTGTATCTAGGATGCTGTATCTCGGATGCTGTATCTAGGATGCTGTATCTGGGATGATGTATCTGGGATGCTGTATCTATGATGCTGTATCTAGGATGCTGTATCTGGGATGCTGTATCTGGGATGCTGTATCTGGGATGCTGTATCTAGGATGCTGTATCTGGGCTAATGTATCTAGGATGCTGTATCTAGGATGCAATATCTATGATGCTGTATCTGGGATGCTGTATCCGGGATGCTTTATCTGGCATGCTGTATCTAGGATGCTGTATCTATGATGCTGTATCTGGGATGCTGTATCTGGGATTCTGTATCTAGGATGCTGTATCTATGATGCTGTATCTGGGGTGCTGTATCTGGGATGCTGTATGGGATGCTGTATCTAGGATGCTGTATCTGGGATGCTGTATCTAGGATGCTGTATCTATGATGCTGTATCTGGGATGCGGTATCTGGGATGCTGTATCTAGGATGCTGTATCTGGGATGGTGTATTGGGGATCCTTCATCTGGGATGCTGTATCTGTGATGCTGTATCTTGGATGCTGTCTCTAGGATGCTTTATCTAGGATGCTGTATATGGGATTCTGTATTGGGGATACTATATCTGCGATGCTGTATCTAAGATGCTGTATCTAGGATGCTGTATCTGGGATGCTGTGTCTGGGATGCTGTATCTAGGATGGTGTATCTGGGATGCTGTATCTGGGATGCTGTATCTAGGATGCTGTATCAATGATGCTGTATCTGGGATGGTGTATCTGGGATGCTGTATCTAGAATGCTGTATCTAGGATGCTGTATCTGGGATGCTGTACCTGGGATGCTGTATCTAGGATGCTGTATCTATTATGCTGTATCTAGGATGCTGTATCTGGGATGCTGCATCTGGGATTCTGTATCTGGGATGCTGTATCTAGGATGCTGTATCTGGGATGCTGTATCTAGGATGCTGTATCTATTATGCTGTATCTAGGATGCTGTATCTGGGATTCTGTATTGGGGATCCTGTATCTGGGATGGTGTGTCTAGGATGCTGTATCTAGGATTCTGTATCTGGGATGCTGTATCTGGGATGCGGTATCTGGGATGCGGTATCTAGGATGCTGAATCCAGGATGCTGTATCTAGGATGCTGTATCTGGGATGCTGTATCTGGGATGCTGTATCTGGGATGCTGTATCTAGGATGCTGTATATGGTCTATTGTATCTAGGATGCTGTATCTAGGATGCAATATCTATGATGCTATATCTAGGATGCTGTATCTGGGGTGTTGTATCTGCGATGCTGTATCTATGATGCTGTCTCTAGGATGCTTTATCTCGGATGCTGTATCTAGAATGCTGTATCTGAGATGCTGTATCTAGCGTGCTGTATCTATTTTGCTGTATCTAGGATGCTGTATCTGGGATGCTGTATCTGGGATTCTGTATCTGGGATGCTGTATCTAGGATGCTGTATATGGGATGCTGTATGTAGGATGCTGTATCTGGGAATCTGTATAGGGGATCCTGTATCTGGGATGCTGTGTCTAGGATGCTGTATCTATGATGCTGTATCTATGATGCTGTATCTGGGCTGCTGTATCCAGGATGCTATATCTAGGATGCTGTATCTAGGATGCTGTATCTGGGATGCTGTTTCTGGGATGCTGTATCTAGGATGCTGTATATGGTCTATTGTATCTAGGAGGCTGTATCTGGGATGCAATATCTATGATGCTGTATCTGGGATGCTATATCTGGGATTCTGTACCTAGGATGCTGTATCTAGGATGCTGTATCTGGGATGCTGTATCTAGGATGCTGCATCTGGGGTGCTGTATCTAGGATGCTGTATCTATGATGCTGTGTCTATGATGCTGTATCTGGGATGCTGTATCAGGGATGCTGTAGCTAGGATGCTGCATCTAGGATTCTGTATCTAGGATGCTGTATCTATGATGCTGTGTCTGGGATGCTGTATCTGCGATGCTGTATCTAGAATCCTGTATCTATGATGCTGTATCTGGGATGCGGTATCTGGGATGCTGTATCTAGGATGCTGTATCCGGCATGGTGTATTGGGGACCCTCTATCTGGGATGCTGCATCTAGGATGCTATATCTAGGATACTGTATCTGGGGTGTTGTATCTGGGATGCTGTATCTAGGATGCTGTCTCTAGGATGCTGTATCTGGGATGCTGTATCTAGGATGCTGTATCTAGAATGCTGTATCTGAGATGCTGTACTTAGCATGCTGTATCTGGGATGCTGTATCTAGGATGCTGTATCTATTATGCAATATCTATGATGCTGTATCTATGATGCTGTATCTGGGATGCTGTATCTAGGATGCAATATCTGTGATGCTATATCTGTGATGCTGTATCTGGGATGCTGTATCAAGGATGCTGTATCTAGGAAGCTGTATCTGGAATGCAATATCTATGATGCTGTATCTGGGATGCTGTATCTGGGATGCTGTATCTAGGATGCTGTATCTGGGATGCTGTATCTGTGATGCTGTATCTGGGATGCTCTATCTAGGATGCTGTATCTAGGATGCTGTATCTGGGATGCTGTATCTAGGATGCTGTATCTGGGATGCTGTATCTGGGATGCTGTATCTAGGATGCTGTACCTGGGATGCTGTATCTAGGGTGCTGTACCTAGGATTCTGTATCTGGGATGCAATATCTATGAAGCTGTACCTAGGATGCTTTATCTATGATGCTGTATCTGGGATGCTGTATCTGGGATGCTGTATCTAGGATGCTGTATCTGGGATTTTGTATTGGGGATCCTGTTTCTGGGATGCTTTATCTAAGAAGCTGTATCTAGGATGCAATATCTATGATGCTGTATCTGGGATGCTGTATCTGGGATTCTGTATCTAGAATGCTGTATCTGGGATGCTGTATCTGGGATGCTGTACCTGGGGTGCTGTATCTAGGGTGCTGTATCTAGGATGCTATATCTAGGATGCTGTGTCTATGATGCTGTATTTGGGATGCAGTATCTGGGATGCTGTATACGGGATGCTGTATCTGGGATTCTGTACCTGGGATGCTGTATCTAGGATGCTGTATCTAAGATGCTGTATCTATGATGCTGTATCTGGGCTGCTGTATCTATGATGCTGTATCTATGATGCTGTATCTGGGATTCTGTATTGGGGATCCTATATCTGGGATGCTGTATCTGGGATGCTGTATCTAGGATGCTGTATCTGCGATGCTGTATCTGGGATGCTGTATCTAGGATGCTGTATCTGGTATGTTGTATCTTGGGTGCTGTATCTGGGATGCTGTATCTGGGCTGCTGTATCTATGATGCTGTATCTATGATGCTGTATCTGGGATTCTGTATTGGGGATCCTATATCTGGGATGCTGTATCTGGGATGCTGTATCTAGGATGCTGTATCTGCGATGCTGTATCTGGGATGCTGTATCTAGGATGCTGTATCTGGTATGTTGTATCTTGGGTGCTGTATCTGGGATGCTGTATCTGGGATGCTGTATCTAGGATGCCGTATCTGCGATTCTGTATTGGGGATCCTGTATCTGGGATGCTGTATCTAGGATGCAATATCTATGATGCTGTATCTATGATGCTGTATAAAGGATGCTGTATCTGAGATGCTGTATCTAGGATACTGTATCTGGGATGCTGCATCTAGGATGCTGTATCTAGGATGCAATATCTATGATGCTGTATCTAGGATGCTGTCTCTAGGATGCTGTATCTGAGATGCTGAATCTGGGATGCTGTATTTAGGATGCTGTATCTATGATGCTGTATGTGGTATTCTGTATCTAGGATGCTGTATCTATGATGCTGTATTTGGGATGCTGTATCTGGGATGCTGTATCTAAGATGCTGTATCTAGGATGCTGTATCTGGGATGCTGTATCTAGGATGCTGTATCTATTATGCTGTATCTAGGATGCTGTATCTGGGATTCTGTATTGGGGATCCTGTATCTGGGATGCTGTGTCTAGGATGCTGTATCTAGAATGCTCTATCTATGATGCTGTATCTGGGCTGCTGTATCCAGGATGCTATATCTAGGATGCTGTATCTAGGATGCTGTATCTGGGATGCTGTTTCTGGGATGCTGTATCTAGGATGCTGTATATGGTCTATTGTATCTAGGATGCTGTATCTGGGATGCAATATCTATGATGCTGTATCTGGGATGCTATATCTGGGATTCTGTACCTATGATGCTGTATCTAGGATGCTGTATCTATGATGCTGTGTCTGGGATGCTGTATCTGCGATGCTGTATCTAGAATCCTGTATCTATGATGCTGTATCTGGGATGCGGTATCTGGGATGCTGTATCTAGGATGCTGTATCCTTCATGGTGTATTGGGGACCCTCTATCTGGGATGCTGCATCTAGGATGCTATATCTAGGATACTGTATCTGGGGTGTTGTATCTGGGATGCTGTATCTAGGATGCTGTCTCTAGGATGCTGTATCTGGGATGCTGTATCTCGGATGCTGTATCTAGGATGCTGTATCTAGGATGCTGTATCTAGAATGCTGTATCTGAGATGCTGTACTTAGCATGCTGTATCTGGGATGCTGTATCTAGGATGCTGTATCTATTATGCAATATCTATGATGCTGTATCTATGATGCTGTATCTGGGATGCTGTATCTAGGATGCTGTATCTGGGATGCTGTATCTGTGATGCTGTATCTGGGATGCTCTATCTAGGATGCTGTATCTAGGATGCTGTATCTGGGATGCTGTATCTAGGATGCTGTATCTGGGATGCTGTATCTGGGATGCTGTATCTAGGATGCTGTACCTGGGATGCTGTATCTAGGATGCTGTACCTAGGATTCTGTATCTGGGATGCAATAACTATGAAGCTGTACCTAGGATGCTTTATCTATGATGCTGTATCTGGGATGCTGTATCTAGGATGCTGTATCTGGGATTCTGTATTGGGGATCCTGTTTCTGGGATGCTTTATCTAAGAAGCTGTATCTAGGATGCAATATCTATGATGCTGTATCTGGGATGCTGTATCTGGGATTCTGTATCTAGAATGCTGTATCTGGGATGCTGTATCTGGGATGCTGTACCTGGGGTGCTGTATCTAGGGTGCTGTATCTAGGATGCTATATCTAGGATGCTGTGTCTATGATGCTGTATTTGGGATGCAGTATCTGGGATGCTGTATACGGGATGCTGTATCTGGGATTCTGTACCTGGGATGCTGTATCTAGGATGCTGTATCTAAGATGCTGTATCTATGATGCTGTATCTGGGCTGCTGTATCTATGATGCTGTATCTAGGATGCTGTATCTGGGATTCTGTATTGGGGATCCTATATCTGGGATGCTGTATCTGGGATGCTGTATCTAGGATGCTGTATCTGCGATGCTGTATCTGGGATGCTGTATCTAGGATGCTGTATCTGGTATGTTGTATCTCGGGTGCTGTATCTGGGATGCTGTATCTGGGATGCTGTATCTAGGATGTCGTATCTGCGATTCTGTATTGGGGATCCTGTATCTGGGATGCTGTATCTAGGATGCAATATCTATGATGCTGTATCTATGATGCTGTATAAAGGATGCTGTATCTGAGATGCTGTATCTAGGATACTGTATCTGGGATGCTGTATCTAGGATGCTGTATCTAGGATGCAATATCTATGATGCTGTATCTAGGATGCTGTATCTGGGATGCTGTATCTAGGATGCAATATCTGTGATGCTATATCTGTGATGCTGTATCTGGGATGCTGTATCAAGGATGCTGTATCTAGGAAGCTGTATCTGGAATGCAATATCTATGATGCTGTACCTGGGATGCTGTATCTGGGATGCTGTATCTAGGATGCTGTATCTGGGATGCTGTATCTGTGATGCTGAATCTGGGATGCTGTATTTAGGATGCTGTATCTGTGATGCTGTATGTGGTATTCTGTGTCTAGGATGCTGTATCTATGATGCTGTATTTGGGATGCTGTATCTGGGATGCTGTATCTAGGATGCTGTATCTAGGATGCTGTATCTGGGATGCTGTATCTGGGATGCTGTATCTAAGATGCTGTATCTAGGATGCTGTATCTGGGATGCTGTATCTAGGATGCTGTATCTATTATGCTGTATCTAGGATGCTGTATCTGGGATGCTGTATCTGCGATGCTGTATCTAGGATGCTGTATCTGGGATGGTGTATTTAGGATCCTCTATGTGGGATGCTGTATCTAGGATGCTGTATCTAGGATGCTGTATCTCGGATGCTGTTTCTGGGATGCTGTATCTGGGATTCTATATCTCGGATGCTGTATCTAGGATGCTGTATCTAGGATGCTGTATCTGGTATGCTGTATCTAGGGTGCTGTATCTAGGACGCAATATCTGTGATGCTGTATCTGGGATGCTGTATCTGAGATGCTGTATCTGGGATGCTGTATCTAGGATGCTGTATCTCGGATGCTGTATCTAGGATGCTGTATCTGGGATGATGTATCTGGGATGCTGTATCTATGATGCTGTATCTAGGATGCTGTATCTGGGATGCTGTATCTGGGATGCTGTATCTGGCATGCTGTATCTAGGATGCTGTATCTGGGCTAATGTATCTAGGATGCTGTATCTAGGATGCAATATCTATGATGCTGTATCTGGGATGCTGTATCCGGGATGCTTTATCTGGCATGCTGTATCTAGGATGCTGTATCTATGATGCTGTATCTGGGATGCTGTATCTGGGATGCTGTATCTGGGATTCTGTATCTAGGATGCTGTATCTATGATGCTGTATCTGGGGTGCTGTATCTGGGATGCTGTATGGGATGCTGTATCTAGGATGCTGTATCTGGGATGCTGTATCTAGGATGCTGTATCTATGATGCTGTATCTGGGATGCGGTATCTGGGATGCTGTATCTAGGATGCTGTATCTGGGATGGTGTATTGGGGATCCTCCATCTGGGATGCTGTATCTGTGATGCTGTATCTTGGATGCTGTCTCTAGGATGCTTTATCTAGGATGCTGTATCTGGGATTCTGTATTGGGGATACTATATCTGCGATGCTGTATCTAAGATGCTGTATCTAGGATGCTGTATCTGGGATGCTGTATCTGGGATGCTGTATCTAGCATGGTGTATCTGGGATGCAATATCTATGATGCTGTACCTGGGATGCTGTATCTAGGATGCTGTATCAATGATGCTGTATCTGGGATGGTGTATCTGGGATGCTGTATCTAGAATGCTGTATCTAGGATGCTGTATCTGGGATGCTGTACCTGGGATGCTGTATCTAGGATGCTGTATCTATTATGCTGTATCTAGGATGCTGTATCTGGGATGCTGCATCTGGGATTCTGTATCTGGGATGCTGTATCTGGGATGCGGTATCTGGGATGCTGTATCTAGGATGCTGTATCCAGGATGCTGTATCTAGGATGCTGTATCTGTGATGCTGTATCTGGGATGCTGTATCTGGGATGCTGTATCTAGGATGCTGTATATGGTCTATTGTATCTAGGATGCTGTATCTAGGATGCAATATCTATGATGCTATATCTAGGATGCTGTATCTGGGGTGTTGTATCTGCGATGCTGTATCTATGATGCTGTCTCTAGGATGCTGTATCTCGGATGCTGTATCTAGAATGCTGTATCTGAGATGCTGTATCTAGCGTGCTGTATCTATTATGCTGTATCTAGGATGCTGTATCTGGGATGCTGTATCTGGGATTCTGTATCTGGGATGCTGTATCTAGGATGCTGTATATGGGATGCTGTATGTAGGATGCTGTATCTGGGAATCTGTATAGGGGATCCTGTATCTGGGATGCTGTGTCTAGGATGCTGTATCTATGATGCTGTATCTATGATGCTGTATCTGGGCTGCTGTATCCAGGATGCTATATCTAGGATGCTGTATCTAGGATGCTGTATCTGGGATGCTGTTTCTGGGATGCTGTATCTAGGATGCTGTATATGGTCTATTGTATCTAGGATGCTGTATCTGGGATGCAATATCTATGATGCTGTATCTGGGATGCTATATCTGGGATTCTTTACCTAGGATGCTGTATCTAGGATGCTGTATCTGGGATGCTGTATCTAGGATGCTGCATCTGGGGTGCTGTATCTAGGATGCTGTATCTATGATGCTGTGTCTATGATGCTGTATCTGGGATGCTGTATCAGGGATGCTGTATCTAGGATGCTGCATCTAGGATTCTGTATCTAGGATGCTGTATCTATGATGCTGTGTCTGGGATGCTGTATCTGCGATGCTGTATCTAGAATCCTGTATCTATGATGCTGTATCTGGGATGCGGTATCTGGGATGCTGTATCTAGGATGCTGTATCCGGCATGGTGTATTGGGGACCCTCTATCTGGGATGCTGCATCTAGGATGCTATATCTAGGATACTGTATCTGGGGTGTTGTATCTGGGATGCTGTATCTAGGATGCTGTCTCTAGGATGCTGTATCTGGGATGCTGTACTTAGCATGCTGTATCTGGGATGCTGTATCTAGGATGCTGTATCTATTATGCAATATCTATGATGCTGTATCTATGATGCTGTATCTGGGATGCTGTATCTAGGATGCAATATCTGTGATGTTATATCTGTGATGCTGTATCTGGGATGCTGTATCAAGGATGCTGTATCTAGGAAGCTGTATCTGGAATGCAATATCTATGATGCTGTACCTGGGATGCTGTATCTGGGATGCTGTATCTAGGATGCTGTATCTGGGATGCTGTATCTGTGATGCTGTATCTGGGATGCTCTATCTAGGATGCTGTATCTAGGATGCTGTATCTGGGATGCTGTATCTAGGATGCTGTATCTGGGATGCTGTATCTGGGATGCTGTATCTAGGATGCTGTACCTGGGATGCTGTATCTAGGATGCTGTACCTAGGATTCTGTATCTGGGATGCAATATCTATGAAGCTGTACCTAGGATGCTTTATCTAGGATGCTGTATCTGGGATGCTGTATCTGGGATGCTGTATCTAGGATGCTGTATCTGGGATTCTGTATTGGGGATCCTGTTTCTGGGATGCTTTATCTAAGAAGCTGTATCTAGGATGCAATATCTATGATGCTGTATCTGGGATGCTGTATCTGGGATTCTGTATCTAGAATGCTGTATCTGGGATGCTGTATCTGGGATGCTGTACCTGGGGTGCTGTATCTAGTGTGCTGTATCTAGGATGCTATATCTAGGATGCTGTGTCTATGATGCTGTATTTGGGATGCAGTATCTGGGATGCTGTATCTATGATGCTGTATCTGGGATTCTGTACCTGGGATGCTGTATCTAGGATGCTGTATCTAAGATGCTGTATCTATGATGCTGTATCTGGGCTGCTGTATCTATGATGCTGTATCTGGGATGCTGTATCTGGGATGCTGTATCTAGGA
Source organism: Columba livia (assembly GCF_036013475.1). NCBI lineage: Eukaryota > Metazoa > Chordata > Aves > Columbiformes > Columbidae > Columba > Columba livia. The sequence goes on from NW_027043253.1 coordinate 255,158, forward strand.
TGCTGTATCTGCGATGCTGTATCTGGGATATTGTATCTAGTATGCTGTATCTGGTATGTTGTATCTCGGGTGCTGTATCTGGGATGCTGTATCTGGGATGCTGTATCTAGGATGCCGTATCTGCGATTCTGTATTGGGGATCCTGTATCTGGGATGCTGTATCTAGGATGCAATATCTATGATGCTGTATAAAGGATGCTGTATCTGAGATGCTGTATCTAGGATACTGTATCTGGGATGCTGTATCTAGGATGCTGTATCTAGGATGCAATATCTATGATGCTGTATCTAGGATGCTGTCTCTAGGATGCTGTATCTGAGATGCTGAATCTGGGATGCTGTATTTAGGATGCTGTATCTATGATGCTGTATGTGGTATTCTGTATCTAGGATGCTGTATCTATGATGCTGTATTTGGGATGCTGTATCTGGGATGCTGTATCCAGGATGCTGTATCTGGGGTGCTGTATCTGGCATGCTGTATTTGGGATGCTGTATCTAGGATGCTGTATATGGTCTATTGTATCTAGGATGCTGTATCTATAATGCAATACCTATGATGCTGTATCTGGGATGCTGTATCCGGGATGCTGTATCTGGCGTGCTGTATCTAGGATGATGTATCTAGGATGCTGTGTCTATGATGCTTTATTTGGGATGTTGTATCTGGGATGCTGTATCTGGAATTCTGTATCTGGGATGCTGTATCTAGGATGCTGTATCTAGGATGCTGTATCTGTGCTGCTGTATCTATGATGCTGGATCTGGGATGCTGTACCTGGGATGCTGTATCTAGGATGCTGTATCTAGGATGCTGTATCTGGGATTCTGTATTGGGGATCGTGTATCTTGGATGCGGTATCTAGGATGCTGTATGTAGGATGCTGTATCTATGATGCTGTATCTGGGCTGCTGTATCTATGATGCTGTATCTAGGATGCTGTATCTAGGATGCTGTATCTGGGATGCAATATCTATGATGCTGTATCTGGGATGCTGTATCTGGGATGCTGTATCTAGGATGCTGTATCTGGGATGCTGTATCTGGGATGCTGTATCTAGGATGCTGTATCTGGGATGCTGTATCTAGGATGCAATATCTCAGATGCTGTATCTAGGATGCTGTATCTTGGATGCTGTATCTGGGATGCTGTATCTAGGATGCTGTATCTAGGATGCTGTATGTAGGATGCTGTATCTGGCGTGATGTATCTGGGATGGTGTATCTAGGATGCTGTATCTGGGATGCTGTATCTAGGATTCTGTATCTAGGATACTTTATCTGGAATGCTGTATCTAGGATGATGTATCTGGGATGCTGTATCTGGGATTCAATATCTATGATGCTGTATCTTGGATGCTGTATCTACTATTTTGTATCTATGATGCTGTATCTAGGATTCTGTATCTGGGATTCTGTATCTGGGATGCTGTATCTTGGATGCTGTATCGAGGATGCTGTATCTAGGATGCTGTGTCTATGATGCTGTATCTGGGATGCTGTATCTGGGACGCTGTATCTGGGATGCTGTATCTCCGATGCTGTATCTAGGATGCTGTCTCTAGGATGCTGTATCTATGATGCTGTGTCTAGGATTCTGTATCTAGGATGCTGTATCTATGATGCTGTGTCTAGGATTCTGTATCTAGGATGCAATATCTATGATGCTATATCTCTGATGCTATATCTTGGATGCTGTATCTAGGATGCTGTATCTGGGATGCTGTATCTGCGATGTTGTATCTAGGATGCTGTATCTGGGATGCTGTATCTAGGATGCTGTATCTAGGATGCAATATCTATGATGCTGTATCTGTGATGCTGTATCTGGGATGCTGTATCTGGGATGCTGTATTTAGGATGCTGTATCTGGGATGCTGTATCTGGGATGCTGTATCTGTGATGCTGTATCTGGAATGCTGTATCTGGGATGCTGTATCTGGGATGCTGTATCTGGGATTCTTTATCTAGGATGCTGTATCTGGGTTGCTGTATCTGGGATGCTATATCTAGGACGCTGTATCTTGGATGCTGTATCTGGGATGCTGTATCTAGGATGCTGTATCTATGATGCTGTATCTACGATGCTGTATCTGGGATGCTCTATCTGGGATGCTGTATCTAGGATACTATATTTGGTATCCTGTATCTGGGATACTGTATCTGATGCTGAATCTTGGATGCTGTATTTAGGATGTTGTATCTGGGGTGCTTTATCTGGGATGCTGGTTCTAGGATTCTGTATCTAGGATGCTGTATATAGGATGCTGTATCCGGGATGCTCTATCCGGGATGCTGTATCTGGAATGCTCGATCTAGGATGCTGTATTTTGGATGCTGTATACAGGATGCTGTATCCGGGATGCTGTACCTCGGAATCTGTATCTTGGATGCTTTATCTGGGATGCTGTATCTGGGATGCTTTATCTAGTTATCTGTATAAATATGTGTACCTTGGACCAATAAAGTAGTTAAGGAAGCTGTAACTCCCTTGGTGTTTCCTTCTCCCCGTAGTCGCATTTCTGGTTCTGTCTGTTGAGTTTTGCTCCTCTCCCGCACCAGGTGCTGATCGTGGGGCTCAGGGTGGGGGGGGCAGGGAGGCTGGGGCTCCGTGGGCTTCAATAAGTTTTGCTTGGGGTTTTTCAATCGCCTCTGTTGACACGTCATATAAAATCTGATTGCTGCAGTGCTAATGAATGAACAGGAGGATGAGCAACAGACTGCAGAAACTGTTTGGGTTTTGGTTTATTGAAACATTATGATTTAACTCAAAAGCAATAAGATCTTGCAGTGGTCTTCTGATACCTAGTGACAGCTTTTTAATGTACCGGTTTGGAACTTTGAGATGATTTTTGATATGAAGCGGCTATTCCATTGTGGAATAGTGCAGGAGTAAACTCTTGCATTTCAGCATTCCTGGCAGATATGCAGCTTGATAAAGACCTCAGGCTGTTTGGTTCAATCAGACTTTTGTAGATCCCACCTTCACTGGTCAAAGCACCGGCTGGCAATGTGTTTTCTGGTGTTGTCACTGCTTTCTGAGCAAAGACGGCAGAGGCAGCAGCTCTGCTGGTGGTGTCTGTTTGATTGAAACATGGGTATCTGCAGAACTTTAACCTGAAAGCTCAGAAAGCTGTGGTTGGTGGTATATCTGTGTAATGTTTGTAGATTCTTCTGCAGGTGTTCTTATGCCAACGAGCACAGAACGTTTGTGAGTGTGATATGCTGTGCGGTTAGAAGGAAGAAAGATGTGTGAGCTGCAGCAGCAGGAAGGCTGCAGCCGTGTAAGCCGGGGTGCAAACGGCACGAAACGGGCTGCAGCGGCGGAGCCCTCGGTCCCGGGCCGTCCCGGGCGGGCGCAGCCCGGGCGCTCCCGGCCCCGCTGCCGCTGACCCGCCGGGGCCGGGGCCGCGCTGCGGGCGGACAGCGCCGCTCTGCGGCCGCCGGCGGCTCCGGGCCGGGAGGGGGGCGGGGCCCGGTGGCGGGCGCGGACGGGATTGGCTCCTGCGCGGGATGGGCGGGGCCACGCTGCGGAAGCGCGCGGGCCGAGGAGCGCGTGCCGCCGGTGCGGCGGCGGGAGCAGCGCGCGAGGAGCGGCGCGGCCGGCGGTGAGCGAGGGGCGGGCGGACAGCGGGGAGACTGGACGGGGCCGCCCCGGTCCCGGCTGAGGGGGGAGGCTGGAGGGGGAGGGACGGGCTGGGTTCGGCAGGAGGAAGGCGAGGGGCAGCCAGCCGCAAGAGCGCGGCCCCGGGCCGGGCAAGGGGCGAGGGGGAAACACGCGGGCGGCTGTGAGGGAAGGGAGCCCCGGGCTGAGCGCTGCGCGGGGCTCGGGCGGGGCCGTGGGGCGGAGGGGGGAGCCCGCGGTGCCGCAGGGCAGAGGGAGGAAAGCGAGCGGGAGGGGGCAGCGCCGGGTCGGGAGCGGCGCAGGCGGGGCCGGGGCCGCCGTGGGGGCGCCAGGGGGCGCGAGGGGCGGGGGCGGCGCTGCCGCGGGGAGGGGCCGGGAACGGGGGGAGCGGCGGGAGCGGCGGAGGAGCCTGAGGGCGGGACGGCGCGGAAGGAGCTTGGGCGGGAAAGGCTGAGGGAGCTCAAGGAGGGGGGACATCGGGGAGGCTTTGGCGGGAAAGGCTGAGGGAGCTCAGGGAGGGGTGACATCGGGGAGGCTTTGGCGGGAAAGGCTGAGGGACCTCAGGGAGGGGGGACATCGGGGAGGCTTTGGCGGGAAAGGCTGAGGGACCTCAGGGAGGGGGTGACATCGGGGAGGCTTTGGCGGGAAAGGCTGAGGGAGCTCAGGGAGGGGTGACATCGGGGAGGCTTTGGCGGGAAAGGCTGAGGGAGCTCAGGGAGGAGATGGCGTCGGGGAGGCTGCAGTGGGCAATGCTGAGGTAGCTCAGGACGGGATGGCACTCAGGTGTGGTTCCAAAGGGAAATGCTGAGGTACCTTGAGGAATGGACGCTGGGCTGGGAACTATGAACACATCAGGTTGGTTCAGAGAGTGTTCATGACAGAAATTTGTGCGGTGAAGTATTCCAGCAAAGAGAGGGAGAAGAGCCAAACTTAGATCAGGCCTCCTAGGCCGCCTGCAGGTTTGGGGACAGGGATGAGGAGGTTGTTAATCCGGTCCTAACTGTTTCTTTCTCTGTCCCTCTCTTGCAGCACCTGACTGAATGGAGGAGCAAGTGGACGGGAAGCTCCTGCGCCACACACAGATCACATTTGTTACTCTCGCCCTCAGAGACCCGGAGATCCAAACCGTTCACATGGTGCCTTGAAGCAGCCTGTGCTCATGCGCTTCTCCAGGGAGAAGGCGGAATGGCAGTGACTGGCCACGTTGAGCCACAGGGTGCACGCTCTGCAGCTGTCAAGCCCAGCTCTGCGTCAGCTCACACCTGCGATTTTGCGCCGCACACGCGGATTTGAGTTGTCGCTGGTTGTCGCAGCGTTTGGCTTTGGTGAGGACAGCGTGTGTTTGTCAGCAGTTGGTGTAGGTGGAATCTTGAGGAGATTTGTACTGAGCTGTGACATCTCTAACCTGTGACACTGGGGTCCAGCAAGTACCAAAGAGCAGGTGAGGACCGTGGGCGTTTGTACTGGGCTGTGACATCTCTAACCCGTGACATTGGGGTCCAGCAAGTACCAAAGAGCAGGTGAGGACCGTAGGCATTTGTACTGAGCTGTGACATCTCTAACCCGTGGAACTGGGGTCCAGCAAGTACCAAAGAGCAGGTGAGGGCCGTGGGCATTTGTACTGAGCTGTGACATCTCTAACCCGTGACATTGGGGTCCAGCAAGTACCAAAGAGCAGGTGAGGACCGTGGGCATTTGTACTGAGCTGTGACATCTCTAACCCGTGACATTGGGGTCCAGCAAGTACCAAAGAGCAGGTGAGGGCCGTGGGCATTTGTACTGGGCTGTGACATCTCTAACCCATGACGTTGGGGTCCAGCCTGAGCAGGGCACGTGCGGAAACTGTGCTGCAGGGAGGGCAGAGCTGAGGGGAAGGGCTGTGCAAGGGGCTGGTGCCAAGGCAAGGTGGGCGCGCTGTGGGGTGTGGGGAGGTGTCAGCCCCGGACTCAGCCCCTGTCTGACTGTAGTGCCCTTGGGCTGCTGTAGCTCAGTCCTCCGTGTGTTTCTCTTCAGGGGAGCAGCGTGCAAAGGAAAAGCAAGGAAGGAGGTGAACCTGTGAGGAAGAGTGATGGATAAAGAGGGTTGGAGCGCACCTGCCAGTCAAGAGGGATCAAGAGAGAAGACACCGGTGGTGGAACCGCAGGTCAGGAGAGCTCAAGGAGGGAGAAAGGTGGTTGTAGCCGTGTGGGTTTTTCTAGCTCACACACCAATGAAAACAGTTTGGATAAGAAAAGAAATGTATGCAAAACCAATAATGAAAGGCAGAGAATGTTTATATGCTATGTATGGGATAGACCTGAAGGTATATTTCTTCCTACAACGAAGGAGAATTTGCAATGGTAATTAACTGAAGATGTGAATTTCCAGGTTGCATCGGCAACATACGCAGGGAACATATCAGTTTATTACCCTCAACATAAACTGTGGGCTGAAATTGGTAATTTACCCTTGTATGGCAAACGCTGTTGTCAGCAACGACCAGTAAGTGACAAGACTGTATTTACTGATGGCTCTGGTCGCTCACGTAAAGTTGTAATGACGTGGCTGAACTCAGATACCCAGTGCTGCAAACACAAGGTAGAACAAGAGACCAAGGGTCAAACAAGTTCTTGAGCTGACAGCTGTTGGGATCGCTGTGAGGTGTTCTGTAACAAACCTTGGAATGTTGGAACTGGCTCATATTATGCAGCTGGCATACTTAACCGCCTGGAAGCTTCTTTTCTTAAGGAAGAGGATAATCCTCTTTCGATGGCTGAATTGGGAATGCTATGGTTTCTAATAAATCATAGACATCATGGTTTTTATGCAATGCACGCCCGCTCTCGCACGGCCCTTCCAGGACCTCTTGCGTTAGGCAATAGGAGGGCCGATGCACCAGCTGTGCTGCTCACTGTGCCTGAAGCCTTGCAGCAAGCTGAATGATCACATGAATCCTTTCACCAGAGTGCAAAGGCGTTAAAACGACAATTTCAAATGACAGTGGATCAGGCCAGGAGCGTTCTTATGTCCTGCCCTGATTGCCAACAGTTGGCACCCGTGCCATCCACAGAGGGTGTGAATCCAGGAGGAATTACTGCCAGTGAAGTACGGCCAGTGTTAAAGAGTCTCTTTGCCGACTTTTCGGTATCATGTTCTGGCGACGAGGATGGGATGATCTGCCTGACCTCCCGTGGTCCCCAGGATCTCTGGGACCTTGTGCCGGCACCGGGAAATTCCCGGGAGGGACCACAGATCCTCGGACCAGCTCGGGACGCGGGTAAAACCCCATCAATGAGATAAGGCACTTTCATTGTCTGGTTGGGTTGGCACGCTGCCTGCGCGAGACGTGGGCGACATGAGCGCCTTGGGTCTGCGCATTCGCGTCTGCGCATTTAGTCCAGTACTTACGGTTCACCAATTGTCTGTTAATGTGATTGTGAAGTAGGTAGTGGACAATCGGCAGGAGGATTCGGGAGAAATCCCCCCCGGGCTGTATTTTCTGACATTGGAAAAGGATCGTTTGGTGTTCAACAGGGAGTCAACCAGGGAGAATCTGATTGAATATTGTAATTAATGGTGACCACTGTAAATAATATTAATATGCTGCACAGGTCTATGTGGGTGTACTTTGAGATGTGTAGTATAATAATGCGCTACATGTAATATATAATAATATATCCATTTTAAATCATATATTGCGTATTACATAAGGCATATTACACAATACATAGTGTTAATTATGCATTGTATTTATCTCCTTCAGATCCATTTGTTTTGAAAAAGGATAATGAGGGAAAGAAATGGAAACCAGTCAAAGGTTTGTTGAAGAACAGCTATTGGTGTAGAATACACAGAGAACATGAGATCAAAATTGTCCCTTGGTCAGTCCAGGGTGGGATCCTGATATCCTTATATCGGGGGACAGGCTGCATTGGCATGGACGGTGCATTTTATACGGGATTAGACACGCTGTGCCTAAAGCTGTAAATATGCCAAAACCTTCTGAGATTAAACAGGATCGTGAGGCGTCTCCCACTGAGTTTTTACACCGTCTTAAACCGACAGCTCAGTAATATATTAATATAGGTCCTGACTTGGAGAACAGAGAATGAGAATTCTTAGTTGACTAGGAGCTCATTATTCTGTGTTAAACACTATGCGGGGAATATCAGGGACATCAGGGACAGAGGGACTGATACGGGATCGGGACATCAGGGACAGAGGGACTGATACGGGATTGGTACATCAGGGACAGAGGGACTGATACGGGATCGGTACATCAGGGACAGAGGGATTGATATGGGATTGGTACATCAGGGACAGAGGGATTGATACGGGATCGGTACATCAGGGACAGAGGGACTGATATGGGATTGGTACATCAGGGACAGAGGGACTGATACGGGATTGGTACATCAGGGACAGGGATTGATACGGGATTGGTACATCAGGGACAGAGGGATTGATACGGGATTGGTACATCAGGGACAGGGATTGATATGGGATTGGTACATCAGGGACAGAGGGATTGATACGGGATCGGTACATCAGGGACAGAGGGACTGATACGGGATTGGTACATCAGGGACAGAGGGACTGATACGGGATTGGTGCATCAGGGACAGAGGGATTGATACGGGATCGGTACATCAGGGACAGAGGGATTGATACGGGATTGGTACATCAGGGACAGAGGGACTGATACGGGATTGGTACATCAGGGACAGGGATTGATACGGGATTGGTACATCAGGGACAGGGATTGATACGGGATTGGTACATCAGGGACAGAGGGACTGATACGGGATTGGTACATCAGGGACAGAGGGATTGATACGGGATTGGTACATCAGGGACAGAGGGATTGATACGGGATTGGTACATCAGGGACAGAGGGACTGATACGGGATTGGTACATCAGGGACAGAGGGATTGATACGGGATTGGTACATCAGGGACAGGGATTGATATGGGATTGGTACATCAGGGACAGGGATTGATACGGGATTGGTACATCAGGGACAGGGATTGATATGGGATTGGTACATCAGGGACAGAGGGATTGATACGGGATCGGTACATCAGGGACAGAGGGATTGATACGGGATTGGTACATCAGGGACAGAGGGACTGATACGGGATTGGTACATCAGGACAGGGATTGATACGGGATTGGTACATCAGGGACAGGGATTGATACGGGATTGGTACATCAGGGACAGAGGGACTGATACGGGATTGGTACATCAGGGACAGAGGGACTGATATGGGATCGGTACATCAGGGACAGAGGGATTGATATGGGATTGGTACATCAGGGACAGAGGGATTGATACGGGATTGGTACATCAGGGACAGAGGGATTGATACGGGATTGGTACATCAGGGACAGAGGGATTGATACGGGATTGGTGCATCAGGGACAGAGGGATTGATACGGGATCGGTGCATCAGGGACAGAGGGACTGATACGGGATTGGTGCATCAGGGACAGAGGGACTGATACGGGATTGGTGCATCAGGGACAGAGGGATTGATACGGGATCGGTACATCAGGGACAGAGGGATTGATACGGGATTGGTGCATCAGGGACAGAGGGATTGATACGGGATTGGTGCATCAGGGACAGAGGGATTGATACGGGATTGGTGCATCAGGGACAGAGGGATTGATACGGGATTGGTACATCAGGGACAGAGGGATTGACACGGGATCGGTACATCAGGGACAGAGGGACTGATACGGGATTGGTACATCAGGGACAGAGGGATTGATACGGGATTGGTACATCAGGGACAGAGGGACTGATACGGGATTGGTACATCACGGACAGAGGGATTGATACGGGGTTGATACATCAGGGACAGAGGGACTGATACGGGATTGGTACATCAGGGACAGAGGGACTGATACGGGATTGGTGCATCAGGGACAGAGGGATTGATACGGGATCGGTACATCAGGGACAGAGGGACTGATACGGGATTGGTACATCAGGGACAGAGGGACTGATACGGGATTGGTACATCAGGGACAGAGGGATTGATACGGGATTGGTACATCAGGGACAGAGGGATTGATACGGGATTGGTACATCAGGGACAGAGGGACTGATACGGGATTGGTACATCAGGACAGGGATTGATACGGGATTGGTACATCAGGGACAGGGATTGATACGGGATTGGTACATCAGGGACAGAGGGACTGATACGGGATTGGTACATCAGGGACAGAGGGATTGATACGGGATTGGTACATCAGGGACAGAGGGATTGATACGGGATTGGTACATCAGGGACAGAGGGATTGATACGGGATTGGTGCATCAGGGACAGAGGGATTGATACGGGATCGGTGCATCAGGGACAGAGGGACTGATACGGGATTGGTGCATCAGGGACAGAGGGACTGATACGGGATTGGTGCATCAGGGACAGAGGGATTGATACGGGATTGGTACATCAGGGACAGAGGGATTGATACGGGATCGGTACATCAGGGACAGAGGGATTGATACGGGATTGGTACATCAGGGACAGAGGGATTGATACGGGATTGGTACATCAGGGACAGAGGGATTGATACGGGATTGGTGCATCAGGGACAGAGGGATTGATACGGGATCGGTACATCAGGGACAGAGGGACTGATACGGGATCGGTACATCAGGGACAGAGGGACTGATACGGGATTGGTACATCAGGGACAGAGGGATTGATACGGGATTGGTACATCAGGGACAGAGGGACTGATACGGGATTGGTACATCAGGGACAGAGGGACTGATACGGGATTGGTACATCAGGGACAGAGGGACTGATACGGGATTGGTGCATCAGGGACAGAGGGATTGATACGGGATCGGTACATCAGGGACAGAGGGACTGATACGGGATTGGTACATCAGGGACAGAGGGATTGATACGGGGTTGATACATCAGGGACAGAGGGATTGATATGGGATTGGTACATCAGGGACAGAGGTACCCGATGTTTCACATGCAAACCTGAGTTTGTATTAAATGTCTTTCTGCATCTCAAAGAGAGTCTGTGCCTCATCTGCTACACCCCTTTATTTGTTTCCCAAATTACAATTTAGACTGTATTTACCATTGTAAAAACAAAGCTTTCCCCCCTTAATTTTTGTCATGTGTTGTAATTAGAATTAATAGAGATATTGGAGCCCGTCCTAGCTAAACTGGAAAAAAGACAGCAGCCATGTGTATTTTTAAATAAAGACTAAATCAAGTCTGCTGGCTCTTTATCTTTAAGTGTTTTCCTGTGATCACCTCCCTCCCAAGGTTTTGTGTCTGTGGTATCAAGGCCTGACACCCACGGCCACAGTGGATGAGTCACCATGGGCACAACACCAGGAACCCGCCTGTTTGTGTCCAGGATATCCACTCCAGCAGACACGTTGTAGTAAAAGAGCACATCATGGAACTGGAAAACCCTCTAATTGTGTCATTATGCACATTCACTGCTCTTTTTTCTACTTTATAGCCGTTGTAGGTTTTTAAAATTAACCAGTTTGAAAAGGGTTTCTGTTTAGACTCTGCACACGGAGCCTGATTTTCCTTCTCTAGGGCCTTTTACCCGGGAAAAAGAGACTTCTGTGGGTCTCTGTGGGTCTCTGTGGGTCTCTATGGGTCTCTATGGGTTTCTATGGTCTCTGTGGGTCTCTGTGGGTCTCTATGGGTCTCTGTGGGTCTCTGTGGGTCTCTGTGGGTCTCTGTGGGTCTCTGTGGTCTCTATGGGTCTCTATGGTCTCTATGGGTCTCTATGGTCTCTATGGTTTCTATGATCTCTATGGTCTCGTGTGATCATTGCGCTGCACGTGGGCACAATCAGCCGTGCCCTGTGTTTCTCCTGTAAAATAGTAAGAACGCTGATATAATCGTGCCAGGAACTGCCTGCACAGGGAATATTTGAAGGAACCCACTGCTAATGTATTTTTAATTGGTACTTGCGTTGCGGATTAGATGCAACAAAAATCCATACTTTCTTTTATCCTTTGCTATACAGGAGGTGGTTGAACTGTTCTATAGCAGATTCAACCACTTGTTGTAAAGCAATGAAATAAATAACTTAGGCTTTTTCTATGGATGAACAACGTTTATTCCAATAACTTAATTGTATTCCTTAAACACGTGTTCATTAGAGCATAAGCAAAACAGCGCTGGGTGCGCGGGGGATTCGCTCTGCCCAACACGCACACCTTGAAACAATAAGAGGTGTGCTTAAATACAGTAAGGTGTTACATATTCACAATGACCCCAGGAACGCCTGTACATATTCATAACCTTTCCCGCTTCTTATTAAAATGAGTCTCAGAGAACCATTTCCATAGTCTCCTCCTTGACCCTCCCCTGTTGCGCCTGCGCAGGGTCTCTATGGGTCTCTATGGTCTCTGTGGGTGTCTCTGGGTCACTATGGTCTCTGTGGGTGTCTCTGGGTCTCTATGGTCTCTGCGGTCTCTATGGGTCACTATGGTCTCTGTGGTCTCTATGGGTCTCTATGGTGTCTGTGGGTGTCTCTGGGTCACTATGGTCTCTGTGGTCTCTATGGTCTCTGTGGGTGTCTCTGGGTCTCTATGGTCTCTGTGGTCTCTATGGGTCTCTATGGTCTCTGTGGTCTCTATGGTCTCTATGGTCTCTGTGGGTGTCTCTGGGTCTCTATGGTCTCTGTGGTCTCTATGGGTCACTATGGTCTCTGTGGTCTCTATGGGTCTCTATGGTCTCTGTGGGTGTCTCTGGGTCACTATGGTCTCTATGGGTCACTATGGTCTCTGTGGGTGTCTCTGGGTCTCTATGGTCTCTGTGGGTGTCTCTGGGTCACTATGGTCTCTGTGGTCTCTATGGTCTCTGTGGTCTCTATGGGTCACTATGGTCTCTGTGGTCTCTATGGTCTCTATGGTCTCTGTGGGTGTCTCTGGGTCTCTATGGTCTCTGTGGTCTCTATGGGTCACTATGGTCTCTGTGGTCTCTATGGGTCTCTATGGTCTCTGTGGGTGTCTCTGGGTCACTATGGTCTCTGTGGTCTCTATGGTCTCTATGGTCTCTGTGGGTGTCTCTGGGTCTCTATGGTCTCTGTGGTCTCTATGGGTCACTATGGTCTCTGTGGTCTCTATGGTCTCTATGGTCTCTGTGGGTGTCTCTGGGTCACTATGGTCTCTGTGGTCTCTATGGGTCTCTATGGTCTCTGTGGGTGTCTCTGGGTCACTATGGTCTCTATGGGTCACTATGGTCTCTGTGGGTGTCTCTGGGTCTCTATGGTCTCTGTGGGTGTCTCTGGGTCACTATGGTCTCTGTGGTCTCTATGGTCTCTGTGGGTGTCTCTGGGTCACTATGGTCTCTGTGGTCTCTATGGTCTCTATGGTCTCTGTGGGTGTCTCTGGGTCTCTATGGTCTCTGTGGTCTCTATGGGTCACTATGGTCTCTGTGGTCTCTATGGGTCTCTATGGTCTCTGTGGGTGTCTCTGGGTCACTATGGTCTCTGTGGTCTCTATGGTCACTATGGTCTCTGTGGGTGTCTCTGGGTCTCTATGGTCTCTGTGGTCTCTATGGGTCACTATGGTCTCTGTGGTCTCTATGGGTCTCTATGGTCTCTGTGGGTGTCTCTGGGTCACTATGGTCTCTGTGGTCTCTATGGGTCACTATGCTCTCTGTGGTCTCTATGGGTCTCTATGGTCTCTGTGGGTGTCTCTGGGTCACTATGGTCTCTATGGTCTCTGTGGGTGTCTCTGGGTCACTATGGTCTCTGTGGTCTCTATGGGTCTCCCAAGTTGCCAAGTCAACTGAAACCAGACTGGCCCCCTTTTGCTGTCCATCTTGGCTGTCTTGTCTCCTCAAGGTTACAGCTGGTGCTGTAAAACTTCTGATCTCGGCATTTGATGAGGTTCTGGTTTTTCTTAACACAACTGGTTATATGTGGCTCTAAACTAGATACTCATTATGTGCCTTCAAGTGTTAGTTCGTTAGTAGGCCCTTATTATGTGGTTGGTTAACCCTGAAAATGTTAGCTCCCTCTATCAATATAACCTCATCAACAAGTTTCAGAACTTTTTACATAGAACTTACCCACCTTTTCCTTTTTCCAGGTTCAGAGCCCGAGCCTCATTTGGTTGTATCTGTAAACATCAAACATCTCAGCACGAATCACAACTGCATTTCTCACGACAGAAGTGCCTGAACTGCACAGCTTGCCTGGCAGTGCAGAGAGCAGCAAGTGTGGTGAGTCCTGGGCCCTTGGGGACATTTCCCCCTGTTTTGTGTCCCAGTCCCTCCCTGCTCCCTCCTCTTTCCTACTGTGCCCTTCTTCCTCTTCATCTCTTCTCCCTCTGTCCCTCTGCTGCTTCCTCACCTATTCCTCCCCCCTTCTGAATCTCTGTGCAGGGTTTCTCGTGTCTCCCTCTCCGTCTCCACCCCTCTGTGTTCTCACCATCCCTGGTTTCTCTTTGTCGTCATTCTGGTCTGTTGCTCTGTCCTGCTCCGTGCCCCATCATTTCTCACTGTATCCCTCTGTCCTGCTCCCTGCGCCTATTCCTGCCCTTCTTCTTTTTCACTCCCTCTCCATCTTGCTGCCCACCCCAGGATTTTTTCCCAATCTCTATTGTACCCCCAACCCTTATTGTTCTTTCTCTCTCCTGCTCCCTCTCCGTCTTTCTGCCTGTCTTCCCTTTCCCTGCTGCTTCTTTCTCCATCTCTGTCCAGATTACTGCCCCTTTTCCTTCTTGATGTCTTTCTGTCCTGTTTGTCTTTCTGTCTTCCTTGCCTGTTCCCGGCCCCATCCCTTCTCACTATATCTCCCCTGTCCAGCTGGCTCTGCCTTTTCTTTGTCTTCTCTTCCTCTTTCCTGCTCCTCAGCCCTCTTTTCCTCTTCCTCCAGCTCATTGCTGCATGTTTTCCCTTTCCAGTCTCTTCATTTTGATCTGAACTTTGCTTTGTTTCTCAGTCCCTTTGTTCTGTTCCCTGCCTTTCTTTTTGTCTCTCCATCTGTCCGTCCCCCTCCCTGTCTTTCTCTACCCCCTTGCTGCTTCTCCTCCTCCCCACTCCCCATCCCTCTGTCCTGCTCCTCAGCCCTGCTGTTTCTTCCTCCCTGTCTCATCACGGCTCCTTGTCCCTTTTTGCCTTGATCTCTCCATCTCTCCATCCTTTTCCCTGTGTGTTTCTTTCTCTCTGGGCTCCTCTGTCTTCTCTCTTGTCTCATTTGTCTCTTTCTAGTCCTCTGTCCTTCTCCCCAGCAGCTTCAACTGAATGACCAGGTGTCCGTGCACTCTGGTGTTTCCTCATCCCTGCCCTGGGGAAGATCTGTGTCTGTAGGGCTGGGGATCATTTAGGAGCTGGTCTCCTTGTGCAGACGGCAGAGCCGGGTGCAGTTGTGGCAGAGGTTGTTCTCAGCTGCTGCTCTGTGCAGCTTGGTTCAAGAGCCAGCTGGGGGCTTCTTTGGAAGGGAGGTTTCTTGTTCTGTGCTTACTGCTCCTCGGCACCCTGCACAGGAGCGCTGTTGGGGTCTGCAGGGACGGGTGGGACCTGCTGTGACTCCTGGTGAATGTGAACTCAACTTGTCCTGATGGCCTCCAATGAAACCAGACTGACTGTAGATGGTTTTCTTCCCTGTTTCAGTTCCAAACTACATGTTTGGCACTGAAGAACATGAGACTTTGTGCTGTTTTTCGGACGTCAGTGGCTGCGGATCAGCTGAGAACATCACTGCCTTAGGTACCAGGGCAGGTGGTCTGTGATCAGGGCTGTGGACTTGAATGGCCGTGCTTTCATGAACGTTTCCTGGTCTTGCCATTTCACACCCTTCCTTCTCCTGGAAATTTAATCCAGCATTTCTTATCCTGAGGTTCAGATGGGAGTTGGACTTACTGTTGAACGGCTGATACAATGTGCTCCCTGAGGAGCACATCTTGCTTTTTTGTTGTTGTTTCCCAACACCGTCTGAACTTTGTTCAGCAAGAGGAAGAGTGGTGACAGAGTCTGTTATCTGAGAGTAACGTGTTCCTCTACCTTTCCCGTCGTTCTGTGGTGAAGGATTCCTTCCCTTGCAGAGAGGACTGCGAGACCCGCTCCTGTCAGGTGGGACTTTGCCTCCAAACGAGGTGCAGCCTCTTCCATTGTGACATCAGCCACTGCCGTTGTGTCACAAAGCAGCATCAGCGCTGAGGTCGGCACAGCAGGGTATAAGACCAGGGGTCTCCCTGCGCCTCGGCCACTCTCGATCTTGAGGGAACTGAGATCGCAGAGTTTCTGGCTCACTGCTGAGCGAGTGAGATGCTTGTTACCTGCACCTCAGCAGGTACCAAGGGACACCCAGAGAAGGTTCAAGGTCTGAACGGGTATGTTTGAAAACTCCTCCTCCCCTTTCCCCAGGTGTGTTTTCCACCTCGTCAGCTGGGGTGGGTGGAGGGTGGGCAGGAGAGGAACACGAGGGCAGCCTGAGAGCTGGGTCTGGAGCTGCTGGAAGGCAGCAGCCGCCTTTCAGTCTCTTCATGAACACCAGGGCTGGGCCCAGAAGCCTTTGATCTCTGCGGAATGAGGGACAGGTCCATTTTGGATGGGACAGAGAGAGTCCCAGGGGGTGGCCCAGATACAGCCTGCCGCAGCAATTGTGAGAGCTCAGCTCAGTCCTGTGTTGTGCTCTGCAGGGTGGGTTCTGTCCCTGAGCCTGCTTGGTTTTCCTCTCCACGGGGACCAGAAGGACACCAGCGTGTCCTCTGTTGGCCGTGGGTCTGACTTGTGTTCCTGACAGAGGAGGTTTCCTTGGGAAACCTGGTCAGCTCCTCACCAGGGCTCTGCCTCAGGAAAGGGGCCCAAAGTCCTCAGAGGGGTGCAAGGAGTTCTCTAGGAGAACAAAAGGGATTGTTTATTCCTGATGAGTGTCGCTGTGAGCCTGTTGAGAGCCTCCTGGAACAGGCAGGAGGAATTTCCCCCTTGCAGAGCGGTGTGTGCTGTGTCTTGGCATATCAGGCTCAGGGCAGCAGGGCCCAGACACCGGAGTTTCTTTGGTGCTCCCTTGGTTGCCCGTTGCTTGCCAGCACGCATTGACATTCAGCCCTCCCTCCCTCTTTCCAGTCTGCATTTGTCTGCCGTTCTGCCAAGAGAAGGGCCGGAGATAACCCGGCTGCTAAAGAAACGCTGCGAGAGGGGAGACACACACCCCCCTGGCAGCTGTTGGACTGTAGGGGCACAGGCTGAACCTTCTCTTGAGAGGGTGGAGAACAGGAGCAGCACAAGTGTCCATTGAATGCTGGGCAGGAGAAACAGGCGTTCGTTGTGTCCTTCCATTTCCAGAGAATCCCTCTCCAGCCCCACAGATGTGAAATGTGGACACAAGTCCTGTTGCAACTCCTGCTCTTAGTCCAGAGTCAACCTTGAGCCCTTTGTCCCTAAGGAAACAATCTTTGCCGTGACAAATCCCCCACTGGTGCAGCTGGTGACACCTCCAGCAGTGACTGGAGCTGGTGCAGGACCAAGCTGATGCACACGGCAGGAACGCCAGGCTCAAGGGCTGAGTCCATGCTGCTGCTCTCCAGTCTGCTGCTGATCTGCACGGGAACCGCCAGCTTCACCAGCCTTTTCTTTATCTGCTCTGCAGGAAGATGAAGGCTCTCAAGGCAACGACCCTGGTTCTGCTTCTCGGTCTATTCTCTTTCGGTGAGTCTCTGCAGAGCTCCAGCCTGAGGATGGTGCTTTAGGAAGTACTCAGGGCTCCATCCTGCCCTGTTCCGCTTCCCCCGCTGTGAGCAGAGGAGCTCAGCCAAGAGCAGAAAGTCCCCACAGAGCTGTGCCAGTCCCTGCTCCAGCGGGACGGGTGTGGGTGAGGAAGGGCTGAGTTGCCTTCCCCAGGAGGGCTGAGCCAGTTCTCTTCAGCCAGGGAGAGGCCGTGGCTGAGCTCTCCTGCCCCAGGGGCTGAGAATCTTCTACAGGACAAGGAGCACAGTCCAGGGCAGGGAGCGTCCATCTATTGCGGAGCCCGTACGCCATGATGGCCACTGTCAAAGACAATGAGAGACAACTAGGGCACTTGAGAGAGACACAGAAAGGGGAGCGGGCAGCCTGAGGCATAGCCCAGCCTTAGACCAAGTTTTAAGCTCTGGTGTGTGTCCCACAGGTATTTACCACTTGGGCCAACTTGGCAAAGAAAGCCTCTGGAGCACCGCAGCACAGTTACAAGACCTGAGCAAAACCCTGTCCCTGCCAGACCAGCTCCATAAGCTCCAGGAACAGCTTTACCATCTGCGTTGGAGCACAAAGGATGTCGCGGAGCAGGCTCTACAGGAAGGTGTGAAGCAGGCAAAGCTCCCAGGTGTTACCGGACAGGTAAGGGCACAAGGCAGAAGGATCTGCTCGAGGGTTTTATCCTCCATCCACACGTATCCTACTCCATTCCCTGTCACAGCCAACAGGCTGGTGCTGCTGGAACAAGTGCTGTCATGGCCACACTTCCTTTTCCTATTGCTCCACACTTCCTTATGGGGAACAGAGAGCGCGACGGGAATGACAGCTGTCTGAGTCGGACCTTCCTCTGAGCCCAGATCTCGGGTCCTCCTCAAGGGAGGACTGGAATTAAAGAATGGTCTCAGCAGTGCAGAGTTAAGCCAGGCCTATCGCATGCCCAGAAGGCTTGTCTGTCCATGCTGCCTGGCCTGGGGCCTCTGCACAGGAACAGCCCCGTCCCACAGCTCCAGCATTCAGAGCACTGGAGTGAGCAGCCCCCCCTTTCTGATCCCGACAATCAGAGCAGAGCAAACCTGGGAGGCTTCCAGGCAATGTGGGCGTTCCTTCTATCTGAAACGGGCCTTGTCCTCATTCACCTTGGCTGGCCTTGCAGGGGAGCTGCTTGCCCCGGTCCTTCTCCTTCCAACAGGCGCTCTCCTTTGTGTTCCTTCCCAGGCTGTTCAGGAGATCATCAATCAAGCTTTGGAGAAGCTGGAAGAAATGCAGGTCCCGATGCCGGATTACGCCCTGAAATCAGCAGGTGCCGTGACATTGTACATACAAACCAGTTCTAAACCTCTTCCTGTCCAGATTGACAAGATGGGTATTGTAACTTGCCCTGGGGTGGGAGAGAAGGGACGAGAAGTCAATTTGTGCCCTAAAAGTGCACCCACTGACAGAGTGTGTAACAGGCCAGACCCCATGGGAAGCTCAGAAAGCCTTGTTCACGTTCTTGTCTTTTTCCACGGCCCCATACGACATTTTAGTGACACCTTGCTGTGTGTTCCAGAGAGGCTGTGCCAGTAAGAAAGAGGGGAAACAACTGTGGGACATAGATGATAACTGAGAAACCTTGTCCAAGTCAACAGTGCAATATCCCTCCTGACACTGCCTGATGATTCTGCTCATGTTTTAATTTCCAGGGGCTGCTGTCATTCATTCCAGGACTTCTCCATCCCTCCGGAACGCCAAAGCCAAACTCTTCTTCTATTCCCTGCCATTGATGGATTACATGAGGTCCCCTGAGCTTATTCTGGAGGTAGGAGCACCAAGAAGCAGTAAAACATAGGTCGGGATAACGAACCACACCTGCTGCTCAGAGTTGCCTTTCCCCGTATCTTTGATCCTCAAAGCTTCTTCTCCTGCCTCCTTCTTGCATGGACCTGCTCTCCTCCTGTGTCTCCCTGCTGAGTGTTTCCTCTCCCAGAGTGCCCCAGGTTCTCCGCGGGAGCTTCTGCCAGGCCAGGCTGCTCCTGCAGTCTGTGTCTGCCCACTCGCTGTGCAAACTGTCAGCACGGCACGGGAGGAGAATGGCAGAGGAGCCTGCAGAGCTCTGGGATGTGTTCTTACTGAGCAACAGCAGGTGCTGAGAGTCTGCACTGCTGGAGGGCCCCACGTTGGGCTCTCAAGCTGTCCTGGCCCTGCTCTTGAGCTGCCTGCACAATCTGAAGAGCTGGCTGGTGCCAGTGGAAGGAGGTGGGAGCGGATGAGAGGGAGCGAGTGCTTCCCCTGACAGGAAAGGTTCATCCAGGTGGGCCCGGAGCTGCCCCCTGCTCTGGGCAGGGGCTTTTGATCCACACCAACCCTGGCTTGTTTTTGGCGAGGGCTCTGGACTGGGAGAAGCCACTGAGATTCTACAACTAGCACACCCAGCTCCCAGCCATCGAAGGGCTTCTCTGCGGAATTGTTTTGTGATACGTGAATTCTCACAGCTGCTGCTCTGTTCAGTACCCACAGAGTCCGACTGAAGGCACTGGCTGTGGTTCAGAGCAGAACTGATTGGCCAAATGATTATTAATCCTCTGATGCTGATGGCAGGAATGAGAGCCAGGGCAACCTTCTCCACGTCAATGTAGTTTCTTCTTCTCCTTTCAGCCAGAAAATTATCCTGGAAACTGCTGGCCCTTCCCAGGGAGTCAGGGACACGTGTTCATCAAACTGTCCACGCCGGTCATTCCGAGAGCTGTCACCATGGCCCATGTCTTAGGCACAGCGTTCCATGGAGAAAGCATCTACGGAGCTCCCAAGGACTTTGCTGTCTATGTAAGTGATTTCTCTGGAGTCGGGGGCAGGGGATTGCACAGAATTTCTGAGCAGAGGTCGAAGATGGGGCAAAGAGTCCAGTGGCCTGAAGCTTCCTCCTGGCTCTCAGAACAAACAGGCTCCTTGAGGTCATTCCCTTCCCATTGAATTCCTCTTTATTCAAAGTACCACTCAAAAAGCAGCTTCTGGGACAAGATGCTACTCCAGGAGCCACAAGGAAAAGGAGCTGGATAGTACATGGTCCTAAACCTTCTTGGTTTCCAATCCCAGTGGCATTTGTGACACTCAGGTCACCTCCCTCTCACTGGGAGCGTCTGCTCCTTTTCTGACTGCCAGCCTGGACTCGTTGAGTGGGCAAGTGTGATGTGCTGCCCACCTGCAGCTTCTCGTCTTGTCCTTGTGCTCATCATCCTTGGACTACATAGCTGAAATAACCCCGTACTTCACTGGCTGAAGTTCAGTCTTCCATGGTGCACCAGACGCTCTTGTTTTCTCTACCCCTGTTTTTCTGTAGGGCTTCAAGGAAGAACACGAGGAGCAGGGAACGTTCCTGGGACAGTTTACTTTCCTGGCGGCGCTGAATCCCAGTCAGACCTTCCAGCTGAAGGTATGGGGACACAGAGGGAGGAGAACTGCAGGAGAGGAGGAGAAGTGCAGTTGGATGGGGAGAGGCTTCCCTGCCAAAGGGTACAGGCAGCCCTGTCCTTGAGCCTGTGCCACGCTGCCTTTCTTCTGCTTTAACTTCCTGGTGGTGGATGGATGGACTGCTGCTCTTCTTTCTAGAGAAGGCAACGAGACATGTTGGGGCTGCCCATTGGGATAAAAGCCATTTTTTGGAGCTCCCCATTGGGATAAAAGGCATTTGGGGGCTCCCCATTGGGATTAAAGGCAGTTTTAAGGTTCCTCATTGATCCCCATTGAGCCCCATTGACTCCCATTGACTCCTGTTTGTCCCCATTGGCTGCCATTGACTGCCATTGACCCCCATTGACCCCCACTGACTCCCACTGATCCCCATTGAATCGCATTGACCCCCATTGATCCTCATTGACTCCCATTGACCCCCATTGACTACCAGGGAACCCCATTGACCCCCATTGAGAAATTTGTTGGTTTTGAGTCTTCCCAGAGCAAAATTCGTCAGTTTTGAGGTGAAATTTGTTGGTTTTGAGTCTCCCCAGAGCAAAAATTGTCAAATTTAAGGTGAAATTTGTCAGTTTTGAGTCTCCCCAGAGCAAAATCTGTCAGTTTTGAGGTGAAATTGTACAGCAGCACTGGGTCTTCTGACTGTGGAAGCCTGTGCCCCAAAGCAGGCGAGAGCTTTCCAGTGTATTTGCTGGGGCACCTGGTCGCTGCTTCTTCCTTTGCTGTTCTCATGGCCCAATGGGGTAGAGCAGGATAAGAACATCTGGACCACCACAGGTCAAAGCCCCCGCGGGGCAGCAGGAAGGAAGCTGCTGATCGAGGCCGTCGCTGCGGCACTTCTGTCAGTGCTCACGGGCCAGAGAGGAAAAGGCGACTCATTTCTTCTTGTCATTGCAGAACGAGCTCCCTGGGGTCGTGAATTATATCAGGCTGCAAGTGCTGAGCAACTGGGGCCACCCGGACTACACCTGCCTGTATCGCTTCAGGGTGCACGGTGATCCGCCCAGAGATGGGGGAGACGTTCCTGTTTCTTCTATCAATAAATTCCATTAATGTTCACCCAGTCGAGTTCCCGTCTGCTTTGCCTGTGATGCTGCCTGGTCCTCCCTGAGCTCACTGGAGCTCCCCATCCTTCTCTCAACCACCAGCTTACGGGAGACTTCAGGAGCACACAGCAAGATTGTCCTTGTTAGGGGAAATGGAAAACTCAGTCACAAACCTGCAGAAAGCCTGACATGCACACACTTGCTGCGACACAGGAACATCAGCAAGGCCCTGCCTGGACACCAGGGATGAAATTAATGGACAGTTTTCCTATGCAAGAAGCAACTAAGGATCGACTGAGTGGAACCATCTGTTGTTACCTGTTTTCACAAGTGGCACGTGATGCTTCAGCTTCCACTTTCAGTCTGTTGCCGACGAGAAAATGGAAGTGTGGGTTTTTGTGAGAAGGAAACCTTAACTGGAAAGTGGGTTCATGGACTTATTTGCCTCTCTGGGCACATATTAATAGCTCGGGAACGTTACAGAGCAAAGCAATCCCAGGACACTTAAGAGATCCCATACCCACACCAGTCTGTCTTTCCTTTTGAGCCGAGCTCCCCAAGCCCCAAGGCAGGAGCAGGCAGGGCAGTCGTGCGCTCGGGCCGCACCAGGGAGGAGAGAGCAGGACCAGCGCTTGGCAGCCAGTGCTGGGAACAGCAATTTGTGCTCTGAGCTGGGGCTTAGTCCATGTGCAAGCCCAGCACGGGTCCAGATACCAAACTGAGGGTGTCGGTTCACCCCCGGTGCCACACACACGGCACCTTCTTCCATCGCCTCCTCCGATGAGCTGTTTTGCAGCCCCTTCCGGCTCAGCCCAGCTCAGACACCTGCACTCTGGCTCAGGGCTGCCTGGGGCTGGTGACCCTCGGGGCAGCAGCAGGAACCGCTCTGACCCTGGTTGTGGGGCTGTCCCTGGGCTGAGCCCTCGGGCCCAGGGCTGCTGAACTGGGCCATGCTGGGGCCCAGGGGTGCTGGGGTCGACAGGTCCCCATGGCCTGTCTGTGCTGGGAGACACCTGCTCCTGCAGCACCCCTGGTCCTGATCCCGAACCTGGTCCATCCTCACCGAGAAGTACACTTTAGTTTGGGGTTTTTTTTGTTAAAACTGAAGATAATTCAGGTAGAGGCAGAACCTATTTAGAAGATTTGGTAGTTTGCGGACAGAGGCCAGTGTGGGGCTGGGACCCTTGGGGGTGAGGGCTCTTTCTGCCCCGTGCCCTTGGCCTGGCGCTCACAGCTGGGAAGGGACTGTCCAAACTCCTGCTGGGAGGAGTCAGATGTGGCCACCCCCGGCACAGCCTCAGGGTCTGCTGCCAACCTGCCCTCGGATCATCTCTGCCCAGCTGGACATGGCCCAGGAGTCACTGCCAGTGCTGCTGTTCTCCATGGGACAGCGTGGTGCTCAGCAGGCACAGCCAGAGCTGCTCCTGTGCCAGGAGAAGACTTCCCACAGAGCCTTGGCTGATGGTGACAGTTCCCACCAGCCGTCCCGCTCTGGAACGTCCAGGTGCCACAGAGGGGACACTGACTGGTTGTCACTTGTCTTGCAGGAACAGGAAGCAAACTGTCGGGATTCTTGCCTCCCTGATAACCGTTCGCTCTGGACTCTGTGTCCTGGAGCTCCGAGGACAAACTCTCAGGTGAGGCCGTACCCGTCACGGTGCACACGGTCAGGATTCTTCTCTCCCTGATAACCGTTGGCTCTGGAGTCCATGTTTAAAGCTCCAGTGGCAAACTTCTCTGATTCCACGTGGGCTTTGTTGTGTTCAGCTGTAGACATTGGTTATTGTCCATAACCTTGCAGTTACTGTTTTGCCTGAATGCAAATTTCTTTCTTCTCAGCGAAGTGCAATATCGGCCTTATCTTGTAAGTGATCAGTGAGGTTTGTAGTTGCTTTTGGTAGATATGAGCAGAACTTCACAGCTTAAAATTTCAGCAAATCCAGCTTACAAGTAACATGAAGCAAAGAGTATATTAAAAATCATACCACCTTAAGTCCCTGAAGAATTGATTATATTTAGTGTGCATCTCCTTAAGGTAAATGATTAATATGAAACTTAAATTGGTCTCATCCACTGACCTGTGAGTAGTAAAACCATTGCCACACAGCTCACTTATTTAGCAGGGAGAGCTCACAGTGGCTCATCCACGCTGTCGTATTTATGGAATGAAGTGATAGACTCGTAGCCACATTGCACACAGTAGGAAAAGTGTCTGAGACTTGTGCGCCCACAAGTTACTGGTGTTCAGTTGCCGTTCTGCTTCGCTGTGGGTCTCCTGGCAGGAGTTCTTGGCCTGGGTACGGCTCAGGCCCTTCCCTCCTCCGGAGCCTGGACCAAACTGCTGTGGGTTTGGCCGGGGGTGATTGGGGGATCGAGTGCATCTGCCACCCCTGGCAGCCCAGAGAGAACTGAGCCAGACAACGGGACTCCTTTCCGCAACATCCCCATAGATGGATGCTCCTGGAGCAAGGAGATGGCACTGAGTGTGTCTGTGACATCCCCACCATGCACCAGCCGCTGGGGAAATGGAGCGGTGCAGCAGACTGTTCAAGACTGTGCTCAGAGCAATGGGTGGTGAACTTCTAGAAACTGGGATGGAAATTTAGCAGCCATGTGCCCAGGGCTGAGCTGGCCTGAGCCTCCCAAGGGGACCTCCTGACCCTCCCCACCCAGGCACAGGGTCACAGTGGGGCCCTTTGTGACGTCACTTGGTGACACCCACTGCCCCGCATGTGATTGGTGCAGCTGCAGCCCCAGCCCACACTGTCCGACAGGACGGTGACAGGACAGGGTGCGAGCACGGAGCTGGCGAGAGCCCCGAGCGTAGCCCACGTCTGTCAGAGAACCAGAGAATCTTCTTGGTTGGAAGCGACCCTTAAGATCATCGAGTCCAACCACAGCCCAGCTCTAGCTGCCCCCGGCAGACTTGGAGCAAGAGGCTCCTGAGCTCACGTCTTTCCCCGACGAGGAGCACACGGGCGCATCCCACACCCTTCACCGCTGCCTCTGGCAGAGCTGCAATACCGAGGCATTTTGACAAAGCGTCCGCCTTCCCCATTTTTCGTCCTTCCCTTTGACTGAAAAATGGCAGGAAGACCCCCCATCCGCCCTAGGCTGGCCTGGCAGGAGGGACCCCCCAGCCGCCCCCGGGTGGCCTGGCAGGAGGAGGCTGGGGCTCCCCAGGAGGTCACATCTCCACCGCAGCCCAACCAGCTGGATGTGGCGCAGCCACCACAGATCGGTGAGTGAGGGGCCCTGGTTGTTGGGCAGGGTGGGGCCCAGCGATCGCTCCCCGCTCGACACCAGGGTCACGGTTCCCCACACGCTGGCAGGGGGTTCCATGGGTGGTGATTATGCTGCCTGAAGCCCAGGGCTGCTCGGAGCTGGGAGCCGGCCCCAGCACAGCCTCTGCGGGCAGAGGGGACCCAGCTCCTGCTGCAGGGCACGGGCAGCGAGAGGCAGCTGGGCGGGCAGGAGGCAGCGGTGCTGCGGGACGGGGACCTTTCCTGCCCGTCTGAAGCGAGTTCCTCACCCGCTGCACTGGGCACTTTCCCCGTCCTGCCTTGCTCCAGCATCGCAGCCCGTCTGCCGGGCACCCTGCAGCCCTGACACGCACGGGGAGACTGTGCCGGGGCAGCGGGCACTGGGATGGACATGGGGCAGAGCTCCTTCTGCTCTGTCCTGCCTGCAAACCCTCTCTGCAGCCCTCCCTGCTCTCCTCCTTTGTTAGATGCCGATGCGTTACCTGTGAACGCATTTCTAAGCGGATACATGGACTCCATCGTGTCCTTTCTCGGCAGCCCAGAAAAGGTAACCGCAGCCGCTTTAAAGGCGGCTGTGCCGGCGTCTGCTGACAGGGGCTCTGCTGCGGGTGCTGGAGGGTGCCGACTGGGCAGAGTTGCTGCTCCCAGGTCTCTAATGGGCACTGCACCCCCATGCTGCGGTGCCGCTGGCCGTGTGTCCCCATCTCACGCTCCCTGTTGGCCTCTCTGCTCCCTGGCTGCCAGGAGGAGAGCCACAAGATCGGGTTTCTCATGGACATCCGTGACCTGTGCGACACCAGCAGGTGCCAGCGCTCCCCAATGGGCCTAGATGTCTTCTGCCAGAGATACGAGCTGGCAGAGAATATCAAGGTGAGGGGATACCCGGCGGCTCTGGGGAAGGGGTCGAGGACTCCGGCACCGGCACCCTGTGAGGACAGCATTGGGCAGGGCCGGGGGCTGGTGGCGCTGGGCGCTGGCAGCTGCAGGTCCCATCCCGGCTGTGCTGTGCAGGTGCTGCTGGAAGAGGAGCCCAGGGACCAACTGCGCACGGCGCTGCGGCAGATCGCCATGCGTGCCATTGCCAAACTGAGGTACCTGCCCATCCCTCCCGGGGACGCCTGCACGCGGCCTCGAGGCGCTGCTCCAGGTACCAGCGTGCGGCTGGCTGCTCTCTCTCTTTGCAGCGCAGTGGAGAGGGTGCTGGAGGGCAAGGAGACAAGGCTGCTCCAAGCCTGCTTCTCCAGTGTCTTCTCGCTTCCACCAGAAGTGGAGGACATGGACCGTTACCTCTACTTAGAAGTAAGTGCTGCGTGAGCTACAGGAGCCCCCAGTCCCTCTGTCTGCTCCCCAACCACCCCGTGCCGTGATATAACCAGAGATCCAAGGCAGGGCAGGGTCTCAGCTCTGCTGTCCCACCCTCATCCCTTCGTCCCCTGCCTGTGGGCCCGGCCACATCCAGTTTCGCAGGCTGCTCTGCCCAGAGCAGGTTATTTGCCCCTGGGTCTCTCCCAGGCACAGCGCAGCAGCGCGGGAGTCGTCCCTCGGTGCTGGGAGTTCACATCAGTCCCCTGGGAGTGAGAGGGGTGGCAGGAAACACGACCACAACCCGTTGTGTTCTTGCAGACCATGCGGTCCATGGACAACATGCTGCAGGCGTTGCTCCTCAACTCTCGTGCCTCCAGAGTCAGCGAGCTGCTGCAGAATATCTTCCAGGTCTGGGTGTGCGAAGTTTGGGCTTCGCAAGGGCTGTTCCTCACCCTGGGGATGGGGTGTCCACTCTGGAGGTGACAGTCCCACCCCGTGCCGTGCAGAGAGCGCTGCCGGGAGGGTGCCCACCTCCCCGGGGAGCCAGGGGCTGCCCGCCAGGCTCTTCCGCAGCACAGTGGCCGCAGAGGGTGGCATCTGCCTTCCTGCATGGCCACAGGGCTGGCCTGGGGCATGTGCCCCAAGCCTGCCAGGGACCCCAGGGCAAGAACCTCACTACAGGCTTTGGTCGAGTCCTGGGGAACCCTTAATGGAGCGGGCCAGTCCAGCCCAGGAGTTGAGCGGTGCTGCTTCTGCTGGAGCGGTGGCTGCTCCCAGGGCTCACCAGCAGCTTCTCTCTTCCCAGATGCTCCTGACTCTGAGCAGCTCCGAGAGAGAACATGTGCGGCAGAGGGCCGTGGGGAGGATTGAGGGGCTGAGCTTCGTGTTGGCTGAGAATCCCACACTGGGGGTAAGGAGCCAGGCACCCTCCGGCCAGAGCGTCGGCCCCTCCCTGCACCCCAAAGCAGCCTGCAGCTCTCCCCACACGGGGCTGTTGCCCACCCAGCTGCTTTGGGAGCTGTGACCGGCACGGCCCTGGACAGTCCTGCCTGCCCACCGAGCCCTGGACACGCACTTGGCTTCAGGGCTCTGGCACAGCCGCCTGTCCTCAACCCTCCTGCTCTTCTGTCTCCCTCGCCCAGGCCTGGTGCCGCTCTAGGACAGACATACACGGCCCTGTCAGCTATAGAGACATCCAGATCCCAGAGCTGGGACAGCTGCTGGGGCATCTCCTCCTTTTCCAACATTCCTGGGGAGAGGAAAGAACTCTGGCTCGAGATGCAGTGCAGCACCTCGCTGTCTTCTTGGCTGGACAAAACAGTAAGAGAAGTTGTGTTGGGCTCGATCCCTCTACACACAGACATCTCCCGATGGGTCTGCTCCTGTTCCTCACCTCCTTTGTCCTTCCCAGCTGCTTCCCGTAGCATCCCAGCTGCCATTTTGCTGCAGCAGCTGAGCGCTCTCCCAAAGTCTGGGATCTGTTCTCTGCTGCTCTCCTTCCTCCCTCCTTTCGGGATCCTGAAGCCCGCTGTTTCGTGGTTCCCAGACCCAAACATACGGCTGATTGCCATGACCCAAAGCCATGGTTTTCCTGCCAGTGAAGAGCAGGTCTATCTCTGAGTCCTCCTGGCTAGAGCTTCCAGTGCTTGGAGCAAGAAGCTATTCCTGATGCCCTCCAGAATTCTCCTTGACCACTTATGCCCTGTCATCATGAAGGCAGATCTTGGGGTGCTTTGGGAAGCTTGCTGACAAAGCTGCTGTGCTTTACTGAGTTCTCTATGTTTCCCCCCTGTTTAGACAGGAGGAATCAAGCACAACAGCCCCACTTGGAAGATCTCGACAGCTCCTCTGAGGATTGGTTAAAACCCAACATCATGGTAAAGAGCTCTTGCTGGCACTCTTGTTGGTGGCACCAGCAGGGGACTCGTGTGAGCAAAGGCCTCCACAACCAGGGGGCTGGCATGTCCCTGCTGAGAGGGTTCCTGCTGTCCCCGAGCAGGGACGATGCGAGGGCTGCTCTCCAGTGTCCCAGCAGCAGCCCCAGTCCTGCTGGCCACCAGCAAGCCCTGGTTCACGGCAGGACCAGCAGCCTGTGCCCAGGACCCCAACCCTCCCCCCTCTCCCCGGGCCTCTCTTCTCATCTTCCCATGCAGTCACTGCCGCCCCTGCTGCCAGCTTTGCTGCGGGCACTGCCGCAGCACCGCCGGGCGTCTCTGCAGGGCTGCTGGCACTGCCCGCCTACGCAGCAGCACCGGGGCACTCGGTGTGACTTGGCTTCGCTGACTCCCTTCCTCCCTTAGCTCTCTGCAGAATACCTCCAGCCTCCCGAGAGGACAGACATGGTCCTGGTGTTCATCGAGGCGATGAGCGACTCCAGAACATTTGGCAAGGAGGCGGCCAGAAACATGCTGAACATGGTCAAAGGAAACTGCGATTTCTGGCTGGTGGATGTAAGTGGCCTTTGGCTGGATTGCCCTTTGGCCCTGTCAGGCCTTGTTCCTCCCTCCAACAATCTCTTCCTCTCAAATCCTGGTAAAGTGAAGCCACATGAAGACGGCAGAGAGGGATGGGAAGGACAGCTGAGGAAATGGCTGCACTCCAGTGGCAGCACCATCCTCACCTGTGTCTCCTCCAGGTGCCAAAGATCACAAGCTGCATCTATAAAACCCTGGAGTGCATCAACACGGCACCAGCCCGGCGGAGTGTGATGTCCCTAATTGTCCCCATGGCTGACAAGTGCCCTGGGGAGGTGGTGTCGACGCTGCTGACAATCGCACCACCAGGAGACAGGTACCAGCCCCAAAAGCCATGAGGGCATGTTCCCTGTGGGGAGAGGGGCCCAGAGACGCTCTGGCTGCCAGCGCCAAGGGATCCTGCAGGACACCCCCGAGGAGCAGGACCCTCCATCCCACCACGCTTTCCAGCGCTGGGGGTCAGCCAGGCCCGCAGCAGCCACAGCTGAGCAAGCCAGCCCAGAGCCCCCCACTGCGCTCCTGCCAGCCCCACGGGAGCAGCAGCTCAGCCTCTGCTGCTGCCCAGGGCATCCCAAGCGTCCTGCAGCGCGGAGCCGGACACGCTGCTGTGGCCCAGGCTGCCCTGCTGACAGAGCGCTCTCTTGCAGGACTGCCCTGGCACTGTGGGAGGTGATGTTCTCCATGCCCCACACCCTGCAGAACGTGTTGAAGGAGCTGCTCATCCAACTCCAGGACCGGCACTATAGGGTCTTTCATACACACCGGGTGGACACCGCCATCCTTCGCTTGGCTGTGAGTTACTGGGAGAAGCTCCTGGTGCCCCAGGAGCTGCACAGTGCCAGGAGCCCCAGCAGCTCTGCCGGTCGCTCACTGCTGGCTTGCTTTCAGATACTGGCCAGCAGTGACCTGCAAGATGAGGAGTTTGCTCCAATGTACCTAGTCATGAGGTTTCTGAGGCAACGAAGACCAGCGGTGCTCTCCCTGTTGCTCAGGGCCATGATGACGCTGTCACAGAGAGGAGAGATGGTGAGTGGGGTGTCGCCAAGGGCAGCCATCTTGGCAGCCAAGGGCCGGGGCAGTGGGTTCGGGCTTGGCCTTGGCTGGCAGTCAGGCGCTGGGGTGCCTGATCCAAAGGCCCTTCCTGCCATGGTGGGGCCTGGGGGCTGCCTGGGGAGCTCTCCAGGCACCGACCTGGTCCCAAGACGGAAACTCTCTTCTTCATACAGGCCAGAAAAATGGAGGTCATGCTGCCAGACCTGATGTGGGTCCTGCAGTACGGCAAAAAGGCCATCAAGATGAAGGCTCTGGTCATCTTCAGAAACGTGATGGCTCAGCTGGAGAGGGAGGAGGCCAGTCCCATCGCTGTGTGGCTGGCAGAATTTCTCCTGCCCTTCTTTGATGACGTAAGGCTGATGTATAAGGCTGATGTATAAGGCTGATGTATAAGCCTGAACCCCGTGGGTGGGCACTGGACAATGACAGCTGCCCTTCAGCCCAGCCATCGGAGCAAGGGCTTCTCCTCTGCTTTCTCCCCGGGGCTCTTGCGGGATGGTTTCTGTGTTCTGCAGCCCAGCCCAGCTTCTCCCTGCCCGCTGCTCCCACAGCTCCTCCCCACCATGGCTGCTGAGGCTGCTGGGGTTGCTGGCTGGCTGGGAGAGCACTTTGAGGCACAGGCACTGCCTGAGCAAGTCTCACAAGTGGCCTTTCATGGACCCAGGGCCGCAGATCTGGCCACAACTGCAGTGTGCACAATGCCGCCCTGGAGCATCTCCCCTCACATCAGCCATGCAGGAGCTTCTGCTCCCCGTGGGCAGAGAGCTGCTGGTGCTCAGGTCCTACTGTGCTGCTCCCTCCCAGGAACTGAGCCAGCTGAGAGAGAGCTCCATCAGCCTCTTCAGAGACCTGATGAAGATGGTGGTGGGGAATGACAAGAGAAAGATGAAGAACATGGTGCGACTTGGCCTGCTCCTTCTCTTCTTCCGCATGAGTGACCAAGTGCAGAGCGTGGCCAAGGTACAGATTTAAAGCCGAGCAGCGATGCAGGGAAGAGACCCCTGGGCGTTTGGGCCATGGCATGTCACCACTCCCTAAGGGCAGAATCGCCCCAGGAACAAAGCCCAGAGCAGGGGGACACCAGGTCTCCTGCCCCAACCGTGGTGCCATCTCCCAGCTTCTGCTGTTCCGTAGGTTGCCAGGGAAGCCCTCCTCGGTGCAGCAGAGCTCCTCAAGTGGAAACAGCTTGAAGATCTGGTGCAGGCACAGCAGAAATGGAGGATTGGAGAGTGCTTGGTGAGGACAACCCCCAAGGCCCAGGGCCCAGGCTGGACGGGGCTGCCCCACATGTCTGTGCTGTGGGCTCTGCAGATGTGCCTCCCCTGCTCTGCTGCAGCCCCGAGCTGCATCCTTGTTCCCTGTCCTCAAGAACAGAGCCCCCAAGGACTCTTCTCTGTGTCCCGCTGCCCTCCCCGCACCCCGCAGGAGGGAGGTCTCTCAGCACCCCTGGGACCCCTCGGCCTGTGTCTGTCTCTCAGCCCCACAGGGCTCCTGGCAGGAACACGGGAATGGCCGGAGGGGAAGAGGAACGTGGGTTCCTGGAGGAGAGACTGATCCAGCCAAGTGGGGAGGGACAGTGACGTGCTCACACCCTTGTGCTCTCTCCAGCTGGAGCAGGACAGGAGCAGGGCTGAAGAATACTTGAGTCAGAGCCTGCTGTACTTGGGGGATGCTCAGGCCAACTTGCGAGAGGCCGCCTTGAGGTTCATCGGTGAGTCACAGCCCCCGGGTCCCTCTTTCGGCAGCCTGGCCCCAGTCCCCGCCCTGCCCTGGGACAAGGAGCAGCCCTGTGGCTGCCAGAGCCCCGGCTGCCCTGTGCAGGGCCTTGGCCTCCCCTCCCAGCCCTGCACATGCAGGTGGCCTTGGTGGCCGCCTTGCCCGGTCCCACCATCTCGGCTCCTGCTCCCCCCTGGGCTCAGCCCTGATGAGGGGAGGGAGCAGGGGCTGATGGAGCTCTGTGCCCAGGGCTGGCTGCGCGGCACCTGAGGGACCCAGGCAAGAAGAGTCTGTCTGAGATCTGCAGAGGTGAGTAGGGAGCGTGGTTGGGAGGGGATGCCTGAGGGTCTCTGCAGACATGGGAGCTCATCTGTGTTCTGCTTCTTTCTGTTGCAGCCATTCAGCCCTTGGAGGAGGACAGCGAACCCTCCATCTGCTCCCTGGCATCTCAGACCATTGTCATCGTGTGCTCTTCATGGAAGCGGCCAAGATCACGATGGACCCTGCGAGCCCTGTGCTGCTGGCGCTAAACCAGGTGGAGGAGCAGCTCTTCTTGAGGAAAACAGCTGGATTTTAATAAAGAGCCCTTCTTGAAGTTGGGTTGTATGTCTGCCTTTTCCAAGGATCCCAGAACCAATCTGAGTGCTCTGGTACTTTTGAGAGCACAGCCCAGGATCATGGGCAAGGATGACGGAGCACACAGAAGCACTCGCAATGAGCCATTCCAGCAGCTGAGATGAATCTCACTGAGCCACTGAGGTTTGTTCCTGGAGTCACACACAGAAATGTCAAGTTCTGTCTGCCATCCAAGTCTGAGCTGGCCTCGTGAACTCCTTCTGCACCCAGGGGTGTTCAGAGACAGAATCTTTCCCTGTTGCACATAGCGGCTGTAGCCTTCGTTTCCCTCTGGCCTCCTGTTGCCACTCTCAAAGGACAGGAGGCACCTCAGCCCTGTGGTGTGTCACCCTGCTCTGCACTCATCTGAGATCTCAGGAGGAATGGACATGGGGACTTGAGTTCAAGGAAGCACAACCCAGTGCTGCATTCAGGTGGTTTCCCACAGGATGTTTCTGCCAACATGAAGTGACCTCAAAACACTGTCTGTCCCACAGGCCCTCATGGAGCTCCCAGGAAGAGCTGATGTTGTTTGTGCTCTCTTGGATACATCCCACCTCACATCCATGATGTGCGTCCTCACGTCTCACCTGTACAATGCAGACATGGACTGCTGACATAGTCATTCAGTGTCATTCCATGGAGGGAAGAACAACCTCTGTGAGCTGGGGAGAGAAGTCAGGGCTGGAAATGGTGGCTGTGAGGGGCCCATCCATGACAATGCCCTGGGGCAGCTTCTGTGGGGTGTCCAGTGCACATGGGCACAGCCCAGCCCCTGCTCTGCTGGTCCTGCAGGTCTCTGGCAGGAGCCTGGCTGTGAGAGGACACTGCTGTGTGCCAGCCCTGCACACACACACTGTTCAGCTGTACACTGGGGTTTCATCTGTGGGTCACTTTTGTAGGACTATGCTTGAGAGAAACTTTGCAAGAAGATATAAACCATCATGCCCTGCCCATAGGAGATCACCTTTCTTTATGGAAAGGTTGTTGTGAGGCCAGCTCTGTCACAGCAGTGCCCATTGCCTGTCCCTGCCTGCGCTCACAGCACTGACACACAGCAGGACGGTGACCAAGCTGCCAGAGCACTCAGGCCTTGCACCAACACCAGGGATGAGAAGGAGAGTGTGGGAGTGGAACCAGAACAGCTCTGGAAGAACAAGCGCTGCTGCTCCCTGGCAGGGCTGCCGTGATGGACTCTTTTCCCTCCTCCCATGAACACAAGAACTGTCCCTGCAGTTCCATAAGGCCTTGCAGGAAGGATATAGTGAAAAACAAGTCACTAAAGAGCCCTTTATTTTTTTCAGAGACAAGGAGAGCACGGCTCCTCATTTACACAGCCAGTAGTTATAAAAGAAAAGCAGACAGTGGATTAAGAAATGGGATGACAATATTATCACAATAAAAAAACTACCAACAACAACAGAAAATCCAGATGACAGGCTGGGCCTGTAATTAGTTACTCTAAAACACCTATGTAGAAGCAGATGGGCAGTTTATTGCTTCAGGAAATTGTAAGATATGAGTTTCCACAGGGCATCCTTGAGCTCCTGGTTCCTCATGCTGTAGATGAGGGGGTTCACTGCTGGAGGCACCACTGAGTACAGAACAGACACCACCAGGTCCAGGCTTGGGGAGGAGATGGAGGGGGGCTTCAGGTAGGCAAACATGGCAGTGCTGACAAACAGGGAGACCACGGCCAGGTGAGGGAGGCAGGTGGAAAAGGCTTTGTGCCGTCCCTGCTCAGAGGGGATCCTCAGCACGGCCCTCAAGATCTGCACATAGGACACCATGATGAACACAAAACAGCCAAAAGCAAAAGAAAAGCCAACTAGAAGAAACCCAGCTTCCCTGAGGTAGGAGTGTGAGCAGGAGAGCTTGAGGATCTGGGGGATTTCACAGAAGAACTGGCCCAGGGCATTGCCCTTGCACAGGGGCAGTGAAAATGTATTGGCTGTGTGCAGCAGACCAGTGAGAAACCCAGTGGCCCAGGCAGCTGCTGCCATGTGGACACAAGCTCTGCTGCCCAGGAGGGTCCCGTAGTGCAGGGGTTTGCAGATGGCAACGTAGCGGTCGTACGACATGACGGTGAGAAGAAAATACTCTGAACCAAGCAAGAAACAAAAAGAGAAGACCTGGGCAGCACATCCTGCATAGGAAATGACCCTGGAATCCCACAGAGAGTTGGCCATGGATTTGGGGACAATGGTAGAGATGCAGCCCAGGTCGAGGAGGGCGAGGTTGAGCAGGAAGAAGTACATGGGGGTGTGGAGGTGCTGGTCCCAGGCTATGGTGGTGATGATGAGGCCGTTGCCCAGGAGGGCAGCCAGGTAGATGCCCAGGAAGAGCCAGAAGTGCAAGAGCTGCAGCTCCCGTGTGTCTGTGAACGGCAGGAGGAGGAACTGGGTGATGGAGCTGCTGTTGGACATTGGCTGCCTGTGGGCATGAGGACCTGTGCAAGGAGGAAAAGGCAGTGACAAATTAGAGGGGACTTCTCTGGGGAAAATAAACATGCTGTTTCCCACGGAAAACCTCCTCCCTGATGGAAGGATGTTTCAGCCAATTCTCTTTCTATCAACTGAAAAACACAGTTCATCACAGCTTAAAATGCAGCTTAGGCATCTAGATACTATGCACACACCTCTGGGTCAAGACCCCTGTGTTGGTGTCAGAACAAAAACTGACCCACACTCACACCCCAACCCCAGAGAGCAAGAGCACCAGGGACAGGTGGAGAAACAGGGAAGACACTGCAGTGCTACCAGAAAATAAAGCAAGGACAGAAAGGCAGACGGGCATGCTGTGGAACCTTCTCCTGACCCGGCTGTGCTGCTGCCACTCACATGACACTGGAGAGCAAGTACTTTTAGCACCTTTTTTGTGTACCACGTTCCGGGAACCCTTCACCTGGAGATCCAGCTGCTGAGGTGGAGACTCGTGACCTGGACCCCATGGCTTTGGGGCAGAGGGTCTGCTGGGGAGGAGAGGAGACCAGGGATTGCACTGGGAAATGTGTCTGCACTGCAGGGGATGGCAGGGGGGCCTGAATTAACCTCCGCAGCATTTTAGGTTGTAGCTCCCACTCCCTGCCCATGCCTGTGCTGCCTGCAGCTGTGTGTCTGTCCTTGGTCTGCTCCCTGTCAGTGTCACAGACCCCGTCCCACCCGCTGTGTGCTCAGCTCTGTCCTGCTCACACCTCCTGGCACTGCCCAGGGGCAGCTCTGTGTGTGCAGGGGCTCAGGAGCAGCTCAGACCAGTCCTAACGAGAACTGGGGTCTCAGTGTCTTCTCCAAAGAGAGAAATAAATCCCCATCTCCCACTGCACACCCAGACGAGCAAGAGTGGAAAACTGGAAGCACAGACTCCTTCCCTTGCAACTGTTCCTGTCTCGATGTCCTTGTTCAGAAGGACCCTCTGCCATGTCTGTGGGGGGATCTGGAGCTCTGAGCAGCCCTGACCCACACAGCCCCCTTCAACCCCACAAGCTCCCTGCCTGCCTGCCCTGCCGGGGGTCGCTCCTTCCCCCCACAGCCCTGGGGTGCAGGGACCCTGCTCTGCAGGACAGCCCTGGGCACCCATGGGTGCTCACCCGGCTTCACAGCTGTTCAACACGTCCTGACAAGAGCCCCGTCCTTACAGATCCCACAAGCTGTGCCTGTGCCAGTTTCAGGAGTTGCCTCCAGGAGCTACAGCTGCACTGCCCTGCACCCAGAGACTTACCATGGCAAGGGCTGCAAAGGTTTCTCCTCCAGTGAGCTCTCAGTCATCCTCCCAGTCCTGACCACCTTTAATCTCTCTCTGCCTTGCTTGTCTCCTGAGATGCCCAGGCAGAAACCTCAGCCCTGCTGCGTGTGCAGAGGAGCTGCTCCTGGGCAGAGCTGTCTCTCTGCAGCGCTGCCGCTGCCATGAGCTCCCTGTGTCCCAGGAGCCCAGCCCAGCTCAGCAGCACAGGAGCAGCCCAAGGCGCTTTAATGACCCCTCTGGTGGCTTTGGTGCTGAGTCCATGGACCTCAGACCCTAAGGAGAAGCTGAAGAAACCTCTCAGGAAGTCAAACTCAGATGCAAACTCCAAATTTTCCTGTAATATTAATGGGTCCCACTGAGGGAACCTACTGAGAAACAACATCCAAGTTTGGTTAGAGCTGAAAAATGGAGGCAGAGATGAAAGGTCAGGAAAAGCAAAGAAAAGGTGGCTCTGATGCTCAGTAAACCTGGTCGTGTTTCATTAATCAAAGGGCCAAGCCCTGACCCCACTTTGGAAATCAGATCCTGTCCCTCCCACGTTGCCCAGGGCCCTTCCTGGGACAGTGTGATGTGGGGCTGTGCAAGGCCAAGGGCAGGACTATGGTCCCACACCTCCCAGGTTCCTGGCTGGGGACAAGGAGGCCATGAGGCCCCTGTGCTGCAAGGACACAGTGTCTCCTCACAGGCATCAGAGGTGCAGACAACAGCCACAGCCAAGGGGAGAAGGAGCTCATGTCTGGTGGGGCTTTCAGCCTCTTTCCATCCCGTGATCATCTCCACGACAGCCTGTCCTGTGCTGTGGCATCCCCTGCACCTCTGTCCCTGCAGGCTGGAGACATCCCCCCTGCTGCCCCACCTTGCTCCTGTCTGAGCATCTTCCTTCCTTTGCTGAGATCTCTCCATCCTCCCCAGCTGCTCCTTGAAGCACAAAGCCTTAGGCTGATGCAGACTCCCTCTGCTGACCTGCTCCCCCACAGCACTGCCCTTCCATCACATTCCTTTCTGCTCATGTCCAGCCTGGACCTCCCCAGCTGCACTTTGGGCCATTATTTCTTTCTCATGCTCTTTCCCACTACGCAGAAAAACTCCACCACCTCTGAAACCGCCCTTCAAGCACTCTCAGGCTACTCCTGCACTGCTGCAGCCTCCCCAGCGCTGCTGGGCCAAAGCAGCCCAGGTCCCTCAGCACCCCACACCATGTGCACAAGGTGCTGAACCTGCCTTGGCACAGCCCTGCACTCTCCAGTTCCTCCCTGCTGCTCCAAACTGGGAAGCTGCACACTGGCACACACCCGTGTGTGTGGGTCACACCAGTGCTGAACCGAATGGGATGAGAACTGCAGGTGTCTGGGTCCCCACGCTCCTCCTCATGCAGCCCCGTGTGCAGCTGCCTTGTTCATGGTGAGCGTGCACCACGGGCTGGTGTGGGGACCTTGTAGTGCCCAGGCCCTTCTCCTCAGGGTCACTGCTCAGCGTGTCAGGTCCTGCTCTGTCCTGATGGATGGGGTTGTTCTCCTGCCCTGATACAGAACTGGTCACTTCCCTTTTTAAATCTTTAGAGCTTTGTGATGGGTGAACACCAGATTTTCTCAAGGTCTGCACTCTCCCTTGACTGAAGCTCCATTTGTTCAGCTCATAATGTTTGCATGCAGACGGCTTATCCTGATAAGGGGGTCTCTCCCAAGATACCAGGATGTGGAGTTGAAGTGCACTACAAATACCATCTCCTGCAGAAACTGTGGGGCCTTGGGCGTCTGATACTCATAATGTCAGAGGTCTGGACTTTGAGGGGAAGTTTCCCTTCATATGAGAGAGCAGCAGGAATGCGTGGAGCTCTGCCTGGGGACAGACAATGTCAGCTGAAGGTTGAGGAGTCAGCATGAGAGGGCAGAACAACATGGGCAATGTTGAGGTGACTGGACATCAGGTACAGACTCACTGATGAGGAAGAGGAATGAGATGAGGCCTCCTTCAGACACATGAAAGAAGCCTCATGTTTCCAGGCCATGTCCTCGTGGCAAACCTGGGATATCCCAATATCTACAAGGTACCGGCCATCCAGGAGGGTTTGGAGCTCATTGACATCTTCCTGACATGGGTGACTGAGGAGTCAGTGGGGTGAGGTGCCCTGTGGGACTTCACACTTACAAACCAGAAAGAGTTGGTCAGGATAGAACAGTCAGGGGTGGGAAAGTGGAGCTGAGGCTCCTGGGAGATGAGAACAAGGCCAAGAGCAGGATTTCAGGAGAGCAAGCTTTGGCCTGCTGAGGGACCTGCTTGGGTCCTATGGGATATGACCTTGGTGTCTGCAGAGCTTTTCTCTCCCATCTCCTCCCTCCTCTCTCCCACCTGCTGTTGTGAAGCGTTTTTTACCCTTTCTCAAATACAATATCCCAGAGGTGCTGCCAGCATCACTGAGTGGCTCAGATTTGGCAAGGAGTGGGTCCATCTTGGAGCAGCTGAAATCGGCTCTGTCTGACATTGGTCAAACTCCTGTTGTCTTCTCAGAGCAGTGACAACTGTAGCACACCTATACTCAGCCCCACTTCCAAGACTTTTCCATGTAAACCAAGTACAGGGTGACAACATGTTCGGTGTTACAAACTACTTGATCATGGAGAAGAAATGGAAATGATCTTCTGTCAGCAACCTGAGGAATCCTGCAGTCAATGAGCAGGTTCCTATGAGGAACTGCAATTGCCCTGGCATTCATTGATCAGTCAAAGCTGTAGGTGCCAACATTCTAGAAGATCTTGGGACAACTTCTAAATGTGGCTGCCTGGTGGGCCAACAAGAGTGATGCTCACCTCAATCTGTAACTGGGAAACAAGGAAGAACTGGTGAGGGATGTGAACATCAGTGTCCACCTTGGCTGTTGTGACCAGGACACAGTGGGGTCCCAGGCACCAGAGGGAAGGGAGGAAGGCCAGCAGCAGAGCACAGGCTGGTGGGCTCCAGAGGAGAAGACTTGGACATACTGGGGGATGGTGGGCAAAGTGGTGCCATGGGAGTAGGTCTGAAGGGTGAAGGAGCTCAGGAAATCTGATAATCCTTACAGGACATCCTGCTCCAAGCACAAGAATGATCTCTCCAAGTATCCATGAACAAAAGCATTTATCTTGTGAGGCTGCTCATTTGAACTGATGGGGCTGCAGGGCACAAAGGTAGCACACAGGAGGTGGAAGCAGGGGAAGCTGCAAAGGAGGAATTTAGAAACCTTGTCCATGGATGTGGGGATGATGACAAAGCTGCCCTGGAATTCATACCTGAAGGAGAGACTGAGGGCAGAAAGATGAGCTGACACTTCTTTACTTGCAGTGAAAGAATAGACAGGGAGAACGTGGGCCTGCTGCTGAAATTCGTAAGAGTAGAATCAGACAGGACTGAGGTTCTTCATGGCTTCTTTGCCTCCATCTTCACCAGCAAGGTCTCCTGGGACTTTGTTCCTGAAGGCAGGAGTCTGGAGAACACCCAGCAGTGGATGGGGCTCAAGTCAGGGGTGACCTGAGCAAACTCAGACACCGTTACAGAACAGGAGATGGGTCACTTGACCAGCTCCCTGAACACAAGTATCGCTGTGCTGTGGCACCTGAGATTGCCAGGAACACCCACCTCTTGGTCCAGAGGAGTGTGACTCCTCTTGAGGTGTCCTGGCCTGTCTCCTGATTCACATGCTAATTTAGGCACCCACTTTTCTGACATATTCAGTCTTTATCAGGAGACGCTCCATAGGGATACGAACTGGATTCTGCCGATACCCCCTGTTCTGGAAAGGGAGGGAAGGGTGAGAAGGGAAGGAAATAGAAGAAATTTGGCTTTATTGCTATTTATTTTGCAAATGCTCTCTGTTTGGCTATTCCTGAAATCTCCCTAATCATCCACACCAGACTTGAACCCTTTAGGATAATGATGCACAGAGCCTTGGCTTGTAAGAGCATTTTAGATGTTAGTGAGCCCTCTGCTGTCACGATCCTGAACTGCAGCTACTGAGAGAATGAACAAACCTCTAGTGAAGTGAAAGGCAGAAGCAAACCCCAAGTTTCTGAGGGTGTTTGGACCCCATGAAGGGCCATCACTGACACAGCTGTGAAGGAAACAACCAGTGCAGGTCCCTGTCCCTGGAGGCTGCTGAAGGAAACACTTGGAGACACTGGTTCCAGGTGGTGAGGGCCATGTGGAGGTGGCTCTGGTGCCATGTCAGCCCTTGATGCTTGTTCATCACCAGAATGGCTGAGCCCTGACCCCTGGGACCTGGTAGATCTTTCTCCAATGTTTTTCAAGGCTTTTCCTGTGGTCAGTGTGAGTGTTTTGTGTTTTGGGGTGGGTTTTATGTCAAGTGCTGTTGCTTTAACTGCAAGGTTCTGGTTTTCTGTGGAGTTGGAAATGCCTGTGAGCTCCTCACAACTCATCCAGCTTCTTTCATACACCTGGCAATGGTCACCAGTCACCTCAATGTGCCTGTCTCACACTTGCTTGAATCCTCTATTTGGATCCACAGCCATCACTCCAGGAGGTTCATGGATCCACCAGGCTCAGGATGATTCCTGAGGACCATCCAAGTGTGGGCAGTGTAAGAGAGGAGCAGAGCAGGGTCAGCTCATGGGCCATGACTGAGCACAGCCACCCCAGCAGCAGCCGTTCCCCATCTCCCAGGCACAGCCATGCCCACAGCATGCAAATGGCACTGCCATACCTGATTAGCCCAAGAGAGGCCTTTCTTCCTTCCGTATTCCCAGGAAGATCTTCCTCCTGTTCCTCCTCCACCTGCAGACATCAACTGCTTTCCATTTCTGGGCTCAGACGTGGCTGGAAGGGTTCACTGAAGCCATCAGCCATCTCATTGCTTCTCCCTGACATGCCCTGACCCTCTCCCACACCTACAATGGCCAATCACGGCTGCTCAGGCCTCCCGCTCTTCAGAAGAGGCCTCGAGCTTCTTGGTTCTTCCTGGTGCTTATTATGAACTTCCTCGCTCTCTCCAGAGTTCACGGTGAGCTTTCTTGTCCATAACAGCCCCTTTATGACCATGTCTTACTAAATGGTTGTGTTTGTATGATCATTTGTGCAGAAAGGGCAGTCACAGGACAGCACCCAATATGTCAAAACTGATGCCCAGTGAAATGCCGTAAAGCCCTGATGAGTTCCCCCTTGTGTCTGTGTCTCTCCTGGAAGGAGTCTGTCCCGAGAAGGGGATCCAGCTCCTGCCGCTCTCTGCAGAGGCACATGAGCAGTGTCCATCACCTGGGGACACAAAGGGTGACGTTTGCCAGACACCCTTCATCTGAACCACTTAGATGTGTGCTTGTGGATGAGGTATGGAGCCTTATAGTGCAAATACCTATTTAATTGTCATTGCCAGAGGGGCGACCAGAGATGCAGTGTACTATTTTACAGATATGTAAATATAAGCATATACCACTGACATTCCTAGACATGTTACACAAACTCCTGAAGGATTATTCATGCCTTTTAACATGATTATCCTCAGAAGGCCACCAGCTTTGCATCTCAGGAAATGGGATCCAGAGTCCAAGGGCAGGATGGTTTGGGCTCTGTGCTGGGATCTGGAAACTGAAACGTGCTCCCATCTCCCAGCCCCCTGCCCTCCTCAGTGAGGGTGTGAGACATTCTGCCAGCGAGGGCTGAACTCACAGCCATGACCAGTATCTTATGTCCAACTGCAGCCAGTGGTGTCCTGCCAGCTCAGGATTGGAGCTTCCATTGCTGGAGGTGTTTAAAACATGTGCAGATGTGGTGCTTAAACAAGTCACTGAGACTCCTGAACTGCAACTCTGAGTGATCAGTCAATCTGCCAGAAGGCTCATGACATCCCTTCCCCACCCCTCTGCCTGTGCACAGCACCTGCATCACCTTGGCTGGACCCGTCAGCCTTAGTCTGACCTGTCCTGTTTTCCAGCCTGCAAACAGGAAGATGCCCCCAGGCAGTGCCCTGTGAACAGGCAGGATCTGTAGGGCCAGGGGGAGGGCACAGAGGGTGGGATGGTCTGTGAGCACTGACAGGGAAGAGACATGGACAGGGAAACACCTCCCAGGGGAGAATCTCCAGGCAGCAGGGAAATGATCAGAAAGGAGAGGAAACCAAACCCGGAATGGTTATGGGAGGGAGAACAGAGAAAAGTGCCTGTGATCCCTGCAGTGCAGATCCCTCCTGTGAGCAGCCCCCTGGGCTCCTGTCCCACCCAGCAAAGCCTCTGCCCTCAGGGCCGGGGGCTCCAAGGCATGAAGCAGCTCCTGTGCAGCCAGAGCTCCAGTTCCTCTGCAGAGCACAGGGGCTGAGAGCAGCTGCCCGGCAGTGTTGGTGTCTGGGAGGTGCTGCACAGCTGGGGAAGGGTGACGCTGTCTGAGTGCCCGGCTGCCTCTGCCCTGGCCTCTCTCACACCCACCCTCACCGCATTTTCCTTCTTGCTCCCCTGCTCTGGGTCACTGCTGTTGGGATCTTGTTCTTGCTGTCAGGCTCTCTGGGGATGGCAGTTTCAGCTGCAGAGTCACAGCCTGATCTTGTGGGTCCTTTCCTGCAGGTGTGTCCATGGGCACACGTGTCCCAGCTTTGCTCTGACCTGTGGGCTGTGGGCAATGCAGTCTGTGGGGCTGGGGAATGAGCTGAGTCTCCCTCAATCAAATGCCATCATCAGGACTGTTGATTGTCTCCTTGACTTTTCTTTCCAAGCTGTGAGCTTCCCTCCAGGATGTAAACCTGTCCTATAGCATCTCTGTGTTATCTGAAAGCCCCATGGAGATGCACAGAGATGCTGTGACAGAGAAACTGCTTTTGGGTTTGTGAAATTAGCTCTGTGTGTCCTGGGCTCAATGTGGGGTGCTGAGACCTTAGGGAAGGCTGACACATGTCATGGTCTGAGGTGGATCCCTCTGCTCTCAGCAGCGCCTGGTGCCTTTTCAGGGTAACATGGGAGTGTGATCAGCCCCCATCTCAGAAAGGTGCCAGCCCAGGGCAGCTGGAGCAAGACAGAGGGACAGAGCAGCTGCCCTCACTCTGCACTGACCCACAGGCACCCTCTGGTCTCGCAGGACTCGCTCTGTTCTCCCTGAGTGCAGCAGAAATGCTGAGGGTTTCTGACACCCAACAACACTCCCCAGG
This sequence comes from Columba livia, assembly GCF_036013475.1. Taxonomy (NCBI): domain Eukaryota; kingdom Metazoa; phylum Chordata; class Aves; order Columbiformes; family Columbidae; genus Columba; species Columba livia. The sequence continues at coordinate 298,229 of NW_027043253.1, forward strand.
GTGGGAGGGCAGAAGGAGCTGTAGAAACACCAAACCTCTCCAACTCAGTTTCTCAGGCCTGGGGGTACAGATGCTGACAGTCCCTTCTGCACCAGGAGCGGTTCCAGCTGACAAAGCTGAACCCCAGGACTGGCCCCTGCCCACCCGATCACACAGGGCCAGGCTGACTCCTCAGGAGCCCCTGGGCAGAGACCCTGCTCTTCATTGCACTCTCGTCAAGCACCGACGAGGGCTCAGCCAGGACGATCTCCTGGAAAAAGAAAAGTGTCTCTTTGTGTGACAGGGTGGGCGGGTCTGTGGGAAATGGTTTTGATGATTCCCAGAGAAGTCTCATCTAAACCTTCACTATCTTTTCCTCCTATGACAGGTCCTCATGCCCACAGGCAGCCAATGTCCAACAGCAGCTCCATCACCCAGTTCCTCCTCCTGCCATTCACAGACACACGGGAGCTGCAGCTCTTGCACTTCTGGCTCTTCCTGGGCATCTACCTGGCTGCCCTCCTGGGCAACGGCCTCATCATCACCACCATAGCCTGGGACCAGCACCTCCACACCCCCATGTACTTCTTCCTGCTCAACCTCGCCCTCCTTGACATGGGCGCCATCTCCACCATTGTCCCCAAGTCCATGGCCAACTCTCTGTGGGACAACAGGGTCATTTCCTATGCAGGGTGTGCTACACAACTCTTTCTGTTTGTCTTTTTAGCTTCAGCAGAGTTTTATCTCCTCACCATCATGTCCTATGACCGCTACGTTGCCATCTGCAAACCCCTGCACTACGGGACCCTCCTGGGCAGCAGAGCTTGTGTCCACATGGCAGCAGCTGCCTGGGCCACTGGGTTTCTCAATGCTCTGCTGCACACGGCCAATACATTTTCACTGCCCCTGTGCAAGGGCAATGCCCTGGGCCAGTTCTTCTGTGAAATCCCCCAGATCCTCAAGCTCTCCTGCTCACTCTCCTACCTCAGGGAACTTGGGCTTATTGTGGTCAGTGTCTGCTTAGGATTTGGGTGTTTTGTGTTCATTGTGGTGTCCTATGTGCAGATCTTGAGTGCCGTGCTGAGGATCCCCTCTGAGCAGGGACGGCACAAAGCCTTTTCCACCTGCCTCCCTCACCTGGCCGTGGTCTCCCTGTTCATCAGCACTATCATGTTTGCCCACCTGAAGCCCCCCTCCATCTCCTCCCCATCCCTGGATCTGGTGGTGTCAGTTCTGTACTCAGTGGTGCCTCCAGCAGTGAACCCCCTCATCTACAGCATGAGGAACCAGGAGCTCAAGGATGCCCTCTGGAAACTCATATCTTAGTGTTTTCTGAAGCAATAAATTGCCCATCTGCTTCTACTTAGCAGGTTTAATGTAACTAGTTACACGTCCAGCCTCTCATCTCTATTTTCTGTTGTTATTGACATTGGTTTTGATCCGATAATGTTGTCATCCCCTTTCTAAATCACTGTCTGCTTTTATTTTATAACCACTGGTTGTGTAAATGAGGAGCCATGATCTGTGTGTATTTAAACAAAATAAAGGGTTCTGTAGTGACACTATATCACTCTGTCCTACACTATATCCTTCCTGCAAGGCCTTTTGGATCTGCAGGGACAGTTTCTGTGATGGAAGGAGAAGAAAAGAGTCCATCCTGGCAGCCCTGCCAGGGAGCAGCAGCGCTTGTTCTTCCAGAGCTGTTCTGGTTCCACTCCCACACTCTCCTTCTCATCCCTGGTGTTGGTGCAAGGCCTGAGTGCTCTGGCAGCTTGGTCACCGTCCTGCTGTGTGTCAGTGCTGTGAGCACAGGCAGGGACAGGCAATGGGCACTGCTGTGACAGAGCTGGCCCCACAACAGCCTTTCCAGATAGAAAGGTGATCTCCTATGGGCAGGGACTGAAGGTTTAATTCTTCTTATAGAGTTTTTCCCAAGAACATTCCCAAGAAAGTGACCCAGAGATGAAATACCAGGGTACATCTGAACAGTGTGTGTGTGCAGGGCTGGCACACAGCAGTGTCCTCTCACAGCCAGGCTCCTGACAGAGACCTGCAGGACCAGCAGAGCAGGGGCTGGGCTGTGCCCCTGTGCACTGGGCACCCCACAGAATCTGCCCCAGGGCATCGTCATGGACGGGCCCCTCACAACCTCCATTTCCAGCACTGGCCTCTCACCCACAGAGGTTGTTCTTCCCTCCATGGATGGACACTGAATGAGTAGTTCAGCAGTCTGGGTTTGCTTTGTACAGATGAGATGTGAGCACGCACATCATGTATGTGAGGTGGCATGACCATGAGCCAGCACTGTGCCCTTGTGGCCAGGAAGGCCAATGGCATCCTGGGGTGTATTACAAGGGGAGTGGTTAGTAGGTGGAGAGAGGTCCTCCTTCCCCTCTACTCCGCCCTGGTGAGACCACATCTGGAATATTGTGTCCAGTTCTGGGCCCCTCAGTTCCAGAAGGACAGGGAACTGCTGGAGAGAGTCCAGCGTAGGGCAACGAAGATGATTAAGGGAGTGGAGCACCTCCCTTATGAAGAAAGGCTGAGGGAGCTGGGTCTCTTTTAGTTTGGAGGAGACTGAGGGGTGACCTTATTAATGTTATATAAATATATAAAGGGTGAGTGCCACAAGGATGGAGCCAGGCTCTTCTTGTTGGCAAACAATGACAGGACGAGGGGTAATGGGATCAAGTTGGAACACAAGAGGTTCCACTTAAATTTGAGAAAAACCTTCTCTCAGTAAGGGTGACAGAGCCTGGCCCAGGCTGCCCAGGGGGGTTGTGGCGTCTCCTTCTCTGCAGACATTCAAAACCCCCCTGGACATGTTCCTGTGCAACCTCACCTGGGCGTTCCTGCTCCAGCAGGGTGATTGGACTGGATGATCTTATGAGGTCCCTTCCAATCCCAAACATACTGTGATACTGTGATACTGTGATACTGTGTGACATGAACACGAGTGAGCACAAACATCATCAACTGTTCCTTGGGGTTCCGTGAAAACCTGTGGCACACACAAGGTCCTGAGATCACTTCCTGTTGGAAGTAACACCCCACGGGAAACTGCCTGAATGCAGCACTGGGTTGTGCTTCCTTAATTGAGCTCCCCGTGTCCATTCCTCATGATGCAGGACATCTCAGATTAGTGCAGAGCAAGGTGACACACCATAGCTGAGGTGTCTCCCACCCCTTTGGAGTGGCAACGGGAGGCCAGAGGGACAATGTGACTTCTGCCTCTCTGTGTAAAAGGGACAGACTGTCTCTGAGCATCCCTGGGTGCACAAGGAGTCCTGAGACCAGCTGAGATATTGATGCCTGATGGAACCCTGGCATTTCTGTGTGTGACTCCAGGAACAAACCTCAGTGTCCCAGTGAGATTCATCTCAGCTGCTGGGACAGGCTCATTGCAAGTGCTCCTGTCTGCTGTCACCCTTGCCTGTGATTCTGGGTTGTGCTCTCAAAAGTAAGACAATGTGGTTAGAGGGTTACTGAGGTCTTGGAAAAGGCAGATATCAAACCCATCTGCATGAAAAGCATGAAGGAGAATTAATAGCTGGTCAACCTACCGCCATACCCAGAATTTTGCAGGGTCACAGACATGGTGTTCCTTGGTGTCCTAGTAGCCAGATCAGTGATCTCTGGGCTGGAGAATTGGAAGCTGGGTGGGAAGTTGGCTGGACAATCAAGCCAAATGTCATCAGCGGTACAAAGCCCTCCGTGCAGCCAGTTACTAGTATCATCCCTCAGTGACCAGCACTTGGACCAACACTGTTAAACGTCTTTATTCTCCCTCTCTATGATGTGACGAGTGCACATTCAGCTTCTCTGTGGTGAGGCATAGTTGTGAGGAACCCTTGAACAACCTCGCCTGGTTCACCCTGCCTGGAGCAGAACAGTGAGACAAGTGAGACAAGGGCTTTCTTCAAACCTCAAGTTATTCTGCGATTCAATGAGTCTTTCCCTTGGAGAGGATTTTGGAGGCAGAATAGGCAGAGGAAGAATAAAAAGAATAAAAGAGAGAAAAGGAGTTCTAAATGTTGTCAACAAAAAACCAGCAGTTGCTCTGAAGAGTGTTTTTCAACTCAAATCTCTAGTAGGGAATATATTTGATAAATTTGATAAAACGAGTATACATTTATCTGATCGGGTCCTGGGCCATAAAAAAGGTGATGGATAGTTACGGTATTATGAGTTTAGTTGTGTCTCAGACACTCATAATCCAGTCAGAATCCTGTGGCTGTGAAGGGGACAGTGGGGTCAGTTCTGTGTCTGGTGGTGACAGCCCAGCAGCGGGGACACGGCTGGGAAAGAACCTCAGCCTAAGTATGACAGATCCTACCCAGGAAGAGATCTTGGAGACAGGTTGTCACATCCATCACACCTGAGAACATGACGGGACAGCAGCAGGGACATGGTTGTGTGTATCAGAGAAGCTGAAAGGCCAGCAGGACTCATGGGATTTAGGAGATCATGGTGAGATTACTTCTCTCTGGTCAAGTGCAAGACCACATGAAGAATAACAGGTTGGGATCTCTGCTTGATGGGCATTTTCTGAGATGGTAAAGCTTCCAAAGTAGTGGGAAAAAGCAGCAGAGAAAAAAAACTAAAGCCACCAAGTGCAGATGGGGAAGTAGAGACTGGTTATCAGGAAGAAAAAATGTCACTGTAAGAGCAGTGCTGTGGGGCAAGAGGTGACCCAGAGGGAGCTGGATCAGCCCATGGTTTGTGTGCCAAAGGGCAGCCAGTGAGGGTGCAGACACAGCAGTGAAGGTGCAGAAATGCTGGGGTGAGAGCAGGTGGGGAAGAGAGATGGGTGTCTGCAGCCTGCAGGGAAAGAGGGGCAGGGGTAGCACCGTGTAGAACAGCCTGTGGTGGAGATGGCAAAGGGCGCTGTAAGGCTGGAAGGGACCCACAGAACCCAGGTCTGTGTCTCCTTGGCCAGGGCAGTTGTCTCTGCCACTGAGGCCCAGGACAAGACATGTTGTCCTCATGGCACTGGGGCCTCGGTGCCTCCTTGCAGCCCCATGGGGAAGCTGGAAGTTGTTGTCCCAGTGTTGTCCTTCCCTGGGCCTTGCACACCCACATCCCACGGTCCCAGGAAGAACCCTGAGCCGTGTGTTTACATCTCATCTGTACAATGAAAACATGGACTTTTGACCTAGTATTTCATAGAATCTTAGAATGTCCTGAGTTGGAAGGACCCACAAGGATCATGGAGTCCAACTCCTGTCCCTGCACAGGACACCCCACAGGTCACCCCGTGTGTCTGAGGATGTTGTCCAGTCTCTTCTTGAACACTGTCAGGTTGGGGCCGTGACTCCTCCCTGGGGAGCCTGTTCAGTGTCCAGCACCTCTGGGGGAAGAACCTCTCCCTCATGTCCAACCTGACCCTCCCGTGGCACATCTTCCTGTCATTGAGTAGAACAGGAATTTCAAGGATGTTTGAGGAGGTGCCTTTAAGATTTCACAAGTCTATGTTCTATAAAGACAGAGGTTCAACTTGTGAAGCACACAAGGCTAAACCTAAGTTAGTGTGATTTGTGTTTTCTAAACTCTGGGTACAATCACTTAAGTGTATTTACAAATCTCCTTCTTGCCAATCTTCCCTTATATTCCCACAGCTACAATTAGAGTCATGCTCAGTATAAAGCTGGAGCTGACATTTCTGGCTGGTTATTTCCGTTAGTTCAGATCTGCCAGGTACTTTGGTTAGTTTAGTTTGGAAGTTGCGTTCTGTTGGGAGTTTTGAGTGAGTTTTTTGCTGTTCTGCCATTTTGCAGTTGGCCCTTGGGCCGTTTTGCTCTGTCTTGCTGGGATTGGTTGTTTGGGACCAAGGTGCTCCCTTCTCCAGGACTGGCTGTTCTGTGTGACTGGAGTTACATGAGGGAATGCACAGAGTGTATTTTCTTAATTTAAATTAATTTATTTTTTTTATATTTCATTTTAGTTTTTTATTTTAATTTCAATTTATTATATACATAGTAGTAGTATATTATACTATACTATTTTTATTATCTTATTAAAGTGCCTTTTCTGAACCCACAGGTTTCTCCCTTCCCTTCAGTTATCTTCTGTATCGCACTTAATAGGTTCGGGGACTACGTGAGCAGCTATTGTGGTCTTAGTTGCTGGCTGGGGTAGAACATTGACAGGTAAGAATAGTAGTGGCTCTAGAACTCTTGAAAATCACTTTCCAAGATGATGGCACTTTTTTTTTTTTTTTTTTTTTTTTGTAGTGGGAAACAGCACGAGAAAGGAAAACCATCAGAAACTGCAGCTCTGGAGGTCCAGAGTGGAGCTCAGGATAAAGAAACGTCATTCTGAGTGCAGTGCTGTGGTCATTCAGAAGAACTCTGGATCAGCCATGACTTTGTGTTTCAAGAACAGCTGGTGAGGATGGAGAGACAGCAGCACAGGTGGGGACACAGTGGGCTGAGAACAAGGTGGGGAAGCACATGGGGTGTCTGTAGCCTGTGGGGAAACAGCCACAGGCCTGGGACAGTGCAGGATGGACTGTGGTGGAGATGGCCAAGGGCACTGGCAAGGCTGGATGTCCCTGAAAGAGCCAATGTCTTTGTCCCCTTGGCTATGGCTGATGTCCCTGCCAGTGAGGTCTTAGAGGAGACACATGGTTGTCATGGCCATGGCACCCCATTGCCTCCTTGCATCCCCAGGGAGTGTCACACCATTGTCCTGCACTGGGCATCGCGCTCCCCACATCCCCAGGAAGAGCCCTGAGCCACATGTGAGGGACAGGATCTCCCTTCCCAGGGGCAGGGGCTCAAGGCTTGGCCATTGTCCTTCATCAGACAAACCAAGGGCTTTCTCAGCATCAGAGCTGCTGCACTTTGCCTTTGCCTGATGCAATCACTGCCTCCAATTATCTGCTCTAACGAGTCCCTGGGGAGGCTTTGTCAGTAACAGCCCTCAGTGGGGCCATTAATGCTTCAAGGTACTTTGGAGTTTGTTCTGACTTGGACTTCTTGAGCAGATTCTTCAGTCTGTCCTTGGTATCTGAGGTTCATGGACTCAGCACCAAATACGCCACGGGGCTCATTAAAACACAGAAAGCCCTAACGAGCGATGTTTCTTTCTGTAATTTCCTTCAAATCTTCCAGACTTGTAGAACTAACTGGAGAGGTTTCAATGGGACACTTGCTGATGAATATTTCAAAGAAGATTTCATAAAGGAGGGTTTTTCTTTCCAGGGTGTTTTCTGTCATTTTTCAGTGTATAGAAGAAGTGACAGCAGCATTCTACACTGGACATTGATCCCGAGGGTCTCCTGAAGACATCTGGACAGGCAGGAGAACAGTCCTTGAGGCTGGACACTGTATGGACAGCCTGGCTCCTCACCCCCACCCCCAGTCTGCCGGTTCCCTCATTGGCCACCAGAGACTGCATCACTTTTCCTACATCAGTTTAATAAACAGCAAAACACTTTCCTCAGCTGTGTGTGTAAGCTGGATCTGGTGAGGTCCAGCATCCACAAGGGACACCCACACAAGAACTGGTTTAGACAGAGAGATAGGAGAGGATAGAAATAAACACAATGAACGTGTTGACTGCCATGTTAATTAGAGCTCTGAAGAATGGGGCAAGTTTGTAACTCCCTGAAGCTCAAAGCAGAAACCAGACAGTTGAGAGGCCACTGAATAACCAAAGAGCAAGTGGAGGAGAAACCTGAGAGCACTGGGAAGGGCAAACGTCCACACAGTGCTGGAAAGTTGTCCTTGGACAGGGACATTTAATCAGGAGAGGTGGGAACTCCTGAATGACGAGGGAGATGAAAACATAGAGTGTTGGTAATAGAAGTACAGGGGAAGACCAACATTTCTTCTCCTTCTCTTAGTGCATCTTTCATCAGCTGTCTCACCATAAACAGCCAGGGCCATTTTAGGGCCCCAGTATACCTGAGGTGCTGGCCTGGGATCGGCATCTCTCACACAGGACCTGGGGAGACCAGAGCACCTTGCAGTGCAGGTGGAGCCTGGGCAGGGGTTCCGGGGCATCTACACTGGCACCAGGTGTTTGTGTCCCTGGAGCTGAAGACATTTGTGTCCTAAACCCATGCCCAGTTCTGGAGAACTCTGTCCTTTCCAAAGAAAAGAGACTCCCCTACAAAGACTTTAAAATGAATAAATAAATAAATAAACAAACAAGCAAATACATAAATAAATACGTAAGTAAATAAATAAACTAAATAAATAAGTAAATAAGAAAATAAATAAATAAGTATGTAAATAAGTAAATAAGTAAATAAGTAAATAAATACTTAAATACATAAATAAATACATAAATACATACATGAATAAATAGAAATAAAGAAAGAAAGAAAGAAAAAGAAAGAAAAAAAAGAAACAAACAAACAAAGAAATGAAGAAAGAAACAAAGAAACAAAGAAAGAAAGAAAGAAAGAAAGAAAGAAAGAAAAAAGAAGGTTGACACGTTCCTTTGCTTTGGATCTTTGTCTTCAGTTCTTCTTATTTTAATATCCATTGACATCAACTGACATCTGATGGGCCTGCAGGCATGAAGCCAAGATCATGTTGTGTCTTGCACAGCGCCCCATGCCCTCTGAACCTTCCCTGCCCAGGACTCCTCACACGTTGCCCAGAGCGAGTCACACTGAGGGGTTGGCTGGTTCCCTTTCTGAGATGTTGGTTTAGATGGTCACCTACAGCACAGGTGGATCCTGCCCCATCATCGCCTGCTCTGCTCCAGTCTGAAACAGAGCCCAACATCACAATGGGATCATGAGAGAACTGAGGTTGAAGGGACCTCAGGAGTCTGCAGTCCAAACTGTCACCAACTGGGTCACACCAAGGTGTTCAAGCCTTGATTCAATCAGAGCTTTAGCAGGACTAGAGAAGTGATCATCCCTTTGTACTGGGCACTGGTGAGGCTGCACCTTGAATCCTGGGGTCAGCTTTAGGCCCCTCATGGCAAGGAAGACATTGAGGTGTTGGAGAGAGTTCAGAGGAGGGTGACAAGGCTGGTGAAGGGTCTGGAGCACCAGTCTGATGAGGAGCGGTTGAGGGAGCTGGGGCTGTTCAGCCTTGAGAACAGGAGGCTGAGGGGAAACCTTATTACTCTCTACAGCTGCCTGAAAGGAGGTTTTATCATGGAGGGTGTTGGTCTCTTGTCCCAAGTAGCAAGTGGTAGGACAAGAGGAAATGGCCTCAAGTTGCACATGGAGAGGTTTAGATTGGATATGAGGAAAAAATTCTTCACGGAAGCCACCAGTGATGTTCCTTAGGACTCAGTCCTAGGGCCAGGTCTGTCCAACATTTTTATCAATAATCTCGATGCAGGAATTAATGCACCATTAGCAAATTTTCTGATAATACCATCCTCGGAGGTGCTGATGACTATCCCGAGGGACAAGGAACCTTGCAGAACGATCTAGATAGATTGGAGCATTAGGCAATGATCAACGGCATAAAATCTAACAAGTCCACATGCCGGATTCTGCACCTGGGATAAAGTAATGCCAAGCACAAGTCTAAATGGGGAGAGGATTGGCTGGAGTGCAGCCCTGCAGAAAGGAGCCTTGGGGCGCTGGTTGACAGGAGGCTCAACAAGAGTCAGCAGTGTGTGCCCTGGCAGCCAAGAGTGCAAATCCCATCCTGGGGTACATCAGACAGAGCAGAACCAACCGCTCAAAGGAGGTGATTATCCTGCTGTATTCAGAGTTGCTGTGGCCTCACCTTGAGTGCTGTGTGCAGTTCTGGGCCCCACGATTTGACAAGGATGTTGAAGTATTCCAGTGTGTCCAGAGAGCAACAAAGCTGGTGACCGACCGGAAGGGCATGTCCTCTGAGGAGTGTCTGAGCAATCTGGATTTTTCAGGTTTGGAGAGAAGGAAGCTGATGAGCAAGCTCATTGCCCTCTAAAAGCTCCTGAGGAGGGAAGTGTATAGGGAAGTGCTGGTCTCTTGTCCCTGGTATCCAGTGACAGGACATGTGTGAATGGTGCAAACCTGGGTCAGAGGAAGTTCAGACTTGACCCTCTACTGAGAGTGTGGTCAAATACTGGAACAGCCTTCTGAACAATAGGATGAGGGGCAACGGGCACAGCATAGGAGGTCCCATCTGAATATTAGGAAAAACCTCTTTACTGTGAGGGTGCCTGAGCACTGGAACAGGCTGTCCAGAGAGGTTGTGGAGTGTCTCTCCTCTGGAGACATTCAAAACCCGCCTGGACACCTTCCTGTGCGATCTGCTCTGAACGAACCTGCTTTAGCAGGTGGGTTGGGCTAGATGATCTCCAGAGGTCCCTTTCAAGCCCAACCATTCTGTGATTCTGTGACAGCTGGTTGATGCCCCCAAGCCTCAGCATTCAAGAGGCATTTGGCCAATGCACTTACTACCCTGTTTTAACTTTAGATCAGCCTTGAATTGGTCATGCAGTGGGACTAGATGGTTATTCTAGGTCCCTTACAGCTGAACTATACCTCACTTCCCTTCTTCCCTTTCTCCTCCTTTCCCTAGCAGGGGGAAGCTGCAAAGCCCCCCACCACAGCCCCACCTGGCACCCTTTGCAGGAAGCCTTTGGGGTGCTGGCCCCAAGGCAGTCCCGGTGCCCAGGAGTTCCAGGGGGCTGTCCCTGCCCTTGGTGGCCACGTGCTGGGCAGAGCTGCTGGCTGTCCCTGATGCCTTCTCTGCCCTTTGGCTCTCCAGGACAAAGCTCCTGCTCTTCTCTCCAGTCATGGCAGAAACCAGCCCTGCAATCAAGAGAAGAGCCCTGGTAGCTGTCCCCTCTCTGCACCAGAGCTGATGTCCATGAGGCCCCACAGCGAGGAGGACCAGGCTCACAAAGCCTTTTTCTGAGGGGATAACAGGATGGTTTCAACCACTCTGCAGCGTGGAGAAAATCCCCAGTGTGACCAGAGCCATAGGCTGGGCTGGACAGTGCCAACAGACCACCATGGAAATAAGACTCGCTTTGAATCCATTCCCAAAGCACAGCCAGGCAAATGATGACTCTTCCCAAATGAGCAAAAAGAGTCCATTGCTGCTACTGCAGTCATGTTTCCTTTTCTACCCAAACCAAGATCCACAGTTGGCCATCTGTACAGGGGATGCAAAATGCACTTCAGCCGCAGGGTAAACCTTCCACACCTCCTGTGTGACTTGCACCTTTCTCGGAGTTATTTGCCTACCTTGATTGGTGGGAAGAGGTTCAGAACTTCTGGAAAGCCTTTAAGAGATACTCTTTGGAGTACTGAAAGAGTAAGGAAGCTACTGCCATTTTGGACATTTGCGTCAAAACTCACACACACATGGGATAGTGTGTGGTGTGTGACATGGATTTCTTTTTCTCCTTGTTCTCCTTTTTATTAATGCCTGAGATCTTTGCTTTGGAAAAAACGTACCTAAACAAAAGAATCTGAGAACAAAAGTCCTGATCAGAGAGAAGGTCCATCTGGGCCAAGACTCAGTCTCCAAAGCTGCCAGCCATCCGTGTCTACAGGGTCTTGGGGTGCTCACAGGCCTCAGTGGCTGGGACCGGCCTCCCTGGGGACCATCTCCTGCAGGGGCCCAGGGGCCGTGTCTCAGCTCAGCCTGGGACCTTCTGGTGCCTGCCTGAGCCATGTTGTAGTGTGTGTGTGCCTGTCTCTGCCCCATCTCCTGGACGGGCCTGGGCCCTGCCCTGCAGAGAGCGGCTCTCCTGGATGGAGTCCTCAGGCCTGGCTCAGAGCTCATCGTGCTCCAGGCACAGCTACTGAGCACAACCATGCTGTGCTGTGCTGTGCTGTGCTGCTCTATTCTGTACGCTCACAAGGAGTCCAATAAAGATGGGACTGTTTGACTGAAATGCCAGAGAGGTTTTAGATCCAAAAACAGTTTCAGGGACACAGACACAAAGGATACAACTGGAAACAGAATTATTTTTTTTAATATTTATTTTATTAAATTAGAAATGTTAATAGAAGAAGGAGAAGGAGGAGAGCTGGCTCCTGCTGCAAACTTGCCCTGGGAGAAAGAACCCGAGAAAGCCAGGGCACGAGTGGTGCCTTTGGAGGGCAAAGAGCAGTGGGCATGAACCAGAGCCAAAAGGGCCCAGAGGAGCTCTGACAGGTGGTCATGCTCAATGCTGCAGAGGAAGGCAAAAAAACCCCGGGGACCAGGGCCAGTCTGCCCCGGGGGAAAATTCCTTCCTGACCCCAACACTGGCGATCGGCTGTTCCCTGAGCATTTGAGCGAGACCTGGCTCCTCGGCCCACAGGCTGGTCATGCCTCCCAGAAGACCACAGAATAATAGAAGGATAGAATGATAGGATGATGATGTCTTCTCTCTCTTCTCTTCTCTTCTCTTCTCTTCA